>NC_139588.1:22398476-22595976 GCF_946808225.1 Silurus aristotelis | reverse complement strand
GAAAATCAGAATCCACCTTCTGATCAATTTAATCAGACGTCAGTATTTATAAATCAGCATCTGAATCCATGGAGGCATTTCTGGAGGGAAACTTCATTACAATGATTGAGGAGGGAAAAAAAGAAAACGTAAACGATGTAACAGAAACGTGCCTTTGCACAAAACCATCACATTGCACTGAAATCATTAAAGCTCCATTCCATTAAAAAGGAGTGCATAGCGTTCGTATCGGCCATCGCTTACGTAAACTGTTCACGCTTTCTTTCGTTTTTTTTTTTAAAACCCTACCAAATGTCCGATCTCTGTCCATCTGCTCGCTTATCTCATGCCAGCAGCTGCAGCGCAGGTCCACAGACACGATACGGGGCTGTTCTACCACAGATAGCGCAACAACAACAAAGAATCTCTGAAGGAAGGAAAAATACTATAACACATAGAATACATTCATTTCAAATGGGAATGTATGCTCATCTTACTGTACGACGGCTCGGTTTCTGTGTTACAGTTGCCATGGAAACGGAAAATAAACGTAGCCGAGGTATTATAAAGCAACAACACGTAAAGGGAAAATGTCAAGCCATCACATCCAGCGACATCCTACACAAGTGTGTGTTGGAAAAGGCGGGTGTCCCGAAAACTTTTTGGCCAAACACAGTATGCAGGTTATAGTTATAATGGTGTAAAAAGGAACTGATACAATCCCAGAGATTTCACACCAAGTTTTCGATTGTTTTTACGAGTTTTCATAACGTGTAAAAGAACGATATGGCGTGTGAGTATCGTGATACTAACATCGTCCGGGTGATAAAAAAGCGTAAATTAGTAACTATTTGGCTGAAACAAGAAACTTCTTGTACTCGGGAACGTTTAGTGCCTTTAATTAGTTCCGTAATGCCGTGTTTGTACAAGGTGTGGTGATGATGTGTATGTGTAGAGCGTTTCTTTTACACTCTGAGTCACCGACGTTGGCAGGGTGTATCGCATTACCGCTCGCGGGACGTGCAAGATGCAGGACGTTACAGAGGAAAAGAAAAGAGAAAAGGGGTCGCTTTTACCGTCTGACAACTCCGCGGTGAAGTGGGACGGTTGAGGCGGAGAATCGGCAGAAATGCGAAGCCGTATTTAGAATCTTATTAGAAGTCGTCGTTTCCCTGAACCCGTATCCTCTCATTTAAGGCTCCACTGATTGCAGAGCAGAAATGAACCTCGAATAATCACAGGTTTTAAAGCTTCCAGGAAAAATAAACCTCAAAGGCTGAAAATCTCTCGTTGTTTATTTTCCCGTTCGGCTTGTGGAGCAGTTGAACAGTAAACGTTTACGCGAACATTGTCCCACCGGGTGGGTATTTAAACTCGACCTGCTGCTAAACATTGTGGTGTCATTAAAAACTCAAAAAGATATAGAAATATTAAACGGTACACCAGACTCCTCCGCCAGGACCCGTGTATACACAATTACAGCTTGTTTTACTTTACGATAAATGACGACAACACCAGAGCCCTCGGTAAGCGCAGTACTCAGTGCTCCTGTAAGTGAACTGATCAGTTATTGTACACGCCCCTGAAGTTTCTTGACCACACCCACTAACATTCGCATTTAATACATAGACTCCCTTATCCTGAGCAATTTACATTTATCTCATTCATACAACTAAACAGCTTCAGGGGTTAAGGGCCTTGCTCAGGGGCCCAAGAATGTGGCAGCTTGGTGAGACTGGGATTTGAAATCATTAATAATTATTAAGTTACCACCTGAATCCATAATTCTGTGAGCTGGGAGGAAACCAGAGGACCCCAAGCAAACCCGCAAGGAGAACCTACAAAACCTTGAGTGGATCAGTTACACACTATCAATTGACCCATCATGCAAAACGAGTTTGTGCACCCGCCACCGTAATCGCACTCCTGGCAACCCGTTACAGAGTGATTCTGGTGCAGATACTTCATTATCCGTAAGTGCTATTACGCTACACTGTGCCTATTTCTCATGAGCTTATTTCATGCTCGCAGCGCAAACGGGAATAAGCTGCTGAGAAGCTGACGTGTGGTTGGATGTAATAGCTTGTAAACTGTCGATCTCCGGTTTGTTTTTTGATGTGTGTGTGAGTGTGTGTGTGTGTGTGTGTGTGTGTGTGTGTGTGTGGGGGGGGGGGGGGGGGGGGGGGGGCTCGTTAAAAAGCGCCTTAATTAAACTCAAGGTGCTGCTGTTGAGTTCTCGAGACATGCGTTGGTCTCTTTTAAGCTGTTCTCCTGCAGCTGCTGGTGTTCTGGTGCTGCCAGGCCCGGTCTCGCTCTGGACGCAGGGGGAGAGGATAGTGCTCGGACCCCTGGTTTGTACATTATAAAGACTAGATAGAAAAGTTCTCCACTTACGGCTCACTCTAAAAAGTTCTCTTTTTTCTTTTTTTTTTTACAAGATGTGTTTGAAGAACACTGGAGCAGCCGGTGCAAAGCGTGAGAACGTGTTCAGCGCTGAAACTGACGCACATCTGGCTTGTTTTAGACACGTCCACCTCCTGGTGGGAAGAGAAACCTCGTTTAAACGTTTACCGCATGCTGGTGGGGCGCAATCAGTGTCAGCTCCGTGCTGCTGCTTACTGCCTTCTTCATTTCCAACCCCGGTCCCAGGGGGATTCCTGCAGAGCATATTTATGTGTTCGCTCGGCTCCGAGACATGGAGGACACTACTTAAACAAAAAAAACAAAAGAAAAAATGCGAACTAGGTTTCTGTATATGGGGGTTTATCCAAATTCAAGGACACGACTTTAAAATAAATAAATAATAACCATGTGTCCTAATACTTCTGGCCATTTCAGTAAAGATATAGAACGTGAGAAAAATTCTCTCCTTTCCCTTCCATTCACCCACACAGCTCTAACTCCAGTGACCTCCCCTTCCTGTCTCTCGAGTGCACCTACAGATGAGAAGACCTCCAGGAATGACCGTTAGGAAACATCATGAAGAGCATGGCCTCAAACTGAATGCGAGATCTCAGAGTGCAGATGCCACGTCATTTTCGTTTTTTTTTTTTTTTATTTCAGCGTCGTTTGAATCGTTGGTTCCTCTTTCGGATCGTTTACGAGCGAGCCTTGCTGGAAGCAACAACACACACACACACACACACACACACACACACACACACACACACACACACACAGTCCAGGAAGTGCTAGAGGTCAAAGTTGCGTGTCGTGTCGCCTCCCCGGGCTGGGTCATGTTGGAATTAAAACGTTATAAGAAAAGCTATCTGCCCTCTTCCGCATACATGAGCTCGTTAATGACAGGACAGAGAGAGTAGGCCCCTCCCACCCACACAGCTTTCTCATTAATCTCACTAATACTCATATTCGCAGTACAGTTTACAGACTTGAGAAGTTAAACACACACACACACACACACACACACACACACACACACACACACACACACACACACACATCTTCTCCCTTTCTCATTCATCCACCCCACCCCCTCCCCTTTCACTTAATGCAGTGTTCCTTGTGATTTAGATGAAAGCGGTAATTGTGCTCAAGATGTTGTGTCAGTACACGTCGCCCAAGGACGAGTGGCGCTATTTTAAGAGGGCCACGTAAAAAAAAAAATCTATTTAAAGTTCACGCACCCACCCACCCACCCACGCGTGCACGCATCACGCCACACCCCTGGAATAAGTGCAGCATCTGCCGTGCTGCAAGGACATCTGTCTCTGTTCACAGGATTGTATAAAGCTGTGGAGAAGAAAAGAAGGAGGGGGTGTGTGTGAACACATCACAGTCAATTGTTTAAAACACACACACACACACACACACACACACACACACACACACACACACACACACACACACACACACACACACACACACACACACACACACACACACACACACGTTTCTCCCTGAACGGTACCAAAGAAAGAAACCCTCCCCCAACCTACACCTCTGTCGGAAAAACAAGACATACGCTGATTTTATTTCGAAGTCAGCGTGATGCCCCAAAACGGGGACGTGTCCCAAATTGCACGCTGGAGGAAAGCCTCATCGGTTTAGTTTGGAGATGCCTACGATTGGCCGGCGCTGCTTTGATTGACGGCACACCCCGACTGAGCCCCTCCCACCGACATGATGAATCTCACCGTACGGACGTTTTCGCGTACAAACACCGCTCAAAAATATCCAGACGCCGCCTGATATTCGATCTGCAGCTATTTAAGATGAACAGGACACCTTGATGGATCTCACCTTTAAGAAAGCTGCGTGTGGAGGAAGAGAAAGAGAAGGAGGAGGAGGAAAAGAAGGAAGTGAAGATGCTCTTACCTGACGCCTGGCCTGCGGGTAGTGCGGTGAGAAAGACGAGCAGCTGCAGTGCCACGATCACCAGAGCGTGTGAACGCGTGGCCATCCCATCGCACATCTTTCAGTCCTGCTGCACGGCTCGAGTCTGCTCCGGCTGAACCTGACCACACACACACACACACACACACAGAAATTAAATATGAATCTCAACTGGAAAGCAGCCTGACACAAAGCAGAAGGGTCTAGAGGATTTAACCGTCGTTAGTCGGGAGAAAGAGCCTCTGTGTGTGTGTGTGTGTGTGTGTGTGTGTGTGTGTCACACATTAACTATCGAAGCTACAGCCGGTATTTGAAGCTCTGGATGAATCATTAATCATCAATAGTAGTGTGATCCCAAGAGGAGACCAGATTCCAGAGCACTCCAGAGTTTAGCGGGTGGTGCGCCAGTAATAACCGTCCGAGGGGAAACACAACGCTCTGTGTGTAGTTAAATAGACTAAACAAAGCATCGAGGCAAATAATGTGTGTCTCAATACCCTTTGTGCAAATATACTGTATCTAAACGTTTGTGCTACAAGACTGAATACGGCAAGCAGTCCAAACATGTTTCAAAAACTTTATATAAAATCAACCCGGGACCCCAAACACATTTAAAAGTCATGTTTCATTTCTTATATAAAATAAATAAAAAAATTCAGCTTCATGTAAAAATAATATCTCCCATATATTTCCATCACTTCTTTCACCTCTGTGTGTATCTTTCCATCTCCCCTTCCTTTTTCTTGCTCTCTGACACATGACGAACAAAACAAACCTATGCCTCACTTCCTGTTTAGCCTCTAACCTGCTGGGTTTTTCGTTACACTTCAGAGAATTTGCATCATCGACCTGTAACACAAAAACAGCCCAGCTGCTGGGACTTCAGAGGAAGAAGAAAGGGGGGGCATTGCTTCGTATCACAACGCAGCAGTCTTTACTTTTCTGCAGTCTGGAAACAGGTGCTAATTTTACACAACACTTCCTGGTTCATTTCATTTTGCGCATAACTGACGCGCATCTTTATCCTGATTCAGTTTTAATCCTGTATACTGTACAGCAGTGGTCCCCAAACCTTTTTGCATCACAGACCGGTTTAATTAACAACAAAATAAAATGATACGACCATAAAAACTGGTATTTTCTAAGTATAATAATAATAAATGTGAATCCACTGTGTTGTTTTTTGTTCATTTTGCTCACTTGGAGGTTTAGATTTAGTGGTAATGTATTATGTGTTAGCGGCTGGAGCCCCTTTAAGAAGGTAGTGGATGGAGGTAAGACGTGACCGAGGCATCATGACATGCATCAAGAGTGAGTCATAGACAGATGTGGTGGAGAGAATCCGTTTCTTTTTTTAATTATTATTCATCGTTCAGAATCAGATAATAAATAAAACAAAAATAATGTAAGTTATGTATTCTTTCTGTGCGGCTCGCTACTAATTGATTGGTTGGGGACCACCGTTGTACAGTATATATCCAAAAGTAAGTGCACCCCTGACCACCACACATTTGTTTTCTTCAGCTACGAGAGCTTTCCTGGGATTAGGCACTGATCAAGAGTAAAGTGTTGAGAGCAGATTTCCAGTCCAGCTAAACTCCTAATATAGAAAAATCTGTAGACTCTGACAATGTTCCTTCTCCCCTCTAAACGTTTCCAGCGAAGGCAAAAAGTCGTGGTTGAATTGTATCCCAGTCACCACAGCGTGCATCGTAGCTTGACCACACTTCAAGCAGCATTCAATAATATCTCGGCTCAGCATAGGCGCCGTATCGAACTATATCAGATCAGAATCATATCCTGGCATTGCAACATATCGCCCACACGCATTCCAAGGGTTTGCATGTTTCGCGACAACAAACACAAAGAAAAATTAAAGGAAAACGTGTGTACGTGTCAGAAAAAAAGTTCGCCCTCACTACATTTTCAGCATGAGAAATTCCGTCTCCCTGCTGCGAATAGCGAATAGTAAGCAACCGGATATGACGTTTACCTGATATTAAATTATTATTAGCACCTCATCCTAAAAAGGTCACGATGTGATGATACAAACACAGGATACAAATTCACGTACAGATCGGATGTCGCAGAGCATAAACTTTGGCTCTGGTTAGTCGTTTGCAGGCGTTTCTCCAGCACACGGAAGTATGTTTCTGGGAGCGTTGTGCTGATCTGGTACGTGCCCAGGTGGCAGGATGAAGGAACGCCGCTTGCTAAGATAGTGGTCCGGCGCTCCAACCGCCTCGCCTCAGGACGCCAACGGAAAACATGAAGAGCGTGACGCAGATTTCTCTGGCACTATCGGGATTGCATGCTGTCGCCTTCACACACACACACACACACAACGCTTTAGGCAGCGGGACTATGACTGACGGAAAGCGATAGAATTTACACTCGACTGGTCGAGAAAACAAACATTCATAAGCAAAAAAAGAGTCATAAAGAGCCTACACGGAGAGCTTTCATATGGAGGAGATAGTCAGATGATGCAATGTCGATACAGATAGGAGATAAACAGATGTTCGTGAAAGCTTTCATCTGAGGTAATGAATCGCGCCATGAGCGTGTCGTCAAGTCGCTCTGGCCCGCTACGTACTTCTTTAATCTTTTCTCCTCAAATTCGCTAAATTCTCTTTAATCCTGTCCATGTGTTAGACGACTCGATCAGAGCGACAGAGCTTAGCCATGACTCACAGCGTTTCATGGAAAGAAAAATAAAAAGCGATCCAGGACAGAGTGTGCCGTCTACGCCTGCACAAACCTTCTACTTCTGACTTCTACTATCAGCTCAGGAACAGAAAAGACAGAGAGATCTGACATAAAAAAAAGCACTGTGTACACACATCTCTGCCCGGCATGAGACAAGAAGAAGAAACCGTTACACAGCACAGGAAACGGGAACTAACTTCAGACAGGAAGTTGTGAATGGGGAATATAGGAACACAACATGTTTCAAAGTGTGTAGATCGGGTTAAAGCGACTGTATGTGATCCCTGAAAAGACGTTCTTCCTGAAACTTGACTATCGCTGTCTCAACTCGGACCGTTCATCTTACACCAAACGATAACCCGAAAGCAGACATTATGACCCCTGACTTCAAAATTCAACATGCTACACGTATTTAAAGGTTGTGTAGGAAAAACAGGAAGACCGTGAATAACAGAAGTTGTTGTTTCCCCTTTTTTGTCTCATATTAGAAATGATATCTAGATTTAAAAAAAAAACGCACAGGACGTGTTGTTCTAGGAAAACAATCAACAAGCTCGACCGGATGTTGGTCATTTTTCTATAAACAACACAACAACTCACGCTACAACTCCTCCAAGGTGCTGACACTGGAGACACCATCCACAGTAAACAAAACATTTGCCCGTGCCTCATGCCTAAAGAGACGAGAACGTACTAGAGCAAGCGGACAATTTATTATTTAGTTATTTTTAGTCATGTGACATGGTCATGATTCATTTATCCAGTTTGGAGGCATCAGTAAAGATCTTTTTGTCTTGTCTTTTTGACAATTATTAGTGCAGATATTTAATTGCATGCTAAAGTAAATCTAAAACAAATGGAAATCTAGTGACATAGTCCTACATTTTGGGGGACATTTGTTCTTAACCAAGATCTAAAATACACACATTTGTCTTACTTGTAAAGACCTTCCATTTAGATTAATTACATTAATATTAACACACATAGTATGATAACATACTACCTCCCTTATGGGGACCTGAGGCATACAGAACTCCTATTTATACAAACTTGTCTTAATATCCTTTTATCCTGATAGAAATTCCTTTCCTTGTTGTGCACTTTGGATTTACCAAGATATAAACACACTTTTCAACAACTTTTCTGACAAGCCTTTAATTTTTTTTAGCATGAACATTATTGTTAGTTTGGATAATAATATACTGCATTCCTACATAACATATTTCTAAACTTGTGGAGCCCTTTGGTCTTTTACAACACACTCATCCACATCAATTCCATTATTATTAAAACATAATAGAATAATATGCCACCTCCATTACTGGGGACCTGACACATACAGTATACATATTTATGTGGACACACACTAAATTGTCTTACTATCCTTGTGGGAACCTTTAGCAGGAAATAATCACAGACAAAAACAAACACACACTTCAACTAATCATTGCATTTACATTATAGTTAGTGAAGATAATAATATAACATGCCTCATGGATACCGGACACACACATTTTTATATATATATATATAAAAAATGTGTGTGTGTCAGCTATCCATGAGTACATACATATATACACACACACCTAAAATTGCAGGGGGCCTTTGGTCTTCTTGTTCTTCTTGCAAAGACCCACCATATTCCATGTGTATTTATTACATTAGTAATGCAGATAATATAATAAATACGTCTCAATAGGGACCTCCCAATTATGTCTATCCTTCTAGTGACCTTTAGTCTGTCTTCCAAGTACCCACCATATAAAATGAAATGTACATAATTACATTATTATTAACGGCATTATAATACATGCCTTATGGGTACCTGACATATTTCTTCTATCCTTGTGAACATAAACACAAACACACATCCGACTATTCTCTTAAACACTTTCCATCTACACTAATTACATTATTATTAACACGGAACAGATTCAATATTACCTCCCTTATGGGGACCTGAGACACACAATATACATATTCATGTGGACACGTACATTTGTCTTACTATCCTGTTGAGGACCTTTTAGTCCTTACCAGTATAGAAACACACCTTTGTACTAATCTTCTTGTGGGGACCATTAGTCCTTACCAGTATAGAAACACACATTTGTTCTAAATCCTTGTGAGGACCTTTAATCCTTACCAGTATACAAACACACATTTGTACTAATATCCTTGTGAGGACCTTTAATCCTTACCAGTATAGAAACACACATTTGTACTAATATCCTTGTGAGGACCTTTAGTCCATACCCGTATAGTAACACTCCTTTGTACTAATATCCTTGTGGGGACCTTCAGTCCTTCTCAGGATACAAACACACTAAACTCCAAAATCTGTCAATATGTATATATATATATTTGTTTACTCAGACCCTAACATACTGCGAGCTGTATAACATAGACTGATCACTTCCAGACCTGAGGATTTCTCTCCTTCTATCACGTTAAATAAAGGAATAAATCAGGAAATAAAGAGAGAACGAGATTCCTCCGTGTTCCGCAGGTTTCCTCTCAGAGCTGTCCGGCTACAGCTAGCTCCTGTAACGGCAGCGCTCGCGAACATGATATAAATAGATATAAAATGATAACCTGACAGTTCCGCCGAAGGGCAACAAATACAACCTTAAAAAGTTTCCCGCTCACAATTCCTACAAAAAGCGAAGTGTACTGGGTTATTTCTTTATTTCCTGCATAGCGAACCTATGCTAAACTGAGCTATGCTAACAACAACAATTAGCGACTAGCTAGCTCACGCGCACAGAGTGCTTCAGTACATTAGAACCCAGTCCGAGGTCCTTACCAGTCAGTGGGAAAAGCCGTCCTGTTCACCTCCGGGTCATGGAACTTATTTAATCAGTCGGAATGATCGGTTTGAGTTCGGAATAGATTGATTTAATTTTCTTTTCTTTTTGTTCCTCCAATCATCCGGGACAATCCGCTAGCCTTCCGGGCTGCGCGAGCGTTGAATGCCGACCAGCAGGCTTTCTACCCTACCCTACCCTACCCCTACCTTCTGCCTCGCTCTGTAACCCCGCCCCTTTTTTGATGACCATAGAAACGTAGGCGGTGTCTCAGCGCTATTTCCACAAACCCCGCCCACATTTCCCCCTTCCTCGTTTTCTGCGCCGCTGTTGTTCCACCGCGATCAGCTGATGGCGCTCCGTGGTGAGTTGCCAGATCGGGATTTCACGTGCATTTTTAAGTTTTTGTTGGGCAATTAAAGAGTACCCCTTATATCTGTACTTTACTAAAGTACTTCAATTCGGGGAGATGTTTACTTTAACTTCACTACATTTCAAAGTGAACTATCTTACTGTTTACTCTGCGAAATCACCCCTTCCTTTTTATTTATGAAACGTAACCTTTTGTAATAGATATCAATCAATGTTCGAGTCATTAATATCATTATTAATAGATCGATGTGTTTAGAGTAACGTTCGAGTCTTTTCACATCAACTGAGATGATTAAGAGTCTTGTGCAAAAGGACAATAGAAACATTATAGCCGTAATAAATCATAGTACTTTGAATGCTTTAGTACATTGGAAAAAAAACTGTTGTAAATTTACATTTACATTTGCGGCGTTTAACAGACGCCCTTATCCAGAGCGACGTACTAAAGTGCTTTGAGTCTCTAGTAATGAATAAGTCTACACTGGTACGCAAGATTAAAACCTTATATAAATATAACTCTTGATCTAACTCTTCATCTAGGGGAAGTTATGGATATTACAGAGATCTTCACAGAAGTCCAGATTTAAAGTGTCACAGTGTCTTTGTCACATTAGAAAAGAGTTTATTAGAAGGACAGCGCATGTAGGACGTAGACAAGGTGAGGGAGGTGTGATTAAAATGGTTTGGACATGTGCAGAGGAGGGACATGGGGTATATCAGTAAGAGAATGCTGAAAATGGAGACACCAGGAAGGAGGAAAAGAGGAAGACCAAGGAGGAGGTTTATGGATGTGGTGAGGGAAGACATGCATTGAGCAATTGAAGGCAATATGGACAGAGACTATGTAGTCCATCTACTAGGTGCTAGGTGTTTTCCTGGATTATGTTTTTATCATCTATTACAAATCATGTATTACAAAATGCACATCATAAAATGCTATAATGTTTTACAAACCAATAGGGTTGTGGTCTAAAGCAGGCCACTCAAGATCTTCCACTCCAACCCATTATCTCCATGACCTACACTGTCATGCTAGAACAGGTTTGGGTCTTCAAATGAAGTGGAAATTTCTGGCTACTGCATACCTCATACTCATATTTAGATCTTAAGATGTTTTCAGTAATGATCTTATCGCAGGCTTATAAACAGTGGCACTGTACCAAATAAATCCACCATCCCTCAGTATATCAAGATCTGATCTTGCACCCTTGTGGTCCAAACAACCGAGCCATAGCCCGCTCTCAAACGATGACTAAAGGCCTACTTCTTCACAAGCTACTCACATTGTTTATTTATTGTTTATTTAATTTTGTGTTTTCTTTTTTATACTAATGGGGTTTAGACTGATGATATTCTTAGTTCTTGAGAACTTTGTGAACTAGCACAAGGATGCATTTTTATGGAGACTCCAGAGCTCTTTGGATTACTATTCTAATGACTAGTCAACATTGATCCCAATGGCCAATCATTGATCATCATTGTTCCCAACACCCAATCACATCACTGATCAGCATTATTCCCAAAATCCAATCACTGAGCAGCATTATTCCCAGAAGCCAATCCTTGATCACCATTGCCAGACTGTGTTGTGTTGTTACACTCAATAACTTCTGCACACGTTTTCATATGTGCACTTTATGTAATGCAGTGCGTATAGGGCTGTATGTTAAAGTTAGTTTTGTGATATTTTGTGTATTTGTAGCTGAAATGACAATAAAAGCTACTTGACTTGACTTCGACAAATGATCACTGATCACAGATGCTGTGATCTCTTTTCTTTCATGTTGAGGGTCCATGTTTCTTTAATGTTAAAGACATTTCCAGGTTGAAGACATTTTCATGTTGAAGACATTTTCATGTTTCTTTCATGTTGAAGACATTTCCATGTTGAAGACATTTTCATGTTGAAGACATTTTCATGTTTCTTTCATGTTGAAGACATTTCCAGGTTAAAGACATTTCCATGTTTCTTTCATGTTGAAGACATTTCAAAGTGAACTATCTTATTGTTTACTCTGCGAAATCACCCCTTCCTTTTTATTTATGAAACGTAACCTTTTGTAATAGATATCAATCAATGTTCGAGTCATTAATATCATTATTAATAGATCGATGTGTTTAGAGTAACGTTCGAGTCTTTTCACATCAACTGAGATGATTAAGAGTCTTGTGCAAAAGGACAATAGAAACATTATAGCCGTAATAAATCATAGTACTTTGAATGCTTTAGTACATTGAAAAAAAAACTGTTGTAAATTTACATTTACATTTGCGGCGTTTAACAGACGCCCTTGTTGAAGACATTTTCATGTTTCTTTCATGTTAAAGACATTTCCAGGTTAAAGACATTTCCATGTTTCTTTCATGTTGAAGACATTTCCATGTTGAAGACATTTTCATGTTGAAGACATTTTCATGTTGAAGACATTTCCATGTTTCTTTCATGTTAAAGACATTTCCAGGTTGAAGACATTTCCATGTTTCTTTCATGTTGAAGACATTTTCATGTTGAAGACATTTTCATGTTGAAGACATTTTCATGTTGAAGACATTTCCATGTTTCTTTCATGTTGAAGACATTTTCATGTTGAAGACATTTTCATGTTGAAGACATTTCCATGTTGAAGACATTTCCATGTTTCTTTCATGTTGAAGACATTTCCAGATTGAAGACATTTTCATGTTGAAGACATTTTCATGTTGAAGACATTTCCATGTTTCTTTCATGTTGAAGACATTTCCATGTTGAGGACATTTTCACATTGAAGACATTTTCATGTTGAAGACATTTCCATGTTGAAGACATTTTCATGTTGAAGACATTTCCATGTTTCTTTCATGTTGAAGCCATTTTCATGTTGAAGACATTTTCATGTTGAAGACATTTCCATGTTGAAGACATTTCCATGTTTCTTTCATGTTAAAGATATTTATATATAACAGGGTTCTTCCCCACCGGTCCTGCCCCTGTGGTCCAAATGTCTACACAAGGCCCTGGGTTTGGAGCTAAGCGTTATTTTTGTTGGGGTGCTGGGACATGACCTTTGGAGACAGGTTGCTGGAACCTAGCTTAAACCCGGCACCAGCACCTGGCATGCGTGATATATTCACACTGAAGTACTCACACTAAACAGTATAAAAATATCCAGGTGTAGCCAGGGCCCAATGTAACCACATTTTTCCTGAGAATAAACGATGATGTAGGAAAGTATTCCCCTTCAGTTGTATTTCCACGCTTCACCACTAGAGTATTCACATATTCACAATTCATGATAATTGACCTCTGTGACATCACAGTGCACCGCTCTCGACTGAGGGCTTAAAAGAACCGAACCGACCGAACAGCAGGTTGCAGATGACAGCAAGAATCACACCACACAAGACCACATCCTAAACCCAGTAAAGTTTGAGTGTTCTGAGTCCTATACCGTGTTTTTACTGACACGTTGGGGCGAGTACAATCTCCTGATCAGGGTACACCAGATAGTAAACTTCCTTACTTTTGGTCCTTTGAGCTAGATAGTAAACATCCTAACAATTACGACTTAATATTTCATAATCTCAAATAGTTCTTATATGCAAATGATCATGATACAGGGCCAGGAAAAATATGCAAATCTTGTAAAGACCTTTTATGTGTGCCAAAGGTCACGAAGCTGAGAATGTGAGGATTTTTGTGGAAGGATCTGGCATCCCATGACTAAAGACTCAACATGACACTGTACATGAGAGTGCTAGAGCTTTTCAGGAGAACCTCATGGAGAATGTTTTCTTCTTCTTCTTCTTCTTCGTCTGGAGTTCGGCTGCGCATCCTGCCGAGCAGCAGCTGCTTCTTCGATGAATCTGTTCAGATCAAAGTGAGCGGGTTGCCTCCTGGAGAACATGTGGAGCTTCAGGCCAAACACAAGGACGACAAAGGGGTTGTTTTCAAATCCAGTGCGACATACCAAGCAGACGGGCAAGGAGATGTGGATCTGAACCATCATCCGTCAAGGGGTGGATCCTACACAGGTGTGGAGCCCATGGGCTTGTTCTGGTCCATGATGCCAGAAAGTCCTCACAAGAAGCTGCTCAAGAAAGACGCCTCAAGGCCTGTTCTCGTCCACATTGAGGCCCACAAAGACGGCCAGATCCTCAGTCAAGAGACTAATGAGCGCCGGTTTATGGCTGATGGAGTGAAGAGGGTTCCTGTAAATGAGGGAAGGTTACGGGGAACTCTCTTCATACCACCAGGTCAGTTCACTTTCCCAATCTACAGGATTGGGAAAGATTTATTCCCATATAAAGGATAGTTCAAGGGTTCAACAGCAGGGGGCGCATTTGTGCAAGTCATTGATTATTTCCTAAAGCTATTAGTATTAATATTAATGATAATAACCACTACCATCATCATCATTGAATCCCAGATCCAATCTCAGATTCTAATGAAAAGTTTTTATGTCTACATTAGATTAGTGAATCCTCTTGCAAACTTGCCACAATAAAGACTTTAGATCCTACCCAGAATCCATTTCCCAGTGTAAATTACACTATTTTTCCACCAGCTTTTTTCTCCAAAATAGCTTTTTTATACAAGTTTTTCCCCATTACCATCACCCTACTGACCTCCACACAGATATTTTCCTGATTCTACTGTAGCAATCAACATATACTGTAGTTCTGCTTTATTCTGTACATTCTGTATCATTTCAGGAGAATTATTTCTGTATGTAATAATGTATTTCTTGTATATTAGGAGTGTAACGGTTCACGTGTTCCTAGTGGGATTTTTTGGTACGGGGCTTTCGGTTAATGCAATCCTTTTTTTATGTGCGGAAGTTCAAATCGTAGTTTCCTCAGGAACATATTAAGTGGCGGACCGCAAGATTGTTATTCTGCACCTTTAATTATTCATATAAAACTTGAAATTCTAAAAAGTAAAAAATACCTCGAGATAACGCAGTGTCACCGTGGCCACTCCCTCCGAACTGGAAATATGATTTGTTTTGTGCATGAATGAAAACGCTAAAGAATCCACAGCGCTAGCGTTAGGAACCAGGAAGTGGCTAGCAGTTAACGCTAGTGCTCTGGATTCTTCAGCGTTTTATGTGCAGCTTCAAGAATTTCTCTTGTAACGAGAAAATCCTGACACTTCCACATATCCAGGGAGTGAATGAATAAAGGATGGAAGGAATGAAGACATTTGTTAAAGTCTGCTGAAATAAACAGAACAGTTATGTAGATCATATCTTTAGAAAATTACATATTAATTGTGAAACACACACACACACACACACACACACACACACACACACACACACCTGTATTACCCAAAAGGGGTAAAATTTGTAATTTATTATTTAAAGTTTATTTGATAAATGTCATTTGTGCCAATTTATTTGATTATTCTATCTATCTATCTATCTATCTATCTATCTATCTATCTATCTATCTATCTATCTATCTATCTATCTATCTATCTATCTATCTCATCCACTAATCTATCTGTCTATCTGTCTGTCTGTCTGTCATCCACTATCTATCTATCTGTCTGTCTGTCTGTCTGTCTGTCTGTCTGTCTGTCTGTCTGTCTGTCATGCCTATCTATCTGTCTGTCTGTCTGTCTGTCTGTCTGTCTGTCTGTCTGTCTGTCTGTCTCTCATATATCTATCTATCTATCTATCTATCTATCTATCTATCTATCTATCTATCTATCTATCTATCTATCTATCTATCTATCTATCTATCAATTAATTAATTAATTAATTAACAGCTGGGACTCTGTGTTACACAGGTGAAGGCCCGTTCCCTGGAATTATAGACCTGTATACTTTAGGAGGCAGCATATGTGAGCCGCGAGCAGCTCTACTGGCAAACAAAGGGTTTGTGGTGTTCGCTCTGGCTTTCTACGGCTACCAGGACATGCCCAAAACAGTGGATACGCTCCATCTGGAATACTTTGAGGAAGGGTTAAAGTTTCTGCAGGAGCAGCCTAAGGTCAGTGAACACGGTACACAGAATTGTTTGGCTGATGTCCAGCTTGTCAAGATTGTTATTTATTTATTTATTAATTAATTTATTTTTGGTTTCTGCAGGTGAAAAAATCTGGAATTGGAATCATCTCAATATCCAAAAGTGGAGATCTGGCGTTATCCATGGCCTCCTTCCTTCCCAACATCGCAGCCACCGTCTGCATCAACACCTGCAACGCCAACGTGATGTTTCCGCTCCATTACAGAAACACAGTGATCCCGGGTTTCGTCGGCAACATCAAGAGAATCAAAGTAACCAAATCCGGTATTTTGAATATACGAGATATTCTGAATGATCCGATGGAGAAGGAGGAGACCCGTGGCACGGTCATCCCTATCGAGCGCGCCGGATGCAGGTTCCTCTTCATAGTGTCAGGAGACGACAGGAACTGGAACAGTGCCTTTTTTGCAGAACAAGCTTGCAGCAGACTCGCAGCGCACGGAAAAGCCAACTATGACCTGGTGACCTATCCGACCGCGGGGCACTTTATGGAGGTCCCCTACACGCCCCATCACCCGTCAGGTCTCCACGCCGCCGTGAACCAAGTGGTCGCTTTTGGAGGAGATCCGAAAGCTCATGCACATGCACAGGTGGATGCGTGGACCAAAGTTCAAGTTTTCTTCAAAGCAAATCTGTAACTTACTGACATCTAGTCATATCTCCAGCAAATACACTTCACTTGAGCTGTTATAGAAAATACTTTCTTTTCGGCTTCTCCCGTTAGGGGTCGCCACAGTGGATCCTCCGCACGTTTGATTTGGCACATGTTTTACGCTGGATGCCCTTCCTAACGCAACCCTCCCCAATTTATCCGGGCTTGGGACCGGCACTGAGAGTGGCTGGGGATGGTTCCCTGACCGGGAATCGAACCCGGGTCGCAGCGGTGGGAGCGCTGCATCTTAACCACTAGACCACCAGGGGACCCAGCTGTTATAGAAAATAAACCAGTCATATCATCCTATAACACCACATCATGAAGTATCTTATTCCTCTTCTGTACCTTCAAACATTTACTTTATTAGATGAATTTCTATAGAAATATGATTTGAAACCACACTATTGTCTGAGCTGCTGTTTGAGCAAATCAATCGTCCAATCAGAACGCAGGATTCTGCTATTCTGTAGTGAACTAATGAACACCATGTGTTTTGTTCTAAAAATATCTTTTTTAATAAAGATATATGTTATAAACCTGCCTGAGTGTCTGAGATATAAATGAACAGTAGACATAAAGCAACAAAAGAAAAGAAAGATGATGTACACATACTAATTATTACTTCCCATGTTAATGAAGTGCACTGTGGATTATTCAGCACCTCACAGAAAGTTTTATTTCCATCTCACTTACTTACCAAGACTGCAGGGTTTTTGTTTCCTCCACTTGGGTGGGTGAGTGGATGGATAGATGGATGGATGTATGGATGTATGGATGGATAGGTTGGTGGGTGAGTGGGTGGATTAGATAGATGGATAGATGGATAGATGGATGGATAGATGGATGGATGGATGTATGGATGTGTTGGTAGATAGATAGATAGATAGATAGATAGATAGATAGATAGATAGATAGATAGATAGATAGATAGATAGATAGATAGATAGATAGATAGATGTGTTGGTAGATAGATAGATAGATAGATAGATAGATAGATAGATAGATAGATAGATAGATAGATAGATAGATAGATAGATAGATAGATAGATGTGTTGGTAGATAGATAGATGTGTTGGTAGATAGATAGATAGATAGATAGATAGATAGATAGATAGATAGATAGATAGATAGATAGATAGATAGATAGATAGATAGATAGATGGATGGATGGATGTGTTGGTAGATAGATAGATAGATAGATAGATAGATAGATAGATAGATAGATAGATAGATAGATAGATAGATAGATAGATAGATGGATGGATGTGTTGGTAGATAGATAGATAGATTGATAGATAGATAGATAGATAGATAGATAGATAGATAGATAGATAGATAGATAGATAGATAGATAGATAGACAGACAGACAGACAGACAGACGGACGGACGGACGGACGGATATGAAAATAAATGTGGTTTTCCAAATGTTTAACAAAACAATACATTAAAATGTGTAATTCCACAATGAATACAAAAGTAAGTGTTGTTTTTTTTAAACATTTTTTATAATAAACAAACAAAACTAACTAACAAACAAATACTGTAAATAAATACGTCTCTATCTTGGGATGACTGCATCATCTTATTTTTTTCAGTGAGTTCGATCTATCAGAGAAAATCCAGAAACAACGACGACTCAAAGACGACAAATCAGAGTCTTGTATTTAATATTAATAATTACGGCTTTCAAAAATATTGGTATCAGTGTCAATATTGACATTACTGGGCTTGAAATTGTGAGTTCATACCCCAGCACTACCAATGTGCCACTGCTGGGCCCTTGAGCAAGTCCCTTAAACCTGACCTGTTCAGCTGTAATCTCTGATAATCTGTAAATGTAAATGTACCTAACTTTATGTTACAGTAAACTTTCTTTCGGCTTCTCCCGTTAGGGGTCGCCACAGCGGATCCTCCGCACGTTTGATTTGGCACATGTTTTACGCTGGATGCCCTTCCTAACGCAACCCTCCCCAATTTATCCGGGCTTGGGACCGGCACTGAGAGTGGCTGGGGATGGTTCCCTGACCGGGAATCGAACCCGGGTCACAGCGGTGGGAGCGCTGCATCTTAACCACTAGACCACCAGGGGAAGATGTTCCATTCGATCTTGTGTAGATTCATTCAGCCATGAGTGGTGTTAGTAAAGTCAGGTACTGATGTAGGTGAGGTATTGAGGGCCACTCAAGAGCTTCCACTCCAGTGAATGTAAAGCATATTTTCATGGAGCTTCAACACAATTATGCACCTCCGACTTTGTGCTAACAGTTTGAGAAGAACCACATATAACTGGGAAAGCACACTATTGGAAAGAAACTCCAAATAGGACATATTTTTCTGTACAATTACACTGTACACCTCCATCTTCCATATTATTATCTTCTTCTTCTTCTTTCGGCTGCTCCCATTAGGGGTCGCCACAGCGGATCATCCATCTCCAATCTTCCATATTATTATAATATATATTAAAAAAAACAACCTCATGCTAATATGACATGTATGTAAATATTCATATAAATCATTTAATATATACATACACTTTTTATTATGGTTTATTATTGTTATTTAATTTTTTTCCCTTTTCTCTATACTGTTTAATATTGTTTAAAGTTTAATATTTGCCGTAGTTTGCTGTAGTTTACCTGTAGTTTACACTGTCATCTGTACATATGATAAATAAAACTTGAAAAGTCAGGTGTCCCAATACTTTTGTTTAAAATTAGATTTCTATTTCTATATTCGACATATTTCCAGCAGACTTGACAGTTTACAGGTGTACAATGCAACAAGCTCAGTATTTATTGTGTGTGTGTGTGTGTGTGTGTGTGTGTGTTTGATTACATATCCCTAGTGAATATTATCCGAGTGCATACTCGAACAGCTTTTCCAGGAATTCGTCCTCTGGAAAAAAACGACGACAGTGTGATAAAGACGTCCAATTCTCACCAAACTGCTTCCTGTCGGAACGCGAGGGCCGAGCCGAGGCCGAGGCAGATGTGAAATGTAGGAGCCTGCTGAGGAATTTCAAACGCCTGTGACACGATCAGCACAGCTAATGCTCTGGGAATAAACCAGGATTGATTGTTGTGTTCGATCAGGGAGCACTGAAGGAACCTTTGTTTCAATGTGCTCTAATGCAAAATCCATGATTTGCCATGTGAAAGAATCCCACAATGAGGGGACACACCCAGAGTCTGTGCTTATGATCACCTCAGATTCCTGTTCTGGGTTGAGAGGAAAGGAACCTGATTTGATCTTTTGCAGATGTAGGACATCTAGCACAAGTTTGATGTTTTTGTGCTTCCTGGGATGCCTTTCTGCTCATCACGGTTGTAAAGAGTGATTACTTGAGTTGCCATATCCTTCCTGATCCCTCCGGATTGGGTTTTGTTTCTTGGTTTGAGTCTTTATTGATGAAATCAGTGAGACGGAAAACATCTGCATCTGGGGATTTTTTTTTAATTGGAGCTAGAATAAAACAATGACAGATTTCAAAGCAGTGATTACGCCGTATATGATGTTTGCGAAATTAAAATGAACATGCCGAAAATACAAATAAATTTGCATCAAAATGTGAGAATAATCAAATCTATGGGATTAATTATGTTATAAAGATGGATTAATAAAATTAATAAAAAATTATATGACGTATTTTGAAGCAAAGATTCTATGTGACGAAGCTCAGCTTAACAAAAACATACTTTTCTGATTTAGGGTAGAAATCAGGACTAGAAAGGGGCGGGGCTAACAAAAAATAATGATTAGAAAATGATGAGGGAAACACCGAGACTGAAAAATCAGGTCGAACACAAAATGTTCTTTATGTTTTCCGCATCATTGTGTATCAACTCAAACTTGTTCATTGTGAAAATTTCCCAGCAGAAGTGCGTCTGATGCTGATTTCCCCCCAATCTGGCGTTTAATATGAACATTAATTGAAGCCCTTGACCAGTAATTTCACGATTTTATCCACCGTGCTGCTGCTACAAGATGCCTGATTAGATAACTGCATGAAAGAGCAGGTGAACAGGAGGAAGTTCCTACATTATTCTAAAGTATTGGAACGGGAAAAAAACTCTTCTACAGCTTTTGCCCTGGACTTGGATTTGGGATCAGAATATGGAAATGAGACGATAGATCAGATATTCAGCTTCTCTTACAGAGCAGAACAATTACTTTTGTGTAATCAATTACATTTAATTTCTAATCGCTATCATGCTTTAAAGTACGTTTCGAAATATATTTAGAGGAATGTCTGGTGGACCCGAGGGAAGGTTCCTCGATCAAAAGCATGTAGAGCACATACACTCGCCTCTAAAAGTATTGAAACAGGAGAAGCTATTGCTTTTGGTCTGGATTTGGGATCAAAATATGAACATGAAGCGATAGATCAGATGTACATCTTTCTTGTTCTACAATTTGACCTTTCTAAGGTTCTTAAATATATTTAAAGGATTTGATAGAAGATTGCTTGAGGAAAGGAATATAGCGTATCTACAGTCGCCTTCCAAAAGTATTGGAATAAAAGACCATTTCCTGATCTTTATATCTAGAAAGAACCTTTTTCATTCACATGAGACACAATAACCCATAATACAGAATAATCAGGCAACCAAATAATCAGTAATATGATGAAGTTTCCTTCTGGTTTTTCATCTGGAAATGTTTGTTTTCTAGATAGATATTTATTTAATTATGGAAGAAGTGTCCAGGAATCAGGGGGCATCTCCAGGACAGAGGAGTGCACACGTGGTTTCAAGAAAGCACAAAAATGTAAGCTGGTAATGGAACAAATGTTATAAACATAACATAATAATGTAACTGTGAACAGATCTAAATGACTATACGTTATCTGTAGACATACAGGTTTTACAACACATTGATAAGGTATTTTCAGCAGTGTAAGCTCATGGTTAGAACTCCCCCACCTTTCTTAAAATAAGACGAGAATAAATACACTACGTGCAATAGTGTGTTCCCCATGTGTGGCACCCATATGCACTGTATAAACTTCATATACTTCAATTTACACTATTTATAGTAACTCTTTGTCCTACATTGAGGTGGCAGGAAGCTGGGAGGAAACCAGACAACCCTAAGAACTCCAGGACCCGAGCATCCTGGACCTTCAAATTCCCTTCCAGTGCATCACTGAGGGTTTTATCATGGTTCTCTAGTTTCTTCCAACATCTCGAAAAACATGCCAGTAGACAAAATGTCTACTCAAAATCAGTGCCCGGGTGTGAATGGGTGTGTGAAGGGCATCGTGTAAAGAACCGTGTCCAAGACGTATTCATTTGTGGCAATTTTTTTTTTTTAATAATAATAATTATTAAGAAAAAAATGATAATAAATCACTATTAATTTTCCAATAATCAATAGTGATTTATTACATTTGTTTTTTTTAAATAATAATAATTATTAAGAAAAAAAAGTATAATAAATCACTATTAATTTTCCAATAATCAATAGTGATTTATTTAAGAAATAATAATAATTATTATTAAGAAAAAGAAATGATAACAAATCACTATTGATTATTGGAAAAGTGTTGAAGAATAAAATAAAAAAATAATGTTTTTTTAATAAATAAATAAATAAAAACACTCCAGTAAATGCTGATCCTGGAATTTGTATTTTCCTCATTTGCAAATTTTTACCTCCTCGTTACCATGGAAACATGTTCATTTGATGGTTAATGATTAATAGGATTGATAATCATGGCTGAGCTGTGCTTTAGGTTCCTCGCTTGTTTTCTGGAGCTCTATGGGCTTTGATCAGAGGAGGTGTTTGTGCTGCTGCTGATGGAGCTCATGTGTGAAGGAGGTGTGGCTCTGTGATGCTCTGCTCCTCCTCTCGACCACTATAACCTTCTGTTCACCATACAGCACGCTTCTCCTCCATCTGGACGAAATTAAACAGCACCTCCTGGCTGCCTGTCTGTCCTCCATTCATCTTCAGCTGTAACAGCATGAGGTAGGATTGTTTTTTTGTGCACTGGGAATGTCTACATAACGCATGGCGTTATAACGCATGCACGATTTGGATTTGGACTGCATGATGCAGTATGGGTCTGTGTTGTAGGATGGATGGATGGATGATGTGCTAAAAGCGACATCATCATCATCATCATCATCAGCACCATGGACATGTCTGACGCGTCAGCGCTCCTCCAGCCGCCGAGGCTTTTCTTCGTGGTTGCGCACGTGAGAGCGCGCGCTGCGCCGCCGCCGACGGACGTCTCGAGGCTTCACCGGGCATGAGGCAGGGAACAATGGACGTGGACACTTGGGATTCTCTCAACGACAACGGGACGAGGAGGTTACCGGGGTCCCCGAGCCTCTCCCCGGGGTTCGTGAACTCCAGCTCGGCGGCGAGTGCGTGGAGAGACGCGGAGCGGCCAGAGGAGAGAGCGTACCGGGACTTCGCCATCACCGCCCAGCTCCTCATCCTCGCTGGATCTCTGATCGGTCAGTCAACATCACCGCAATCATCACATCACCATCATCACCAACACCTGCATCATGGTGATCATTCACGCAGAACCAGGCATGAAGAAAAGATGTTCAAATTAATACAAATATATCCAGCATTCAGTATTTCCAATATATTCAGCCTTTTTTATTATTATTATTATTAATTATTTAAATAAAATAAAAAAAATCTCCAATGTGTTAAAAAAGTAACTTCCTAACTAACTAACTAACTAACTAACTAACTAACTAACTAAATAAATAAATAAATAAATAAATAAATAAATAAATAAATTTTGTAATAAATCAGTAAATTTTTTAATGCATATATACAGCAGTGTAGGAGCTGTGCTTAAAAAAGCAGTAGTTATACTTAATATTATTATTATTATTATTATTATTATTATGTTTTTTTTTTGTATATTTCTAAAAATTATTATTGTTATAATACAAACGAACAAATCTTGGATAAATTCCGTTGCAGGACGCTCTTCTCACACTCATTCACACCTGGGGACTGTTTTGAAGATTCACCTACTCGCATGTTTTAAGGTAGAAAAATTAAATTTCAAATCTAATATGCAAAATGGCAACGCAATATTCAAAATGGAAATGTATTTCTGTATTTAAATTTCCATTACCATATGTGCAAAGTTCGGCGCAAAAGGGAAATAAAAATGAAATGATATCAATTACATTTGCCATTCCCAACAGTCTTAATATATTAATTACAAACTAATTTTAACGTTTTATAAGTTTAAAAATTACATTAAAAAGGTATTACTCAAATTGATTCGATATGTGTAAAATGTCCAAGCAGAAATGGTAACAAAATGATCATTTAAATGTGTCCTAAATGCATTTCGACTCACGGTTAAGACAATTAAGATTGCATTTTCATCATAACGCCGTGTGATATTTGTAGCAACGCAGTCACACTGTAAAAAAGTCATCCAGTCAAGTTAAGAAGCATTTATTTTCATTTTAACCATAAATAAAAGTAAACAGTAAACAGTGAAATAAAACAACGTTCCTCCAGAACCCTGATGCAACATACAACAACATACAACAACAATCACAGAAACAGAAAAACACAGGGCCAAGTGTCCTCGCCACATAAATTGCATGTGTGCAACCTGGTGCAAAACAGAGCAAAGACAACACAGGAAAGTGCAAGACAACACAAGACAGTGTAAGACAACACAAGACAGTGCAAGACAACACAAGACAGTGCAAAGACAACACAAGACACTGCAAAGACAACACAAGACAGTGCAAAGACAACACAAGACAGTGCAAGACAAAACAAGACAGTGCAGAGACAACACTAGACAGTGCAAGACAAAACAAGACAGTGCAGAGACAACACAAGACAGTGTAAGACAACACAAGACAGTGTAAGACAACACAAGACAGTGCAAAGACAACACAAGACAGTGCAAGACAAAACAAGACAGTGCAGAGACAACACAAGACAATGCAAGACAAAACAAGACAGTGCAGAGACAACACAAGACAGTGTAAGACAACACAAGACAGTGTAAGACAACACAAGACAGTGAAACAGTGCAAGACAACACAAGACAGTGCAGAGATAACACAATAAAACACAACACAGTGCAAGACAACACAAGACAGTGCAAGACAACACAAGACAGTGCAAGACAACACAAGACAGTGTAAGACAACACAAGACAAAGCAGAGACAACAAAAGACAGTGTAAGACAACACAAGACAGTGCAAAGACAACACAAGACACTGCAAAGACAACACAAGACAGTGCAAAGATAACACAAGACAGTGCAAGACAAAACAAGACAGTGCAGAGACAACACAAGACAGTGCAAGACAAAACAAGACAGTGCAGAGACAACACAAGACAGTTTAAGACAACACAAGACAGTGCAAGACAACACAAGACAGTGCAAGACAGTGCAAGACAACACAAGATAGTGCAAGACAACACAAGACAGTGCAAGACAACACAAGACAGTGCAGAGACAACACAATACAACACAAGACAGTGCAAGACAACACAAGACAGTGCAAAGACAACACAAGACAGTGCAAGACAACACAAGACAGTGTAAGACAACACAAGACAGTGCAAGACAACACAAGACAGTGCAAAGACAACACAAGACAGTGCAAGAAAACACAAGACAGTGCAAGACAACACAGGAAAGTGCAAGACAACACAAGACAGTGTAAGACAACACAAGACAGTGCAAGACAACACAAGACAGTGCAAAGACAACACAAGACACTGCAAAGATAACACAAGACAGTGCAAAGACAACACAAGACAGTGCAAGACAAAACAAGACAGTGCAGAGACAACACTAGACAGTGCAAGACAAAACAAGACAGTGCAGAGACAACACAAGACAGTGTAAGACAACACAAGACAGTGTAAGACAACACAAGACAGTGCAAAGACAACACAAGACAGTGCAAGACAAAACAAGACAGTGCAGAGACAACACAAGACAATGCAAGACAAAACAAGACAGTGCAGAGACAACACAAGACAGTGTAAGACAACACAAGACAGTGTAAGACAACACAAGACAGTGAAACAGTGCAAGACAACACAAGACAGTGCAGAGATAACACAATAAAACACAACACAGTGCAAGACAACACAAGACAGTGCAAGACAACACAAGACAGTGCAAGACAACACAAGACAGTGTAAGACAACACAAGACAAAGCAGAGACAACAAAAGACAGTGTAAGACAACACAAGACAGTGCAAAGACAACACAAGACACTGCAAAGACAACACAAGACAGTGCAAAGACAACACAAGACAGTGCAAGACAAAACAAGACAGTGCAGAGACAACACAAGACAGTGCAAGACAAAACAAGACAGTGCAGAGACAACACAAGACAGTTTAAGACAACACAAGACAGTGCAAGACAACACAAGACAGTGCAAGACAGTGCAAGACAACACAAGATAGTGCAAGACAACACAAGACAGTGCAAGACAACACAAGACAGTGCAGAGACAACACAATACAACACAAGACAGTGCAAGACAACACAAGACAGTGCAAAGACAACACAAGACAGTGCAAGACAACACAAGACAGTGTAAGACAACACAAGACAGTGCAAGACAACACAAGACAGTGCAAAGACAACACAAGACAGTGCAAGAAAACACAAGACAGTGCAAGACAACACAAGATAGTGCAAGACAACACAAGACAGTGCAAGACAACACAAGACAGTGCAAGACAACACAAGACAGTGCAAAGACAACACAAGACAGTGCAAGAAAACACAAGACAGTGCAAGACAGTGCAAGACAACACAAGATAGTGCAAGACAACACAAGACAGTGCAAGACAACACAAGACAGTGCAGAGACAACACAATACAACACAAGACAGTGCAAGACAACACAAGACAGTGCAAAGACAACACAAGACAGTGCAAGACAACACAAGACAGTGTAAGACAACACAAGACACTGCAAGACAACACAAGACAGTGCAAGACAACACAAGACAGTGCAAGAAAACACACGACAGTGCAAGACAGTGCAAGACAACACAAGACAGTGCAAGAGAACACAAGACAGTGCAAGACAACACAAGACAGTGCAAGACAACACAAGACAGTGCAAGACAACACAAGACAGTGTAAGACAACACAAGACAGTGCAGAGACAACAAAAGACAGTGTAAGACAACACAAGACAGTGCAAAGACAACACAAGACACTGCAAAGACAACACAAGACAGTGCAAAGACAACACAAGACAGTGCAAGACAAAACAAGACAGTGCAGAGACAACACAAGACAGTGCAAGACAAAACAAGACAGTTTAAGACAACACAAGACAGTGCAAGACAACACAAGATAGTGCAAGACAACACAAGACAGTGCAGAGACAACACAATACAACACAAGACAGTGCAAGACAACACAATACAACACAAGACAGTGCAAGACAACACAAGACAGTGCAAAGACAACACAAGACAGTGCAAGACAACACAAGACAGTGTAAGACAACACAAGACAGTGCAAAGACAACACAAGACAGTGCAAGAAAACACAAGAGAGTGCAAGACAACACAAGATAGTGCAAGACAACACAAGACAGTGCAAGACAACACAAGACAGTGCAAGACAACACAAGACAGTGCAAAGACAACACAAGACAGTGCAAGACAGTCAAGACAACACAAGATAGTGCAAGACAACACAAGACAGTGCAAGACAACACAAGACAGTGCAGAGACAACACAATACAACACAAGACAGTGCAAGACAACACAAGACAGTGCAAAGACAACACAAGACAGTGCAAGACAACACAAGACAGTGTAAGACAACACAAGACACTGCAAGACAACACAAGACAGTGCAAGACAACACAAGACAGTGCAAGAAAACACAAGACAGTGCAAGACAGTGCAAGACAACACAAGACAGTGCAAGAGAACACAAGACAGTGCAGAGACAACACAATACAACACAAGATAGTGCAAGACAACACAAGACAGTGCAAGAGAACACAAGACAGTGCAAGACAAAACAAGACAGTGCAGAGACAACACAAGATAGTGCAAGACAAAACAAGACAGTGCAGAGACAACACAAGACAGTGCAAGACAACACAAGACAGTGCAAGACAACACAAGACAGTGCAGAGACAACACAATACAACAAAAGATAGTGCAAGACAACACAAGACAGTGCAGAGACAACACAAGATAGTGCAAGACAAAACAAGACAGTGCAGAGACAACACAAGACAGTGTAAGACAACACAAGACAGTGCAAGACAACACAAGATAGTGCAAGACAACACAAGACAGTGCAAGACAACACAAGACAGTGCAAGAAAACACAAGACAACACAAGACAGTGCAAGACAACACAAGACAGTGCAAGACAACACAAGACAGTGTAAGACAACACAAGACAGTGCAGAGACAACAAAAGACAGTGTAAGACAACACAAGACAGTGCAAAGACAACACAAGACACTGCAAAGACAACACAAGACAGTGCAAAGACAACACAAGACAGTGCAAGACAAAACAAGACAGTGCAGAGACAACACAAGACAGTGCAAGACAAAACAAGACAGTTTAAGACAACACAAGACAGTGCAAGACAACACAAGACAGTGCAAGACAGTGCAAGACAACACAAGATAGTGCAATACAACACAAGACAGTGCAGAGACAACACAATACAACACAAGACAGTGCAAGACAACACAATACAACACAAGACAGTGCAAGACAACACAAGACAGTGCAAAGACAACACAAGACAGTGCAAGACAACACAAGACAGTGTAAGACAACACAAGACAGTGCAAAGACAACACAAGACAGTGCAAGAAAACAGAAGAGAGTGCAAGACAACACAAGATAGTGCAAGACAACACAAGACAGTGCAAGACAACACAAGACAGTGCAAGACAACACAAGACAGTGCAAAGACAACACAAGACAGTGCAAGACATTGCAAGACAACACAAGACAGTGCAAGACAACACAAGACAGTGCAAGACAACACAAGACAGTGCAGAGACAACACAATACAACACAAGAGAGTGCAAGACAACACAAGACAGTGCAAAGACAACACAAGACAGTGCAAGACAACACAAGACAGTGTAAGACAACACAAGACACTGCAAGACAACACAAGACAGTGCAAGACAACACAAGACAGTGCAAGAAAACACAAGACAGTGCAAGACAGTGCAAGACAACACAAGACAGTGCAAGAAAACACAAGACAGTGCAAGACAGTGCAAGACAACACAAGACAGTGCAAGACAACACAAGACAGTGCAAGACAACACAAGACAGTGCAGAGACAACACAATACAACACAAGATAGTGCAAGACAACACAAGACAGTGCAAGAGAACACAAGACAGTGCAAGACAAAACAAGACAGTGCAGAGACAACACAAGATAGTGCAAGACAAAACAAGACAGTGCAAGACAACACAAGACAGTGCAAGACAACACAAGACAGTGCAAGACAACACAAGATAGTGCAAGACAACACAAGACAGTGCAAGACAACACAAGACAACACAAGACAACACAAGACAGTGCAAGACAACACAGGACAGTGCCAGACTATACACAAAACACAAAATAGCTCTGCCAGTAAACCTGTTGTATAGAGACAAAGTGAACAGTAGCAATAATGTAAACAAAAGAGCAAATAGCAGCGATCCAGAAAAGATGTGCAAAAACGACATGTAAACAGTTTATGGTAATGAAGTGATGTAATGTGAGTGGTACTGAAGAGGGGTACAAACTTCTGCCCCGGGCTGTGATTAATGCTGATTAAATAGCGTGATGTTTTGATCAGGTAAGAAGGGGTTAACTGGTAAGGCATTTGGCTGTAACTGGTGAGTAATTACAGAAAGAAATGATTTACGAGAGTGTTTCCTATAACGAGCTGAGAAGAATGTGGGATGAACAGATGGCCAAGAAATACACACTTTCAGTTGTGTTAAAAAAAACAAAAACAATGATTATTCATTATAGTGTAATTACCACAGCACGGTTGAGATCTCCATTCTGATTGGACGGACAGCAGGTCTGATCAGTGACAGGGTTGTATTAATGAGCTCGTTCGGATACGTTTTTGTTTCTATAGTAACAGCTCATCCACCTTTTTACCCTCCGTATAAAGGGGTTACAAACGTATAATTATTGTTATGGAGTTTTGTGTAAAGAGACATTGAGGGAAGGAATCTCCAGTGTTATGCAAAAGTTTATACAATATTGGTTTTCCCTGTACCGTGATATGAAAACCTGAGATTTCTTCAAGAGGAAGGAGTGTTTTATATCTACTACAGCTTGAGAGAGTATAGGAACTAACTTTGGCCAATATTATATGCAACTGTAACTGGATAAAATGTATTATTTAGCATTCTATAATAAATAAACTGTATAATAGTGTAGTATAAAGACAATACAATGTTTTTGTTTCAGAAAAAAAGCATTAAGCTGGTGAAGAAAATGTTTCTACTGCTATAGAATAGGTGAGAACGGGAACTAACTTGTTTCACGGATGGTCCACAACATTATATTTAACTACGACTGATAAAAAAGGTATGATTTGGCATTCTTTAATAAAATAAGACCATGAAAATTAAAAGTATAAGTACACAAAGAAACAGGCTGGTGTTTATAGCTGTTATAGTGGAAGTGAAAAGAAAAAAGAACTTCGGTATTATATATAAGCATAATCAAATAAAAAGTAGCATTTGGCATTCTTTATTAAATGTGACATTTACTAGATTAGTATATATACAATAAATGGATGGTGAAGGAAGGAGCCTTTATAGCTGCTATAGCATAAGTGAAAACTGACTTTCAACACATCAATTGTAACTATAACCAGATAAAAATTTGGAATCAATATTCTTTTAATGGGAACTAGTAGCTCTGGGTTACACATTGGAAGGTCTGGGGTTCAAGCCCCAGTATCACCATGCTGCCACTTTTGGGCCCTTGAGAAAGATCCTTAACCCTCTTAGCTCATTGGTGGTGTATCACGGCTGAACTCTGACCTCAGCTTCCTTACAAGCTGAGATATGTGAAGAAAGAATTTCACTCTGTTGTGTTGCATACGTGAGCAGTAAAACTGCTGCAGGAAGGAAGTTTGTAACTTTATATCGTACATAAAAAAAAATAAAAAAGAAGTCATCTTAGTTACTTACACTGATATTTCATAACATTAAGTGTAACTATAAGTGGATCAAAATCAAAATGTAGTTTACATTCTTTAATAAGTAAGAGATTTTGATAAAATAGTAGGTTTTTCTTTACAAAAGAAGGGAATGGTGAAAGAGGGAGCATTTACAGCTGCTATAGTGTAAGTGAGAACAGGAACTAACTTCCACACATTAAATGCGACTGCAACTGAATAAAAAGCATGATTTTATATTTTGAATAAAAAAATACAATATTGCATAGTATATGGATAATCGAATGTTTCTTTATTTAAAAAAAATGAAGAAAGGACTATTTAAAGCTGCTTTATATTGTGAGTATATACAGTATATTATGTATTTTACAACATAGATAGATAGATAGATAGATAGATAGATAGATAGATAGATAGATAGATAGATAGATAGATAGATAGATAGATATAAATAAAAAATAGTGCAAATGTATTTAAGGCACACTATGAGTAAAGAATGTAATATGTAGATTGTATGTATAATTGTACAGAAGTTATACACAATGTTTATACAGTGATCTAACGGTTCTGGTTCTGTATGTTACTGTATTTGCTTCTTGATGGAAGGAGGTTAAACAGTGTGTGACTGGGATGTGAAGAGTCCTTGATGATGTTGTGAGCTCTGAGCAGATATCTGCTGTGGTGAAGGTACTCAGTGGGAGGTTGTTGGGTGCCAGTGATCCGTTGGGCAGTTTTGACCAGTGAGGGCTTTACGTTCACACACAGTGGAGCCTCCGTACCATACGGTGATGAAGTTGGTCAGGATGCTTTGGATGATGCAGCGGTAGAAACTCGTTGTAATCCATGGGGACAGAAGAGCTTTCTTAAGACTCCTCAACAAGTTCAGGCGTTGTTGTGCCTCCATAACCAGAGCTGAAGTGTTCTGGTGACAGGACAGATCCTCAGAGATGTTAACTCTGAACTTAAAGCTGGAGACCCTCTCTCTATATATATAAATTATTATTATTATTATTATTTATTTTATTTAGAAACGTTAGTAAAGAAATGACCATGATGCTCTTCAGAATTATTATTAATTGTATTATTGTTACTATAACTATTACCAGATAAAACGTAGGATTTGCCTTTTTTTACTAAGCAAGAATTGGAATAGTATAATATAAGGATAATAGAAATAATTTTTTATTTAAAACAAACAAAAAAAAAACTGGTGAAGGAAGGACCAAATATAGCTACTTTATATTGTTAGAACAAACACACCACGACATTATGTAACAACAATTTGTAACTATAAGCAAATTAAAAGTATGATTTGGCATTTTTTCAATAAATACGACTGTAATAGTAGTTTTTTTTATTAATTATATAATATATATATATATATATATGTATATATTTTAGAATGGAAAACTGAATAAAAAAGGTAAAAGAAAGAAGGTTGCTTTAAACTTGTAGTTTATTCACATGTAGTTTACAGCACAGTGAAATCTTTTCTTCACGTTTCCCAGCGATGTTAGGAAGCTGGTGTCAGAGTGCAGGGTCAGCCATGACACACACCTCCTGGAGAACAGAAGGTTAAAGGGCCTCAAGAGAGGCAGCTTGTAGATACTGGGGCTGGAACCCACAACCTTCCGATCGGTAGCCCAGAGCCTTGACCACTGATCTCCAACCTCCTAGTCAAAAAGAACCATTTATATCAAAAATAAGGAAAGGAATTATATGTAACTAGAACTGGATAAAAAGTATAATTTGGTATTCTTTAATATTTCAGACATTGGAATAAAAACGTATGAGGATCATTTAAAAAAGCCTGGTGAAGGAAGGAGCATTTATAGCTGCTATAGTGTAAGTGAGAAAACGTTCACAATGTAATATGTAAAGGTGTGTTAGTAAAGTCAGGTACTGATGTAGGTGAGTTGAGGAGGCCAGGAGTGAAGTCCCACATTCACCCCAAAGGTGTTCAATAGCTCTATAGCAGAAGAACTTCCACTACAACCCATTATCTACATGGAGCTGGCTTTGTGCACAGAGCGTATAATAATGCTGGAACAGGTTTGAGTCTCCTAGTTTAAGTGAAGGGAACATTTCATCCAATGCTAACGCATCCAGAGACGTCCTGTACAATTGTGTGCCTTCAACTTTGTGGTAACAGTTTGGGGAAAAACCACATATCGCTGGAAAAGTCAGGTGTCCCAATACTTTTGGTAATACCGTGTATCTCTTGCTCATTTCCATCTTTGGTGCTTAGCTTTTTATTTTGATTGATATTTTCAAGGGTTGCTTGCAGAAACGGCCACGTTTACACGATTAGCATTTACTCCCTATGCTAATCTGCCCTCTGCTCTTTTCACAAACAGTTGCTCGATTGTGTTACAAATGAAAAGAAAGAGGGGGACAAATTTAAGAATTGTAATCCCCTATGAGTTCCTTGCTTTGTTTGGATGTTGTTTTTTTAATAAGCTAAGCTGATGAGAGTTAATGCATTTCACATGTTTCGTTGTTGACATGGGAATGGTTAGCGATTAAAAAAAAAATCATCATCCATTAAAAATAATCTTTTGTGTAATACAGTGTTTATAAGTCTTCATTTTTATTTATTTTCAATATGTTTCATTAACAGTGAAAAATCTTTTCTTCATCCTCTGTAATTTATTTTAATGCTCAGGGTTGCCAGTGTGGGGTTTTTCAGTTTAATAATAATTGTATAAATGAAACATACAAACATTCAATTGTGCAATTATGAAATTTATTAATAATTCTTTTATAACTTAATAATAAATCAAGAAATAAATCAAATAATTAGATTAAATGCCGACGATTCCCCTTTCACACCGCTGTATAGAATAGTTTGCATGTTGTGATTGCTTGGTGTTGTTATGACGCTCGCTTGCTCACTCACTCCTGGTATATTGATTCTGGTTTCCAGGCAGCGACAATAACAATAATAATGAGTCGATTTTATGTGGACTACACAGAGGTCACAGCTGTTAGCGGAATCCCTCCTCCGTCACACGGACCTTAGAATTATATACAGGTTTAGAAAGAAATATGGAGTGTGTACGATTTATGAATTGGCAAATTGGTGAGATGGGCCAGGTTTATATGAACGCTAGACGTGGAAGAAATTTGGCTTAATGTACCAAAGCAAAGACCAAGGTGATGTCTAATCTCTTTGTGAATATGTTTTGGGATGCAGTTGATTTTATTTGGACTTCTTAACAGTTGTAGTTTTGGTTGTTTGCGTTCGCTTTCAGGGGGTTTTCACAAAGGATTCAGTCTGTGCTGTGCAGACAGACAGACATAGAGTTAGACAGATAGATAGATAGATAGATAGATAGATAGATAGATAGATAGATAGATAGATAGATAGATAGATAGATAGATAGATAGATAGATAGATAGATAGACGGACGGACATTTGGGTGGACAGATATATGGGCAATATGAATGGACAGACAGACAGACAGACAGACAGACAGATAGATAGATAGATAGATAGATAGATAGATAGATAGATAGATAGATAGATAGATAGATAGATAGATAGATAGACAGACAGACAGACAGACAGACAGACATATGGGCAATATGGATGGACAGACAGACAGACAGACAGACAGACAGATAGATAGATAGATAGATAGATAGATAGATAGATAGATAGATAGATAGATAGATAGATAGATAGATAGATTGATAGATTGATAGATTGAAAGACAGACAGACATATGGGCAATATGGATGGACAGACAGACAGACAGACAGACAGACAGACAGACAGACAGACAGACAGACAGACAGACAGACAGACAGATAGATAGATAGATAGATAGATAGATAGATAGATAGATAGATAGATAGATAGATAGATAGATAGATAGACAGACAGACAGACAGACAGACAGACATATGGGCAATGTGGACAGACAGACAGACAGACAGACAGACAGACAGACAGACAGACAGATAGATAGATAGATAGATAGATAGATAGATAGATAGATAGATAGATAGATAGATAGATAGATAGATAGATAGATAGATAGATAGACGGACATTTGGGTGGACAGATATATGGGCAATATGAATGGACAGACAGACAGACAGACAGACAGACAGACAGACAGACAGACAGACAGACAGCTAGATAGATAGATAGATAGATAGATAGATAGATAGATAGATAGATAGATAGATAGATAGACAGACAGACAGACAGACAGACAGACAGACAGACAGACAGACATATGGGCAATATGGATGGACAGACAGACAGACAGACAGACAGACAGACAGACAGACAGACAGACAGACAGACAGATAGATAGATAGATAGATAGATAGATAGATAGATAGACAGACAGACAGACAGACAGACAGACAGACAGACAGACAGACATATGGGCAATGTGGACAGACAGACAGACAGACAGACAGACAGACAGACAGACAGACAGACAGACAGATAGATAGATAGATAGATAGATAGATAGATAGATAGATAGATAGATAGATAGATAGATAGATAGATAGATAGATAGATATATCTGTGAAGTGTAGGAGGATTATTTAGTGTCTGTAAATGTTAAAATATGGTGATTATTTGGAGTGTAAACAGTAGCTATGATTAATGAAGTGTAGCAGAACTTTGCTGTGGTTACAGATCTCTCTGTTTCCTTAAAATGGGTTTCAACAGAGCTGAAAACAATTTGTTGTTGTTGTTGTTCGATTACTGTTTCTGTGTCCTTTGTGCAGAGGATATTGTGTATGACGAGGTGAGTGTGTGAAGGATTTGCTGTTGCTTGGGGCATTTAATCATTGCTAAATTCATTGTTTTTTTTTTTTTTACCAAACACGTGTTTTCTCTGCTTGTCCTACCTGAAAATTACTGCTGCACCTAATCCTGATAGAACTTGAAGAGTTCTAGAAAAAGTTCTATATAAATAAGAGAGAGTGATTTAACTAGGAGACCCATACCAGTTCCAGTGTGACAATGCAAACCCTGTACACAAACCCAGCTCTATAAAGATCTGCTTTACATGGGTTGGAGTGGAAGCTCTTCTGCTATAGAGCTACAACCCTGTTAAAGATCTTTGGGATGATTTTAAATCCTGATGGCAGCCCAGGAATCCTCACTTTACTTGTACCTAGATCAGTACTTCACTTTATTACTCTTTATTACCTCACTTTATCACTTTATGACCCTCGTGGCTGAATAAAGAATTCCCACAAGAATGGAGATTATTATAATAGCAAATTGGGACTAAATGTGGAATGGGATGTTAAAAAAAAAGTACATACCAATTTTATGCTTGAGTGTCCACAAACTTTTGGTAATATAGAGTTTATAAAGTAGGGATGGTAAGAAGTATTTGTTTAAAAAGTGTGCAAGTTGGCATTTGAACATATATACATCGGTAAAAAACACGATTTATTTCTATATAATTATCAGTAGATGTTCTTTAATTTTATTATTTATAAAGTAATCAATCATTTGTGACCGATATTTGATAAGTAGATCGATTTCTCGTCTCTAAACCGTTTCTCGAGTGCGTTTTCTCAGACCGAGACGTCACACAGAACACAGATTAACATGGCAGAGGTAGAGCTGTAACTTCCTGCTCACACAACAGAAAGAGAAATTAATTTTGTGTATTCTTTTACCTCGTGTTTTAATGGATAAATGTTAAAATGATGCTAAAATATTGTCCTTCGACTCCAGTCTTACTTGTTATGATCAGTTTCTCCACCTGCATGATTTGATATCGCTTTACTCTTCGTCATTAGTCACGTCACGTAAACGGAATCTGGTCATATTTTATTCTCACTCATGTTTCTTGGCAGTTAAATACTCAGAAGTCCACATAAGCACCTTTCCTAAGACACGCACACACACACACACACACACACACACACACACACACACACACACACACACACACACACACACACACACACGCACACACACACACACACGCAGACACACAAAGCTACATTAAGCATTCATAGCCTGTGGCTTTCTCCTTTGTTTTTGGCACTATGAGTCATCTTTTGCTGTGACTTTTCTCCTTTATTATCTCAAAAAGCAGTTCAGAAAATGCAACACTCTTTATATAAACAATAATATTATGTAAGTATTACATTATTAACAGTAATATAACGCTTCTATCTCGTCCTCAGACCGGGCTTCATAATTCAATTCCGACCAGAGAATGCAATAATGGTTTTTATTTTAGTTCTGTGGCTAAAAATAGACAATAGCAGGCAGAGGGAAAGACAATGGTCGTAGTGTGACATGTAGTGTTTTCACATGGCCTCTTCTCCGAGAGAGAGAGAGAGAGAGAGAGAGAGAGAGAGAGAGAGAGAGAGAGAGAGAGAGAGAAAAAGAAAATGTCAGGTCATGTCAGTGTGACACGTAATAGCACTACAGCGTCGCTCCAATTACAGGTGGACTATAACGGAGAGAGATGAAAGGGACAGGGGGCATTCCTGGAAAAAAGCGGAAGGAAAAACGAATAGAGAGAAGGACCCTAGACAGTGCAAAAAACAGGCTGTGTGTATTACAGAGGCGTGAGTAATAGCACATTAGTGTGTGAAATCTACGACATTGCGCCTTTGGGCTGTGTATCGGCAAGAACCTGGTGATACGATACGCATCACGATATAGGGGTCACGATACGATATTTTGTGCTACTGTAAGCAAGGCGAGATATTGGGATTTTTTTTTAAGATTAGGATATCATTTTAGGAAAGCTATAATAATATTAATAATAATAATAATAATAATAATAATAATAATAATAATAATAATAATAATAATAATAATCTTTATTTTAAAAAGCGTCTTGAAGTGCTTTTCCTAGCATAAAAATAAATAAATAAATATACTATTAATAATAATAATAATAATAATAATAATAATAATAATAATAATAATAATACCAACAACAATCTTTATTTTAAATAGTGCCTTTAAGAGTTACATCTCAAAGTCGTTTTCCAAGCATAAAAAAAAAGAAATAATTAATATTAATTTAAAAAATTTAAAAAAGTGAATAAGACAAACATCACAGATACATAACAAAAAGAAAATTACCTGATAGCTATCCTTAAAAAAATAAGATTTAAGATCAGATTTAAAAGCTGTCATTAAGAAAACAACAACATGTGCAAAACAAAAATTTAAACAGAAAACATCTGCATTTGCATTAATCAGTCCATGTAGCATTCAACGTTATTGAACCTCTTTTTTTAATAATAACGCGTAAAATTTTACAGCCCTAATTAATATATTAATACAAAAGGCTGAACATCCACTAGAACACAATCAGATGATGATGATCATGTGATCAGGAATGTCTCTGTTTCCAGTCAGACTCCCTCCGTCTCATCCACGTTACCCCCAGACTTCTTGTTGTCTTCTGACTTCCATTAAAAAAATTGTTGGAACTCCTTAAACTTCCAATCTCAGTACAGTCCTGATCCTCACACTCATCATGCCTGAAGGACGGATATTGCACTTTTGAAGCCAAAACAAAACGAACACTCATTTTGAGTAACTGTTACGTTTTTGTCTTATAATCTGTCCATGGAATTGGAGATTGACGTCCTAGCGTTCTTTTTTTCTTCATTCGTGAGTTTTATTTTGTTCGAAAAACAGTGAAAAGCAGTGGCAGGTCCATTACTCATGCACACACTCGTGTTTCTCTACCGGGAGGTAAACAATTCGAGTTTGTTGCAAAAGTATTCATACCCCTCAAATATTTCCACATTTTGTGCAAATTGTATTCAGTCCTCCAGAGTCAATACTTTGCCAAACCACCTTCGCTGCAATTAGAGCTGCAAGTCTTTTTGCGTATGTCTCTTACCGGCATTTCATTTTCTTCCCATTCGTCTTTGCAGAACAAGTCAAGTCAATATATTTCTATAGCGCTTTTCACAACAGACATTGTCCCAAAGCAGCTTTACAGAAATCAACAGTCAAGGTGAATGGTGTGCATTTATCCCTGATGAGGACCGTGGAGAACAGCTCCAGCTGAATCAGTTTGGATGGAGAACGTCTTGCGAACAGCAATTTTCAAGTCTTGCTAAAGATTCTAAATAAGGATTTAGGTCTGGACTTTGACTGGGAGTTTCTAACACATGAATATGTTTTGAGCGCAACCATTCCATTGTAGCTCTGGCTGTATGTTTAGGGTCGTTGTCCTTTCAGAAGGTGAACCTCCTCCCCAGTCTCAAGTATTTTGCAGCCTATAATAGGTTTTCTTCCAGGATTGCCCTGTATTTAGCTCCATCCATCTTCCCATCAACTCTGATCAGCTTCCCTGTCCCTGCTGAAAAATGGCATCCCCACAGCATGATGCTGCCACCACCATGTTTCACGGTGGGGACGGTGTGTTCAGGCTCAACATTTTGGTCTCATCTCCATGAATTGTGCTAAGCTTGGGATATGTTTTTATAACCAAAGCCTGCTTTAAACTTCTCCACAACTTTATCCCTGACCTGTCTGGTGTGTTCTTAAGTATTCATGATGCAGTTTGCTCACTAATGTTTTCTAACAAACCTCAGAGGCCTTGACAGAACTGGTGTAATTATATTGGGATTTTAGTACACACAGGAAGACTTTAATTACTAATTAGGTGACTTCTGAAGGCAGTTGATTGCACTGGATTTTATTTCGGGGTATCAGAGGAATGGGGGCTGAATACATACTTATTTCTTTATCTCTCTTTGACAACTGAGCAGGGTAAAGGGCCTTGTTTAGGGGCCCAGCAATGGCAGCTTGGTGTGGCTGGGATTTTTCGCTTCAATGTCCAATGCTTTAACCGATAAGCTACCATCTCTTCAACATATTATATGGCAACATGAGAAAATATGCATACAATACAAATATTTTACACAAAAAACATGTATTGATCAAATAAAAATGAAAAAACAAAAAAACCCCAACAACAACGTTTTATTTAATAAAAAGGTAAAAGTAATAGAAAAATAAATTAACCCTCGTCTGGTGCTAATATTGGTTGACCAACCCGAACATGTTTGTCCCCAGAACTTCCAGGAGAAGTGTGCACACCAGGAACTAATCCAAAGCAATCTAAGAAAGGTATATCATGGACAGATCACACTTTCCTGAACATGCTGTACATTCCCCCTCAGGCAATGCCGCTGTGCTGTGGTGCACCTGCTGCACCAACGTCTTCAAGACAGTCACTGGACGCTTCATTAAGAACCTGGCCTGCTCGGGAATCTGCGCCAGCCTGGTGTGTGTGCCTTTCGACGTGCTCCTGAACACCAGCCCTCGCTGCGGCCTCTGGATCCACACGCCGATGCTCTGTCGAACCATCAAGTTCCTGCACAGGCTCTTCTGCTCGGTCACTGTGCTCAGCTTTGCTGCCATTGCTCTGGACAGGTGAGATCGGACTCAGGATCGGACACGCTGCCATGGCAATGCACCTCACCATATCTCTTTTTCAATAAATTCATTATTAAATATGCAAAATATGGACCAAAGTTTGGAGCATTACATTGCTATTATAATAACCCCCACTCTTCTGGGAAGATGTTCCACTAGATTTCTTTTTTGAGATTTGTAGAGATTCATTCAGCGACAAGTTTGTTATTAAAGTCAGGTACTGATGTAGGTGAGAAGGTGAGGAGGCCTGGGATGTAGTCAGCATTCACATTCATCCCAAAGATGTTAAAGAGCTCTAATAGTAGGAGATCTTCCACTCTGCAATGGATCAGGTTTGGGTCTCCTAGTTCAAGTGAAGGAAAATTTCATGCTGACATACAAAGACGTCCTGTACAATTGTGTGCCTCCAGTCAGTAACTTTTTTCTATATAGTGTATTTTTATTGGTTAGTTATTAATGATAGAATTGTCTAGCATTTGCCTTTTTTAAATATAACATACAAAATAAATGTAAAAAAATTTTTAATTAGGTATTTTATAAAAAATTGAAAGCAGATATGAAAAAAAGAACGAAAGAAACGAACACGTATTCGTACCAAAATGTTTTGGTACAGGGCTTTTGATTCGGTACACACTTTTCGGTGGAACACGTTTAGTCTCTGCATCGCACTTTAAGCTCTTTAAAATATATATTTTTTTATTGTTAAACTTGAAAACATACACACAAGTGCCAGGGGTATATATATATATAAAAAAAAAAAAAAAAAAAAAAAAAAAAAAACCAGAAGATGAAAAAAATACTTTTGTAAAACCACTTTTGTTGAACAGAGGCGTTAATGCATAATAAGATATAAGAGCCAATCAGATTTCAATATGCAAATTTAGAACATGCTGCACAGGGTAAAGGAGAAAAAATTCAGAAAATTGGGGATGTTTTGATTTTTGTGATGATCAAACATAAATTTCTATTTTCTAAAACAGCTTCTTTGTCTTTTCTTGTAGGTACTATTCAGTTCTATATCCACTAGAGAGGAAAATCTCAGACGCCAAATCGAGAGACTTGATCATATACGTATGGTTTCATGCTCTTGTGGTGAGCGTTCCTGTGTTTGTTGTCAGTAACGTCACCGATGTCTACGCAACATCTACCTGCTCCGAAGGTTACTCTTTAGGACACCTTGTTTACATGGTGCTCTACAATGTGACCACTGTGATCTTGCCCCTCACGGCTGTGTTTGTAACCATGGCGCTGATCCGGCGTGCCCTCAGTACCAGTCAGAAGAAGAAGGTGATCATTGCAGCACTCCGGACACCGCAAAGCAGCGTCTCCATCCCGTATGTGTCTCAGCGCGAGGCTGAGCTTCATGCCACGTTGCTTGCAATCGTCTTGTCATTTGTGCTCTGTAGCACGCCGTACGTCGTTCTGTTGGCATACCGGGCATTTCCGATGGCTGGCCCGGCTTCTCAGTGGCTGCATCTAACGGCCATTTGGCTGCCGAAAGTGTCTCTACTGACCAACCCACTGTTTTTAGTGATGGTGAACCGGTCAGCACGGCGCCGCCTGTTGGACGCTTTGGCGCACATTCATCGCCGCTACAGCCGGAGAAACAACTCGATCGGCGTCGGAACAGCACCCGAGGCTGGAGTGCTTGGTGTGGAAGGGCTTGCCCGCTCGGGCAGCCAGCTCCTTGAAATGTTCAACATCGGCCAGCGGCAGATCTTCAGGCCAAATGAAGAAGAGGACGAAGAAGAAGTGAATGAAATCGCAGCCGTAGCCAATTTCCTGCCCAGATCTGAACAAGTGGCTGTCGCCTTAGCAGAAGAAGCAGAAGGACCAAAGGAAGATGGTTTACCTGTTCTAAAACATTCACCTGTTCAATACTGTGCATACTCATCCTCACAGGTGGCTCCTGCCACACCGACCGACCCTGAAGATGCCTCCCAGTTTGGTTTCGGTCCATTCGAGTTGCCCCCTCAGTGGCTTCCTGAAACCAGGAATAGTAAGAAAAGACTCCTGCCTCCGTTGGGTAACACTCCAGAGGAGCTGATCCAGACCAAACAGTCCAGAGCACGACCCGAGAGGCGCATCAGCAGGAACAACAAGGTCAGCACCTTCCCCACTGTGGACCCCTGAGACACCATGAACAAAAATAGTAATAAAAACTAGTTTAAATAAAAGTTTAAAACGCTATCCTTTTCCAGCAGAAGAGGAATCCTTCGACAGTCTTGTACCTAGCTAGACGTTAAGGGAATGAGTTGCTCTTTTACAATAATGACAGAATTTCTAATAAATTGTATAGAATTCAGTTATTTGGAAATAATAAAAACCTGAAAATGGTTTGTATGAATTGTCTGAATGTGCAATTTCTCACTCACATTCTAATGGGATTAAAGTCAAGCAAGTCAAAATATATTCTGTAACCTCATTGTATATAAAAATTAAACCCCCATACAGAAATCTGACATATAGCAATATATGCAAAGTACATATATCACATACATGTTCACATTTGGATTTTACAGATATAGGAATATGTCAGATACTTGCACACACATTTCAAAATATTACAAAAATGACCATTTATGTCATGCAGAACTTAAAGCAATTGTTTAAAACCTGTGTACCAACAAGTAACAGGGATCAACAAGGAACCAAATCTATTATTAAACATAATGTAACAAAACTGTAACAATGCAACATTAAACATTAATTTAACATTATGATTAGATTTTATGGTATGGTAATCAATTCTCCTGATCTGCAACTTGAAACACTGCATTTGAGTGATTTTCCAAATTGGAGTCAAAAATGTTGGAATAATGTCACTCCCAAAACTCACATGTCTAAAAGTTAACAAAAAAGTGAAAGAAAACAAGAGACATCAACCCTTTTACAAAAAAATTACATTAGTAAAGTGAAGTTAAAGTGAAAGAAAATTGGGACAAAAGAAGAAAAAGGGAGGGGAAAAAAATGCAGTAATTTAGTGAATGTCCCAAACTGGAGTCAAAAATGCAAAAATGTGGAATGATGAGGTGCGTGAAAATGCGTGTTTCACTTCATGTACACAATTTGTTTTAACGTGAAATCAAACCTTCAAATGTAGATAACTTTCATATACAGTCGACTGAGTGCGTTTGTGCAACGTTTTGGCATATTTGCGCATATTTGCAAAGAATATTTCTAGCAAAGTAGAATGAAGTTTGAGATTAAAAATCATACACGTCATTGGTTTAAATAAAGGCGATCGTATATCTTACAATGACTCAAGTTACAAGTATTTGCTAACAGATGAGAAATCCGATAAAACATTTACATTTGGAGAACATTTATATGGTTGTTTAAAGGTTCGCATATTAGCGAGTGCATCCACCCTCATCTTGCTCTACCTGCCCCCCTGGCTTGCATTCAACCCTCTTTAGAAATCAATAATCTGCTGTGTTTACTGGAGAAACTGTCCTCTGTGTGCACTGCTTGATGATATTCTCTTGTTGTTTTCTTGTGAGGACACAGGTGCTACGCCGGGCACCAGCCCTTCCGAATCACGGATCACTTTCGTCCTTTGTCATATCAGTAGACACAGATGCAAGCTGACTTTTCTGGAGCAGCAAGCTAAGGCAGATGTCATGAGTTTTTTTTAACAACCCATAATTCCTTGTTGCAGAGTAGAGGAAGGAGAGGAATCAAACGGACACCAGTGCAGATGATGATGAGATGCCGATTGGGTGTTTCCTTTCGTGGCAGCACACAGACCTTTATAGATTTTTGCATTTCAGTTCCCTCTCTCTAGGTTGCCATGTTTTACATTTTTAAAGCATTTCTGACTATAAACATCACTCTAAAAATACACACAGCGATCAGCCGTAACATTATGCTCGTCTGTTGGATCGGACCACACAGACCAGCCTTCGCTCCTCACGTGCATCAATGAGCCTAGTCCGCCCACAATCCTGTTGCTCGTTCACCACTGTTCCTCCCCTGGAGCACTTTTGATAGACACTGACCACTGCAGACTGGAAACATCCCACAAGAGCTGGAGTGTTGAAGATGCTCTGAACCAGACGTCTAGTCGTCTCATAATGTTATACCTGGTTGGTGTGCATTCGCTAACACTTTTGACTAGCATGCTAGCTCCAAAAAGGTGTTGTTAAAGTACGCCAAAGTCACCCGGGTGACTAATTTTGTCATGCGGTGGGTCAATTAGCCAACAACATCAACTGCAGATAATCTGCTAAAAACTAAGAAAAAACAGAGATTAATACAAGGCTTGCTGTAGACTGAGACTGTTAGCAAACATAGTATATACTTCACAAAGAGTCAATCAATGAGGGTCTTGTAAATAACAAGTGCAGGTCCGTGTGTGTGTAGAAGCTAGGTGTTTGTGAGTGCAGAAGTGTGTGTGTGTGTGTGTGTGTGTGTGTGTGTGTGTGTGTGTGGTTTGGGTGCACAATGACCATTATTGTCGACCTCATGGGTTTCTCAGAGTCAGTGTTCCTGACAGGATTTTCAACGTTGATCTCACAAGCTAGCATTTTAAATTCATAAACTTCATTGCAGTTAAATAAAAAGATTAATGTCCAACAAATCTCCACAAAATCCAGTGAAACATCTTCAAAGAAGAGTAAAGAGTTTTATCATAACAGCAAATAGAGTCTAAATGTGGAATGGAATGTTCAGAAAGAATCTTATGGTCAGGTGTCCACAGATTTCTGTGCATATACTGTACGTGTAAAGTAGATTTCATGTAGAGCTTTGAGTCATTTGTATGCATGGAGAATTTTATATCATGTTTTTATTTGGTTAAAATGAGCTTTTTTGTGCAACCCCACCCGGAAACATTTGTGTCTGCAAATATAGTTGTAGACACAAAAATTCTTGGCACCTTTGGAGAAAATAATTTGCAAAAATGAATATATAAAAATGTGTAAAAAATTCAAGTGCGCTGAAGGGAAAACTTTTTTTATCATGAAAAGTGAGGTTTGTTCATAATTGGAAAACCATTTTTTCCTAATTATTGGTACCCCTATAATTAAAACCCAGTATTTCAGGACAGCCTTCCAGCCCTTGATGTACATCTGTAATGAGAGCAAAGGTCATTAGTATTCAGTGCGACGCTTCTCCAGGGTTAGCTCGTATTCATGAAATCAAAAGGCTTCAAAAGCCCTGACCTTGTGAGGAAGCTGTGTGAACAGTTTGCTGAGAGTCTTAATTACTGCCATTGAGATTCTATTCTTTAAAAAGCCTGTTTGTTTTCTTTGACAGACCAGGATTAATAGCCTGTATATCTAATGTAGATGTGGACTTTCCTACGGCATTTAGCAGAATTACAACTGAGCAGTTGAGGATTGAGGGCAGTAGCAGTATCCCAGTAGCTTAACAATGCTGGGATTTGAAACAATGACCTTCTGATCCAGAGTCCACTGCCTACGTTTGTTTCTTATAACTGTAATAAGTGAGCCAGTGGCGACTATGGCGACGGAAAAAATCCCCGAGACTTCACAAGAAACCTTGAAAGAAACCAGACTCAACAGTGAACCCATCCTCATCCTCAACACTGAATGTCCATTTATTACAGTCCTGAGTCTTTTTAGCAGATTGTTGATCTTAAGAGAAAAAAAAGGACAGGAACACTGGTCACTAGTACCTCAGGAGCATGTTTAACTCGACCAAGAGAGAGAGAGAGAGAAAGAGAGAGAGAGGGAGAGAGGGAGGGAGAGGGAGAGAAGAGAAGAGAGGGAGAGAGAGAGAGAGAGAGATAGAGAGAGAGAGAGGGACGGAGAGAAAAGAAGAGAGGGAGAGAGAAGAGAAGAGAGAAGAGAGAGAGGTAGGGAGAGTGAGAGAGGGAGAGAGATTGTTGAAGGGAGAGGGAGAGAGAAGAGAGGGAGAGAAGAGAGAGGGAGGGAGAGATTGTTAAAAATTATTGTTTTCTAGTCTTCTAGATTTGCTTTTCTTCACCAGGTTTTGGATTGGATCAGAACAACAGAACCAGGGAGAGTCACTCACACACACACACACACACACACACACACACACACACACACACACACACACACACACACACACACCCTGTAGTATTATTAATAGAAATAAAATGTACGATTGCTTCACTTTCTCAGATTTTATGCAGTTACAGAGAAATAAAATCCCCGGGTTGAAAGCGATGCACTTTAAGTCACAGTAAAGCGGGCAATGTGATGAGTCAGCAGGTTTTAAAGGCCGCACTCAACGTGTTTCAAATACTCAAACCAATAAAAGCCCCGAATCGACTTCATTATGCAAGACGCCGACTTACGACGAGGCTCGTCGGTTACCAAGCAACCACATGGCTAATTAAACAAAACCTTTTCCACTGCGGCACCGAGGCGCTGGAAGTTAATGCACAGTCGCAGGTTATTACTTCATCAAATGACTTCAGTGTGAACAAGAATAATGTCAGTGTTTCAATCAAACAAAACCAAACAATAAAGAAGACAAGAAGACAAAATGTAAAATCGGGAATATAAATTGTAATCGTTGGGTTCAGGTGATTACAGAATACACCTTTACAAACATCATCAGTTTAATAAAACATTTACATATACATTTACATTTACATACATTTACATATAAAAGTGAAAAATGTAGAATAAATAAATAAACAGATGGGTATTAAAATAATAAAACAGATAGATAGATAGATAGATAGATAGATAGATAGATAGATAGATAGATAGATAGATAGATAGATAGATAGATAGATTATAAAAAAGAAAGAATAAAGAATAGAAAGAAAGAAAGAAAGAAAGAAAATAAATATGGTATAAATAAATAAATTGGTGTTAAAAGGAAAAAATTAAGAATCAACAAAAAAACAAAAAAACAAATAAATAATTGAATGAATAAAAATGTTTATTTAAAAATTTAAAAATACAGTGATGTTGATGAAAGATAATGAAAATAAATGGAAAAAGAATTACGTAAAAAACAATATTTATTGATACATATTTGAGTTATTTTGACAACAGAAGTCGACTTAACTTTGAAGTTTAAATTAAAATTGTAAGTCTTGTAGCACATGAGCATGTGCAGTATTATTCAACCCCCAGCTTCAGTACCTTGTGGAGCACCCTTTAGTTTTTATAACTTCTAACAAGTGTTTTCGATAAATGCTGACAAGCTTCTTGCACCTCTCGATTGGAATCTTTGCCCGTTCTTCACATGCAAAAACCTCTAACTCAGTGATGTTTGACGGCTTCCGTGCTGCAACTGCCTTCTTCAAATCCCACCAAAGTTTTCAATTGGATTTAAATCTGGTGACTGAGAAGGCCACTCCAGGACACTCCAGCATCTTTTCCCCAAACAAGCTTTGGTTGATTTGGAGGTGTGCTTGGGATCATTGTCTTGCTGGAAGGTCCAATGATCACCAAGGTTTAATTTGTCAACAGAAGGCATCATGTTCTTCTTCAAAATGACCTGGTATTTCTGGGAATCCATGATGCTAGGTACACAATCAAGATTGCCAGTTCCTGCCGCAGAAAAACAGCCTCACATCATAAATGACCCACCTCCATGCTTGACTGTGGGGATGGTATTCTTCTGGTCATAAGCCTGACCTAAGATATACCGCTGGTCCACGTGTCCAAAAAGTTCCATCGGTCCATAGAGCTGATGAACTCTGTAGTTTTATCCAAATTTCTCCTGGCATATTCTAGTCGACTCCTGATTTTCCTTGAGGTCAAGAGTGGAGTGCGTCCTGGGGTCCGGCCATGAAGTCCTTGATTATTCAGTTGCCACTGAAGCACTTGTACCAGCCTTCATCATGTCATCCTGTAGCTGTTTTGCAGTCACACGGGGGTTTTTCTTAGCTGTCCTGACTAAGTTGCTAAGGGCCCTTGATGAAATTGTGAGGGGGGGGGGGTATATATGCATCACAGCTGAAGCAAATGAAGGATCGTTATAGAGTTTCCAAAGGCTTAATGATGTTTCAGCTCCACTTCAGGCCATAAAAACTGTCAGAAAGCTTTAAAAACAACAATATTATATAGGGGTTGAAAAATTGTGACATGGCGATCTTAACAAAATATACTGTTACACACAAACACTACATCATACATGTTCTGTGTTGATTTTATGTGTCACTAAACTCATTAAGAAGCAGAATCCTGCACTTTGAAAAGATTTTTATTTATAAATCCTTCAAACTCTTTAAGGGTTGAATAAAGTAATAAAATGAAAATAACTTTACCACGAGAAAACACTATATGGACAAAAGGATTAAGACGCCTGACTTTTCCACAGGTGTGATTTTTCTACAAAAACTGTTACCTGGAGGTTGGAGGTGCACAAATGTCAATGTAGATGCAGTAGAATGAAATGTTCCCTTCACTGTTCCAGCATGACGATGCCCCATGTGCACATGAAGATCCATTACCTCCATGAAGATCTGCTTTACATGGTTTGTAGTAGAAGATCTTCCTCTATAAAGCTCTAAACCATATTCGGGATGTATGTGAACGCTGACTGCACCCCAGTCCTCCTCACCTTCTCACCTACATCAGCACCTGACTTAACTAACACTCTTGTGGTTGAATGAATCTCCACAAAGTCTAGTGGAACATCTTTCCAGAAGAGTGGAGTCCATAAGAGCAAATGGGGACTAAATGAAAGAGAGAAGCCCATAGGAAGCTTATGGTCAGGTGTCTACATACTTTAGTCCATAGAGAGAGAGAGAGAGAGAGAGAGAGAGAGAGAGAGAGAGAGAGAGAGAGAAGAGAGAGAGAGAGAGAGAGAGAGAGAGAGAGAGAGAGATTCATCTTTAGTCGTTTGACGTGATTGAATTCTTCTTACTTGAGACTAAACATTGCAAATTAGGCCCCATGCTTTGATATGTTGCAGTAAAGGCTGAAGGACAAGGTCATCTTCCATTTCATCCACTCTAATAAATACCCTGATATTGTGTTATGTAATAGACGGATGTTCAGACCACGTCAGAGAACAACTGTATAACGAAGGTCATTTCTAAAACCTGCATACTGCAATCAGGAGCATTCACAAGTCTCCATCAGTGTGATGTGTACGAACGACAGAGAGCATGCTCGTGTGAGTGCGTGGGAATGAGTGTGAGCATGTGTACACGTGTGTGTGTGTGTGTGTGTGTGTGTGTGTGTGTGTGTGTGTGTGTGTGAGAGAGAGAGAAAGATACAGAGACAGAGAAAGAGACAGCACATTTACTGATGAATGGAAAAAGAAAAAGAATCGCCATGGCAACGGGTGTTTTTTTTTCCAATAGCATGGCTCGGTCTGTCCTTCTGTTTGCTGTGTGTTACACACTTCCAGGAAGCCATCAGCACTCCGAGTGTAAATGTAACCCCACGGGATTAGAAAAGGCCAAATTCACAGTGATACAATAACAATTGTGTGTGTCTAGGATCTGTTTAGGATCTATAACTGAATACACTCAGTATATATACAGTGAGGAAAATAAGTATTTGAACACCCTGCTATTTTCTCCCACTTAGAAATCATGGAGGGGTCTGAAATTGTCATCGTAGGTGCATGTCCACTGTGAGAGACATAATCTAAAAAAAAAAAATCCAGAAATCACAATATATGATTTTTAAACTATTTATTTGTATGATACAGCTGCAAATAAGTATTTGAACACCTGTCTATCAGCTAGAATTCTGACCCTCAAAGACCTGTTAGTCTGCCTTTAAAATGTCCACCTCCACTACATTTATTATCCTAAATTAGATGCACCTGTTTGAGGTCGTTAGCTGCATAAAGACACCTGTCCACCCCATACAATCAGTAAGAATCCAACTACTAACATGGCCAAGACCAAAGAGCTGTCCAAAGACACTAGAGACAAAATTGTACACCTCCACAAGGCTGGAAAGGGCTACGGGGAAATTGCCAAGCAGCTTGGTGAAAAAAGGTCCACTGTTGGAGCAATCATTAGAAAATGGAAGAAGCTAAACATGACTGTCAATCTCCCTCGGACTGGGGCTCCATGCAAGATCTCACCTCGTGGGGTCTCAATGATCCTAAGGAAGGTGAGAAATCAGCCCAGAACTACACAGGAGGAGCTGGTCAATGACCTGAAAAGAGCTGGGACCACCGTTTCCAAGGTTACTGTTGGTAATACACTAAGACGTCATGGTTTGAAATCATGCATGGCACGGAAGGTTCCCCTGCTTAAACCAGCACATGTCCAGGCACGTCTTAAGTTTGCCAATGACCATTTGGATGATCCAGAGGAGTCATGGGAGAAAGTCATGTGGTCAGATGAGACCAAAATAGAACTTTTGGGTCAAAATTCCACTAAACGTGTTTGGAGGAAGAAGAATGATGAGTACCATCCCAAGAACACCATCCCTACTGTGAAGCATGGGGGTGGTAGCATCATGCTTTGGGGGTGTTTTTCTGCACATGGGACAGGGGGACTGCACTGTATTAAGGAGAGGATGACCGGGGCCATGTATTGTGAAATTTTGGGGAACAACCTCCTTCCCTCAGTTAGAGCATTGAAGATGGGTCGAGGCTGGGTCTTCCAACATGACAATGACCCAAAGCACACAGCCAGGATAACCAAGGAGTGGCTCTGTAAGAAGCATATCAAGGTTCTGGCATGGCCTAGCCAGTCTCCAGACCTAAACCCAATAGAGAATCTTTAGAGGGAGCTCAAACTCTGTGTTTCTCAGCAACAGGCCAGAAACCTGACTGATCTAGAGAAGATCTGTGTGGAGGAGTGGGCCAAAATCCCTCCTGCAGTGTGTGCAAACCTGGTGAAAAACTACAGGAAACGTTTGACCTCTGTAATTGCAAACAAAGGCTCCTGTACCAAATATTAACATTGACTTTCTCAGGTGTTCAAATACTTATTTGCAGCTGTATCATACAAATAAATAGTTAAAAAAATCATACATTGTGATTTCTGGATTTTTTTTTTAGATTATGTCTCTCACAGTGGACATGCACCTACGAAGACAATTTCAGACCCCTCCATGATTTCTAAGTGGGAGAACTTGCAAAATAGCAGCGTGTTCAAATACTTATTTTCCTCACTGTATATATATATATATATATATATATATATATATATATATATATATATATATATAGTATGTGGTATTTTTTAAACATCTCACATTTAGCCCCTGTTGCTGTTATAATCTGCTCCCCACTCTTCCTGGAAGATGATCCACAGAGTTAATTATAACAATGTGTAATAATAACGATGTCCAGCAGAGGGAGCCTATAGTCTTGCTTTCGTCCTTCACAATATATGTTTTGCAACTGCTTGTGTGTCTTCTTCGGCTGCTCCCATTAGGGGGCGCCACAGTGGATCATCCGTCTCCATACCCCCCTGTCCTCTACATCTGCCTCTTTCACACCAACTACCTGCATGTCTTCCCTCACCACATCCATAAACCCCCTCCTTGGTCTTTTTCTTTTCCTCCCTCCTGGTGTCTCCATCCTCAGCATTCTCCTACTGATATACCCCATGTCCCTCCTCTGCACATGTCCAAACCATCTCAATCTCACCTCCCTCACCTTGTCTCCAAAACGTCCTACATGCGCTGTCCCTCTAATAAACTTATTTCTAATCCTGTCCATCCTCATCACTCCCAATGAACATCTCAACATCTTCAGCTCTGCTACCTCCAGCTCCACCTCCTGTCTTTTACTCAATGCCACTGTCTCTAATCCATACAACATCTCAGGTCTCACCACAGTCCTATAAACTTTCCCTTTCACTCTCACAGATACTCTTCTATCACAAATCACTCCTGCTATCACTCTTCTCCACCCACTCCACCCTGCCTGCACTCTTTTCTTTACTTCTCTAACACACCCTCCATTAGTTATTCAGCATAAATAAGTACACCCCCAATATCTAAATGAACATAGAACAATTCCAAAATGTTGACAAGACAAAGTTTTATATAACATCTGTTTAACTTTCTTTTCAGTTTTACTCAAATTAGGATGATGCAAAAGTGAGTGCACCCCACACCAAAAATGCTACATCTAGTACTTTGTATGGCCTCCATGATTTTGAATGAGAGCACCAAGTCTTCTCAGCATGGAACGAACAATTTGGTGAAATTTTGCTACATTAATCTTTTTCCATTCTTTAATAATTTAGAGACTGGATGCTGGATGGGAAGTGATGCTCAACTTGTCTCTTCAGAATTCCCCATAGGTTTTCGATTTTGTTCAGATCAGGAGACATACATGGCCACTGAATCACGTTCACTCTGTTCTTCATCAGTAATCCAACAGTGGCCTTAGATGTGTGTTTAGGATCTTTGTCATGTTGGTAAAGTACACGACAACCAAGGGCACGGAGCGATGGAATCATCTTCTCTTTCAGTATAGAGCAGTGAACACATCTGTGAATTCATGGTGCCATCAATGAAATGCAGCTCCCTGACACCAGCAGCACTTCAACCCCACATAAGGACACTTCCACCACCATGTTTCACTGTAGGCACCATGCATTTTTTTTTATTAAACTTTTCGACAGTTTTAAAGCCATCAGTTCCAAAAACATTTATCTTGGTCTCATCACTCCAGAGTATAAAGTCCCAGTAGTCCTCATCTTTGTCAGCATGGGCCCTGGCAAACTCTAGGTGGGCTTTATTGTGCCTGGGCTTTAGGAGAAGCTTCTTTCATGGACGGCACCCATGCATGCTATTCCTCTTCAGTACGCCATGGAAACACAGGAAACAGTCACCCCAGTTTGGCTTTCTTCTTCTTTAGATAACCACAGTGAACTTGCATGCAGATTTTCTTCAACCCTTCTCATCAGAAGATGCTCCACCCAAGGTTTTAACGTCCAGTGATGATGTGGACGTCTCTGGATGCAGTTTCATCTTTATTACATTTTTTGTACCACTTTTGCTACAGTGTTCTGACTAATAAGTAAATAAGTAAAGCTTTGCTGATCTTCTTGTAGCCTTCTCCTTTCTGGTGTAAACAAATCATTTTCTTTCTCAGGCCTTCCATGTGGTTCCATAGCATGAAATGGGAATTGGTTTTCTTTAAGTAACACCCTTTTATAGTCAACTTTCTGCTGGACACCTGTGTAATGAAGGATTGGACTCACCTGTGCTTGAATTCTAGTACATTTTTAGTCAAAAATTTTGCTGTGCTCCAGAGACTTTCAGTGGGGTGCACTTATTTTTGCATCACCCTAATTTGGGTTAAACTGAAAATCTTGTTCTCTAAGTTATATTATAACATCACTTTAATGTTAGAAGTTAAACAGATGTTGTATTAAAAGTAGTTTTGTCTAAAATGCAGTGATTTCCATTACAGAATCATGACTGTTTTAAACACAGTGCCACCTATGGGCCTGGAAGATCACAGGCACCCAATAGTGACTTTTGCTCTTGTCCCTTGCGATTTCTGCAGATTCTTTGAAACATTTGATGATACAATGTTCTGTAAATGATTACCTCCATGAAGATCTGCTTTACATGGTTTGTAGTAGAAGATCTTCCTCTATAAAGCTCTAAACCATATTCGGGATGTATGTGAACGCTGACTGCACCCCAGTCCTCTTTACCTTCTCACCTACATCAGCACCTGACTTAACTAACACTCTTGTGTTTAAATGAATCTCCACAAAGTCTAGTGGAACATCTTCCCAGAAGAGTGGAGTCCATAAGAGCAAGAGCTTTTACAGATTGGTGAAGCTCCGCCCATCTTTACTTCTAAAAGAGACTCCACCTCTCTAAGATACACTATTTATACCCGATCATCTTACTGACCTGCTGTCAAGGAACCTCATCAGCTGCATAATGTTTCTCCAACTGTTTAATTTTAATAACAGTTGATCATTCCAGACTTTTGTTGCCCCGCCCCAAAATACTTGAGGCGTTTTACATCCCTCAAATTCTAAATGAGCTTATGTTTTTTCCGCAAAATTGTACATTTCCTTAAACATTTCATGTTTTCTGTATTCTACTGTGAATAAAATAGGGGTTTATGAGATTTGCAAATAAGCACATTCCGCTTTTATTTACATTTTACACAGCGTCTATATAGAATAAATTTTTTGTTTTGGTGAGTCTCTGTGGAACGTTCCTGCCTCCTTTTCTGCCCCATACACTGGGAAAAAACATGTCATGAAATGTTCAGTGGGTGTGGGTAAAGGTTAAAGGTCAGAGTCACATTTTACAGCTTCTTTTGAAACCCAAATGCCCAAATCTCAAGTAAGGAAAATTGGCAGATTCAGAAAAATGCAAAGGGAGAGGAAAAAAAGAATGGAAAAAAAATAATATTTAAAAATAAACAACATTGATTTATTTTCAAAATAGTGATAAAATATAGTATTTATTATTTATTTATGATTTTTTTTATTTTTTTTTATGGGACAAACTTCACTTTGTGACTACAGACAACATGCCAGTAAATAGTTATTATTATTATTATTATTATTATTATGAATTGAATTTCTACAGTAATTTATTCGAATAAATTCACCGTATCTGATAAACATTATACACATTTTATCATTAGTACCAATAGTACCGTTAGCACATCTGCTTTCTGTGTCACAATAAACCATGCTGTAAATATCACATGACCAAATTTGGAAACATGATGTCACTTCCTTTTGTTTATCACAGCCCATGTGTTAAAGTCATCCATAACTCGTAGAGTAGAGATGTTCAGACTCAAGCCTGTGGGCCACAGTTTGCCCGTGGTAACAGCTGGAACAGATTTGGATCTCCTTTGGGTTTCATTCTACAGCATCTATAGATGTAATGTACAAAACGTGGTGGTGATAATAGACTAATGTTGAAATCTACAAACATCTCAATAAAAAAACGATCACGCCTTCAATCAGCACCATGGACTTCCATTCTACCAGAAACACATCAGAACTTTTTTTTTATCAATAACGTTGGGTTTCTGTACGCAAAATATCATAACTCTGTGTTAGCTGCTTGAGTGCAGGATGAAGTTATCTCCATGAGAACCTTGAAATGGAGACAATCAGACAGCTAATGTTTCTAAATAGGAATGGATCTGCTGTGAATATGGTGAAAGTCCTGAAGATATGAATTCTTTTATCATTAATTCATTCATTCTAAATTATGGAGAAAAAACATGATAAATAAAAGAGACATGAAGCAGCATGGAAAAGAGTGGAAACTGACAACTGATATATATTTCTGTTTCTTTCTCTCACACACACACACACACACACACACACACACACACACACACACACACACACACAGGATTAATGATGAAAATGTGACCAGACCACATCTCTGCAAAGTGACTCCAATTAAACAGGAATCCAATCAGCTGAAACTTTCACAGCAGAATCATGTGTTTATTCCTCTTTTTTAAATAGATTTATATAATAATTCAATCCAATTAACGAATATTTTACATTTTAGCTCGAGTGATAGATCCTAACTTACAACTGACATCATTTTAAACCATAGAATTAATAAAAAAGTCAAATGGAGCACTAGTTACCAACCATGTGTCAGGATTTGGTTTGGGCACAAAAGTATCATTTGTGTCGTTCATTCTATAAATATATGTTGTTTACTATATGTGTACGGTGGCCGAGAAGTGAATGAAAGTGAAAGATTAGTTTGTACACTTTTACACATATTAATTACACAATGACTGTGTTGTGTGTCTGTCTGTCTGTGCGCGCGTGTCTGTGTGTGTGTGTGTGTGTCTGCGCGCGCGGTCCTGACGGCTTCGTCCACACCGGTGAGCTCGGTCTTGGTCTCGGTCTCTCTCTCGCTCTCTTTGTTTGTTGAGATCTTTGTTGGACATGATGAAACTCTCCCCGGTGTTTTTCCGCCACGCGTGTTCACGGGTCGTGACTACACGGAGGACGTTCAGCCCCCGCAGCAGTTCGGTACCGGGGGCCGGGACCGTGTGTTGGTTGCCGCTTCGGCGGGCGACGTCCACCGGCATCGGCGGCACCGGAGCACCGGATCTTTCACCAGCTCCCAGCCTCCAGACTCCGCGCGCGACAACCGGGGAAATGATCATCCGGTAAACAGCGACGTGTTTTGATCTTTACTCGGGCACGCGCTTAGTGTTACAGGAAACAAAACCCGGGCTTTTACATTACAGCGGATATTAAATCACTTTCAGCGCGTGAACGTGAAACGGACGTGTTAAAGTCGTTTTTTTTCATCTCGTGATTAATCAATTAATTACTTGTTTATTTCAAGTTAAAAAGTTTTCTATAAATCCGATCCCACGTGCTGCCGGTTTTTAATCCCGAGTGATGCAATTATGCCGGAGGTTGCCAGATTGGACGGTTTACCCCCTCGCTTTTGTGTTCTGTAAAGTTTTTACATGTAAAAGTTTTGAGAAAAGTATATCATGTAGCCACACACACACACACACACACACACACACACAGTCAGATTTTTTTGTTTTTGTTTAATAGTTTACGGTATATGATCAGAAATATCGGTATTCATATCACAATATCAACAATACACTGTTTTTTCCCTTAAAAATTTTGTTTATTTTTATAAAAACATTTTCCAAAATAATTATGCTACTTACAAACATGAGAAGCAACTGATTTAATGTTTTAATTATATTTTTTTTCTTAAAAGTAGTGTTTTTTTTTATTACCAGCTGCTGAATTTAATTAAAAAAAATTAAAATAAATATATATATATATATATATATATATATATATATATATATATATATATATTCCATATCAGATTTTTTCTTAAGCTTTTAGATTTTTCTCACACACACACACACACACACACACACACACACACACTTGATAACGAACTGATGAGCCTGTGTAAGTGTGTTTGAACTGATGATAAAGTTTACCAATCAAAGTTACACAACTCCTAGGACAGTGTTTGTAATCTTGTGTGTCTTGGGCCTGCAGGAAGACGTGCCTCTGCAAGTTATCACACGTATCAGAGTGTATCACGTATATCACGTGACCTGCAGTAACACACTTAGAAATTAAAATGTGATTTTCCCATTAATCCGAAATGACCTGCGTTATAACCTATGCAGTGATACGGATACGGAAACTGAACATAATTTCATAGTAAACGTTTATACATTTTTTATTTTTATGTTGAGGAATGTTGCCATGGTAACCACGTACATTTTAATGTTTAATTCATCCTTCTGCTGAGATCCAACCAGTGAGACCTGTTCAGTGAGCTTCGTTCACTGATTTTTTTAGTAACCCATCAACACAACACCACATAAGACTTGTTGTGTACAACTGTACTGTTTATCTCTCTTTCTCTTCTTGCTGAAAGACTGGAGAAATGAGTGACAACATGCTTCTATCTGTTAAACTATCTGTCTATCTGGGGTACAGTCAGCGTTCCCATTCATCTGTGGTAGAAACGTGGTAGTTCAAATGATCAGGAAGTGTGAAGAACTGTGGTCCTAATACTGTTTGTATGTCTGCTGTGTGTGTGTGTGTGTGTGTGTGTGTGTGTGTTTTATTGTATAAATACTATAAATCACAGATTATTTGTTATCTGATAAAACATCTCACCACCTGTTTGTGTGCCTCTAAAACAGGGAGATCATTCAGAGGAGCAGAGAGGAGCTCGCTGCTGTACTCCAAACCCACCCAGGTATCAAACCCACCTTGGCCATAATCCAGGTACGGTTCTTACACCATCAATCATATTCACTCTCATTCCACAACAGTTGGATCTGATCCTCTATTCTGATTGGTCGAGAGGTGTTCCCCGCATGTTTATATCTCTGTCTGTCTGTCTGTCTGTCTGTCTGTCTGTCTGTCTGTCTGTCTGTCTGTCTGTCTGTCTGTCTGTCTGTCCACCAACACATCCATCCATCCTTTAAATGACTGAAAAATAAATATATAAAAGATGCTATGTGTGTGTTTGCGCGTGTCTGTGTGTGTGTGTGTGTTTGTTTGTGTGTGTGAGACAGGCAGGTGAAGATGACGCTTTACTGGACATCAACAAGAAGATGGCAGGAAAGGTGTGTGTGTTATTTCGTTACAGCTGCTCCAAAATTTAATAACCACATTTAATCCATACACACATTTTATTCCTAACGCATGCAGATGTACACTATGGGGCCAAATGTATTGGGACACATGATTTTCTAGTCATTTGTGCTTCTCCCCCAAACGGTCAGTAGAAACCTGCAGGCACACACTTGTATCGGACGTCTGCGGATGCATTGCATGTAATTTTCCCTTCCCATGAACTAGTGGACATAAAACCTGTTCCAGCATGATAATACCCCTTTGCACAAAGCCAGATCCATGAAGATCTGCTTTACATGGGATGAAGAAGATCTTCTGCTGTAGAGCTTTTGAACACCTTTGGCTGAATGCACCCCCGGGCCTCCTCACCTTCTCACCTACATCACTTTACTTACACCCTTGTAGCTGAATGAATCTCAAAATCTGATAGAAGAGTGGAGAAATAATTCTCCTTGCTCCTGCAGGTGGGCCTGAACGTGATGCAGATCTGCCTGTCGAGCTCGTGCACGCAGGATGAGGTATACTGTACTATGAAACATAAATTTACTTGACTGTTAAATTGAGAAACACAGATTTTAACCTTCAGCGAACTGAGAACTCGAACGTGTTTTTTTTTTTTTCTTTTGTCGAGTTTGGAGTCTTTCATTTCTAACTGATGTTGTGCAGGTCATAGAGGAGGTCCTGAGGTTGAACGAAGATCCCAATGTTCACGGCGTGTTCCTGTGTCTTCCTCCTTCGATCGTCTCTCGCAGAGCGCTCAACTCAATCAAACCCGAGAAAGACGTGGACGGGTATTTCATCACTTATAACCTTGTTGTACAATCACAGTCCGTTCTCCATTTTTATCAGTTCCTGTAAACAGACTGTGCTGGGAGACACAGCAAACCTTCTAGTGATGGGGCCACCTGGAGGAGATGGACTGCTTGTGCAACCTCTGTAGGGTCCAGGTTTCGCCTTATGCCACCAGTAGTGACACTGTGACCCTTAGCCAAATGCAAAACTAGTGGAAAACATTTAGAAAAGATAAAGAGGGGAAAAAACCTCAGTGGTCTAAAAACCCATTTCCTGTTTTGGGGGTCGTCTCATTGTTGTCTCTCAAGTGCAATTGTTCTTAATTTCAATAAAGCAGCTCAGACTGATTAACAACCCCCTCTGCTAATCACCTCACCAGATCAATGTGTGTGTCCACGGGTGCCAATATTAATTGCTGTGGTGATCCAAACATCCAATTATGCTTCATTTCTGAAATTATGTAGAAATATAGTAGGAACACATAGCAAAGTAAATGTATGAGTGTATGTGTGTGTGTGTGTGTGTGTGTGTGTGTGTGTGTGTGTGTGTGTGTGTGTGTGTGTGTGTGTGTGTGTGTGTGTGTGTGTGTGTGTTGCAGGATTTCAGACCAGAATGTGGGTCGTCTGGTGTCTGGAGCTCTGTCTGAAGGTTTTCTCTCGCCTGTAACAGGAGCAGTGCTGGAGCTGCTGGCCAGACACAGTGAGTGTATCATCACTCATCTTCTCATTTTCTTCTCCTGTATCTCAGCACATCGTTGCTCAAAGGCTGATCGGCTGTTTAAGCATTATTATGTATAAGTTTTAGTTTCAGGAGTTTTGTTCAGATTTAAGAACTAGAGAACCTTTGCACAAAAAGACTCGTCTAATCTTCAGCTGCTTTGCTCCCACGTCTGGGTTTTAAATCATGCTGGATCATGTGTCTGTGATAAGATGCTCCTCTGGCTGGGAAGAAGGCGGCGCTGGTCGGTCTGGACGGTGCACTCAACGCCGTCCTCCAGTGTCTGCTGCAGAATGAGGGTGTGGAGGTGCAGACCAGCCACTGGAACTCAGACAGGCTGCAGACACAGGTGATGATTCTCTACATGATGATTAGACGTCCCTACATGTGTGATTTGATGATGAATAGATACTTGATTAGATACATGACTGTCAGTTACTAAATGCTGAGATACTTAATGATTAGATTCTTGACGAGCACATATGTGATTTTATGTATATTTATATATATAAAATTATTAAATATATAATGTTACGGGTTAGTCAAAGAAACTTAGAAATCAGCATCAGAAAATAATAAGGACATATTCCTCAGTCTTGCACACATGCGGAAAAATGCGGCGGAGGCTATTCCCAAAATACCGCTATGCTCCTAAAGGAAGCGCAACATATTTCACCCGTTACACCGTGTAACAGACACTGTCTTTCATTAAAGCCTGTGTAAAGTTCATTAGTTTCAGTGTAGACACCTGCGGCTTATAGACAGGTGCGGCTTATTTATGTTCAAAATAAAAATATTTGTCAAATTCAGTGGGTGTGGCTTATATATGGGTGCGCTTTATAGTCTCGAAATTACGGTAATTCGATTTTTGATTAGATACTTGATTTTATATGTAATTACATACCGGATTAGATACATGACTATTAGATACTTGATGTTTAAATACTTGATTAGATACTTGATGATTAGATACATGATAAAACGTTTTGATTAGATATTTTTTTAGATTTGACATACAATAAGTTGCATGTCTAGATGCTTTATTAGACTCATGCCAATTAGATGCTTAATTACATATGAGATTGGATACATGATGATTAGATACTTGATTGGATTCATGATTAGGTACTTGATTGTTAGATATATAATGACCTGTGATTAGATACATGATTATCAGATAGATGATGAGATATATGATGATTAGATACTTGCTTGGTTACATGATGAATAAACATGTGATGATTAGATACTTGATTATAATATTAGTGCAGCTGTGTGTCTGCAGCTGTATATATTAATACATGTTTATTTCGCCATAGAAGTGTTAAGATTTCAGTATTTGCAGTAGTTGATTGGACTCTGATGTCATTGGCATTTCCACTCGTTTCTCTCTCCGATTGTATTCACACTGTTTGGTTGGTTGTTGTTCAGGTGAAACAGGCTGATGTGGTTGTGATGATGATGGGAACCGAACACTCCGCTCTCCCAAACACCTGCTTCAAACCCGGAGTGACTCCCATTAACTGTAGTCCTGCGTTAATACCAGGTGTGTGCTCTGCTCTTCTCACTCGGTTCTCATGCTCTAACCAATTCGGTTCTCATGCTCTTCTCACTCGGGTCTCATGCTCTTCTCACTCGGTTCTCATGCTCTAACCAATTCGGTTCTCATGCTCTTCTCACTCGGGTCTCATGCTCTTCTCACTCGGTTCTCATGCTCTAACCAATTCGGTTCTCATGCTCTTCTCACTCGGGTCTCATGCTCTTCTCACTCGGTTCTCATGCTCTAACCAATTCGGTTCTCATGCTCTTCTCACTCGGGTCTCATGCTCTTCTCACTCGGTTCTCATGCTCTAACCAATTCGGTTCTCATGCTCTTCTCACTCGGGTCTCATGCTCTTCTCACTCGGTTCTCATGCTCTTCTCACGCTCTTTTCACTCGCTTTATTTTAGTTTTCTCACTTTTTTTTTTTTTTTACGTCTTTGACATCTCATGCTCAGTTCCCCCGTCACACTTATGTCTCAGTCTGTTCCGTCACTCTCATCTCATGACTTCTTTCATGCTCTTTACATAGTTTTTTTCACATTATTTTCTGTCTCGTTTCTTTCTCCTCATGTTTTCAATCATCACTCATGTCTTTTCACTTTCCTTACTCGTTTCTGTCTCACTCTGTCTTCTCACTCTCTTCTCACTGTATTCTTTCTCTAGTCTCATGCTCATGCTTTTCTCAATCTTTTGTCTGGCTCTTCTCACTCTTCCTCATGTTCTTCTTTTTATGTTTTTGTGCTCATGTCCATCCTGTATTGTCTCACACTCGTTTCCCTGTATTCTTACTCTGTTCTCTCTCTCTCTCTGCTTTTCTTAATCATCATTTCTTTTCACTCTTCTCACTCTAGTCACACTTTTCTCAATTTTTCATGCTCGTCTCACTGTAATCCTACTCGAGTCTCACTTTATGCTCATGCTTTTCTCAATCTTTTTTCAATCTGTTTTCAACGTTTCTTTTTTTGCTCATACCCTTCCTTTGATGTCTTACACTCATTTCCCTCCGTTTCACCTTTTACACTCGTCTCACTCTCTTATCACAATTTTTCATGCTCATCTTACTGCATTATAACTCTATTCTCACTCTTTGCTCATACTTTTCTCATCCATTATTTCTTTTTACTCTCCTCACTCTTTTCTGTCACTCTCATCTCACTCTCGTCTCACTGTATTTTTTCTCTATCTTTACTCTATGCTCATCTTTTGTCCTACTCTTTTCACGTTTGTCTCACGGTCTTCTCACTCTTTGACTCATTAAACAATTTCCCACGTTCTTCTGCTTATTTTAATTATTTATCTCACACTTTTCTCCACACATTTTTTTCCCTCCTCTTCTCATTGGCCCACATTTTCACTCTCGTCTCACATCTCAGACTTTTCTCAGTCTTTCCTATGACACTATTCTCATGCTTGTCTCGCACACTTCAAACATGTTTTCATGTTCTTTTTCTTCTCTTCATGTTTTTTCTTCCCTTATTTTTTTGCTCATGCTCTCAACTGTTCTGCCTCATGCTTATTTCTTTTCATTCTTTTCTCAGTCTTTTCTCTTAAACTTCTCACTCTTTCGTCTCGCTCAAGTTTTCAGTTTTTATGATTGATGCTTTATCATTCTCATTCTTTCAAAATATGTAAAGATGTAAAACATACAATATGAGCCCAAAAGTATTGGGACACCTGGTCAGTTGGAGGCACACAATTGCATTAATCGTCTTTACATCAGTACCTGACTTCAGTAACGTCCCTGTGGCTGAGTGAATCTCTATAAATCTCCACCAAGATTTAGTGGAACATCTTGCCGGAAGAGTGGAGGTTATTGTAAGACCAAATGGAGACTAAGTGTGGAATGGAATGTTAAAAAAAAAAACACATTTCAATCTTATGGTCAGGTGTCCACAAACTTTTGACCATATAGTATAATTCTACATGTCATTAAAAAAAAATCCATAAAGTCACATTTTTTAAAAATTGATTAAATGTTTTCCTTATGCTGTGTGTGTGTGTGTGTGTGTGTGTGTGTGTGTGTGTGTGTGTGTGTGTGTGTGTGTGTGTGTGTGTGTGTGTGTGTGTGTGTTGAATCCTAATCCAATAGTGTTGTTGTATAATATTACAAATGTTCTCTGCTTTATCTCACAGCGTTCTTAGCCCATGAGAAGAAGCTGGAGGCTGAATCCTGGCCAGATATCAGATCCATAAGTGCAGCTCTCAGGATGCAGGTTAGACGCCACCTGCTGGTTGTTGCTGTCATTTCAGTTTCTAGAGAAATTGATTGGTCTGAAAAAAATCATGTTTTTGGTATATTTAAAAGGTGCAGTCTGCATTTCCTATTTTTTGGTTGCATATTAAAGGTGCAGTCTGCAATTCCATTTTGTATGCACGTTAAAAGCGTGGCCTGCAATTCTTACGTTTTCGGATTTATTTTTAAGGTGCAGTCTGAAATTTCCTTATTTCAAAATCTAAATTAAAGGGGTAGTCTGTAATTCCTTCTCGGATGCATATTAAAGGAGCAGTCAGCAATTCCTTCATTGAATCTGTATTAAGGGTGTATCTCTCTTTACACCTATATTAAAGCTGTAGTCTGCAGTTTCTCTTATTTAGCCAGTCATAATCTCTCAGGATAATGTCAAAACTAATAAATACAATGATTCGTGTTTAATGTTTAACTTCTTTGGGTTTGTCTGAACAGAACGTAGTAAGAAGCAGTGGAAGGTGGGTGGAATCTCAGCAGTATCAGCCGTGGATGCTCCGCCCCCTCAAGCTCCAGCCCCTGTCTCCAGTGCCCAGGTTGGAGAAGAGAAAAGCCCATAACATGTCCCTCTGTTCATTCCAACGCCTCGTCTAATCCCAGTGCAGTAAATTGCACGATGTTGTTTCCACACACTTTCAAAAAGAAGATGCCAAAGAAACCTTGTGTGTGTGTGTGTGTGTGTGTGTGTGTGTGTGTGTGTGTGTGTGTGTGTGTGTGTGTGTGTGTATCAAGATTCATAAGGCTGTTGTGTTTGTTGTGTCCACAGTGACATTGACATCTCCCGAGCTCAAGCTCCGAAGCCCATAGCGCAGCTGGCGGAGGAAATCGGCTTGTTGCCGGAAGAGTTGGAGGCGTACGGCCGCTCCAAAGCCAAAGTTCAGCTCTCGGTATTGAAACGCCTGCAGCAGCAACCTAATGGCAAATATGTCCTCGTGGCAGGGTGAGGCTGCTTTATTAATTTTTTTTTGGTATGAAATATATTGCGGTCTGCAATTCCAAATTTTGGGTGTGGAGTATATTAAAGGTGCGGTCTGCAATCTCCAATTTTTGGGTGTGGAGTATATTAAAGGTGCGGTCTGCAATCTCCAAATTTTGGGTGTGGAGTATATTAAAGGTGCGGTCTGCATTTCCCAATTTTTGGGTGTGGAGTATATTAAAGGTGCGGTCTGCATTTCCCAATTTTTGGGTGTGGAGTATATTAAAGGTGCGGTCTGCATTTCCCAATTTTTGGGTGTGGAGTATATTAAACGTGCGGTCTGCATTTCCCAATTTTTGGGTGTGGAGTATATTAAAGGTGCGGTCTGCAATCCCCAATTTTTGGGTGTGGAGTATATTAAAGGTGCGGTCTGCAATCCCCAATTTTTGGGTGTGGAGTATATTAAAGGTGCGGTCTGCAATCCCCAATTTCTGGGTGTGGAGTATATTAAAGTATATTATCCCTCAGTTTCAGGTCAGAAAATATTTGACGTTTGTTTAGAGGAGAAGCTTAGTGAGCCTGTTCCCCAAGAAGACATCATAAGGACAGTTGTTGATAAATGTGTGTGTGTGTGTGTGTGTGTGTGTGTGTGTGTGTTATAGCATCACCCCGACTCCTCTGGGTGAAGGGAAGAGCACAGTGACTATCGGATTGGTCCAGGCTCTCTCGGCTCATCTCAAACTCAACTCATTCGCCTGTCTCAGACAGCCGTCTCAGGGTCCTACCTTCGGAGTCAAAGGTTTGTGTGTGTGTGTGTGTGTGTGTGTGTGTGTGTGTGTTTCTTTGTAATTGTCTATCTGTTTTTGTCTATTTGCCTCCGGTACACTTTGAGGGACGAAATGCAAAACTCAAAATTGCTTGTAATTTTTTATTAACGCAGTTTTTTATTATTATTATTAACATTTGTGATGATTAACAATTCAACAGTTTACTATTTTAAAACAATTTTAAATTAAATGCCTGCATGGTTCAATAATATATAATATAATATTTTATCATTTATTTTATAAAATGAAAAATAGAATAATTTTTTACATTTGAATGCTAACATTAGAATTTTTAATGAATTTGAATTAACATTTGAACCATAACAAATAAATGCAATAGATTTTTATTTTATTATACTTATTGGTGTGCGTGTGTGTGTGTGTGTGTGTGTGTGTGTGTGTGTTTTACATTTAATATTTAATTTTCTAAAGATATGTTCTACTTACTTCATTCATCCCTTCATTCCTTTTATCCTCCATTTTCTCACTTCCTCGATATGTGGAATTGTCAGGATTCACAGAGCTTTACCTTTTCCACATTTTTTATCCAAAATGGATAAATTTTTTATTTTCCTCAAAATTCTACAAACAAAATCCCATAATGACAATGTGAAATAAATGTATTTTGAAATTTAGCAAATTTATTAAAAATTAAAAACAAAACAAAAATCGTGTTTTTACCATGACACTCAAAATTTAGCTCAGGTGCATCCTGTTTCCACTGATCATCCTTGAGATGTTTCTACAACGTGATTGGAGTCCACCTGTGGTCAATTCCGCTGATTGGACATGATTTGGAAAGACACACACTTGTCTGTAGAAGGTCCCACAGTTAACAGTGAATGTCAGAGCACAAACACAGCCATGAAGTCCAAGGAACTGTCTGTAGACCTCTGAGACAGGATTGTATTGAGGAACAGATCTGGGGAAGAAGACAGAAAAGATTCTGCAGCATTGAAGGTCCAAGTGAGCACAGTGACCTCAATCATCTAAAAATGGAAGAAGATTGGAACCACCAGGACTCTTCCTAGTGCCCGATCAAACTGAGAGATTGGTAGAGAAGGTCCTAAGTCAGAGAGGTGACGAAGAACCCAATGGTCACATGGAAAAAGCTCCAGCATTTCTCTGTGGAGAGAGTAGAACCTTTCACAAGAACAACCATCTCTGCAGTACTCCACCAATCACGCCTGTATGGTAGAGTGTCCAGACGGAAGCCACTCCTCAGTAAAAGGCACATGACAGCCCACCTGAAGTTTGTCAAAAGGCACCAGAAGTACCCTCAGATCATCAGAAACAAAGATTGAACTCTTTGAGCCTAAATTCCAAGCATCATGTCTAATGGAAACCAGTCATCGCTCATCACCTGGCCAATACTATCTCTACAGTGAAGCATGGTGGTGGCAGCATCATGCTATGGGGATGTTTTTCAGCAGCAGGAACTGGGAGACTGGTCAGGATTGAGGGAAAGATAAATGCAGCAATGTAGATGGTTCATCTTCCAACAGGACAACAACCCAAGATAACGAAGAAGTGTATACAGGTCGACTCTGTGAATGTCCTCGAGTGGCCCAGACTTGAACCTGAATGAACATCTTTGAAGAGATCTGAAAATGGCTGTGCACTGATGCTCCCCATCCAATTTGATGGAGCTCGAGAGGTTCTGCAGAGAAAATTGAAAGAAACTGCCCAAAAATAGGTGTTGAGGCTGTAAATGGTGCCAAAATGCTTCAACAAAGTATTGAGCAAAGACTGAATATTTATGTACATATGATTTTTTTTTTTCTCTTTTTTTTTTTTTTTTTTTTTTTTTTTTTTTACATTATACAACTTCTTACATGTTGTCATTATGGTGTATCGTTTGTAGAGTTTTTAGGAAGCTCTATAAATACTTTCCAGATACACTGTATGTGTGTATGTATATACTATATATATATATATATATATATATATATATATATATATATATATATATATATATATATATATATATATAAATCCCTGTCTAGGTGGAGCAGCAGGTGGGGGATACGCTCAGGTCATCCCCATGGAGGAGGTGAGAAATCTTCAGTCTGCCTACACACACACACACACACACACACACACACACACACACACACACACACACACACACACATACATTTAAAAATTCTTAAACACAATGTGACTAAACATGGATACTACCTGCAATATTTGAAAACTATATTACATCACCAACCCTAAAATTTCCCTATTAAACAAAATTGCATGTCAAACTCATGAGATCCAAGCGACTCCAAAATAAATCTTTAAATACAACAGATCTGTTACATATAAAAAAATATGTAATAACTTGTTAGTATACTGTATATTTCATGGAGTGTCAGATGTTCCAGTAGATTTTGTGCAGTCAGCATTTACAGTCACCCTAAAGGTGTTCAATAGTAGCTTTAAAGCAGGAGATCTTTCTCTCTAACCCATGTAACGCGGATCTTCATTAAGCTGGTTTGTGCACAGGTTCAAACCGGTTCCAGTAGGGGGAAAAATTGCACACTATTCAATGACGTCTTATACACAAGTCAGGCGTCCCAATACTTTTGGCAATATAGCCTATGTTCTAAAAAGCTTTAAAAAAAAAAATCTGATATGAAACTCAAGTATGTTGGATTGTGCAGTAATTTCCTGATGTTCTATTTGTTAAAGACGCAAGCATGCAATATCAGAGAAGATAAATATTTTTATTTAATTGCAATTAAGTGCACAGATTCTGGTGTCTTCTTTTTAGGTTTCAGTCTTCACCCACCTTCATACACAAAATCCAGTTTCTTAAAGGATCTTACCCAGTGTGTAGACACTTATCTCTACTGTAAAGCTGCTTTGAAACATTGTCTGTTGTTAAAAACTCTATACAAATGTAAATTAATTGAATTATAACAGATTCCTCATTGCATTTGTTGGGAATTTTGCAGAGCAGACAAATGAGAATTCAGTATGAAAAACATGATACTTTATTGCAGACGAGCGCATCAGTCATGCTGTAGTCATTAAGAATATCTAGCGGAGACATGCATTGTAGTTTTACAGGCGTTTAGTTGGCAGGCCTTGATGGCTAGACAAAAAAGGAGAAAACCACAGGGAACCCTTAGAGAGTCTCACCAGGTTCAGTGCAATTAGCATAACTATTTCAACCCCTGAGGTCACTGTTTTCACTGGCACCCAGAAAGAAAAATGGCATCAATGAGAGATTTTCAGTTTAAAAAATGTGCTGTTATTGGCTTCACATGTCTCTGAGGAATCGGAAAAAAATGAACCAAGTTGGCATGTTTCATTATTTATAAGAGAATTGAAGCCACACCCACTTTAATTTGAATACATATAAAGTATATCATTGAGTTCTTGTGTGGTTTTTAAGAGTCACATGCATGTTCCTTTTGATTCTATGCAACAAACTCGGTAATCTTTAAATGTTCAGATGTTCCAAATCCTCCATTTGCATGAACAACAGCTTTACACGCTCTCAGCATCTGGACGGTTCGTTTCTCCAAACGTTCAGCTGAAACTCTTTGCCGCGCCTCTTGTTAAATTGCCAAGATGTCGTTCTCTAGCTGGAGTTTTCTTGTTCATCCCAGAGCAGTTCAATAGGATTTAGGTGCAGTGCCTGGGCAGGTCATTCCATGATAGATGACACACCAGACCACTGTTTGCTCTCTAAATAAAACGCTGATGTATTCGTCGCTTCAGCTCATCATCTTGCTGTACGGTGAAGTCAGTTCCAAAGAGCCGCAGTTCAGACGGAATCGCATGGTGTTAATGTACAGAATGGGAGATATGATAGATCAGGATTACTTTCACTTTCCAGAATAAGTCTCCAACCTTCTCTGCTCCAAAACAACCCCAAACCGTTAAACTTCCACCTCCATGTGTGACTGTGGGGGTGAGGGAACCACATCTTCTCTCCTGTTGTCTGCCTTTCACAAGTTCTTCTGTTCTTCCACTCATTCACAGTCCAGTTCTTGTGTGTTTTTTTACTGAGTTTGTTGCAAAGAAACAGAAGTGATATCCAGGGGTCTCAAAGACCATTTCTATACTCTTTACAGACTCTGTAGCTTTAATATATTTGTCAAATACTTTGATCGATACTTTTTTTTTTTTAATACTTTTGACCATTTTTTTAAGGTGAACATAAAGCTAAATCCAAATGTGTTTCTCTCTCCTCAGTTTAATCTCCACCTGACCGGTGACATTCACGCCATAACAGCCGCTAATAATCTGGTCGCAGCAGCCGTGGACGCGAGAATCCTACACGAAGCCACCCAATCTGATAAGGTAATCATGTAGCATGTAGCTCAAGACATTTACAAAGATCATGCCACTTATCACTGAAACTCTGTGTAAAGATGTCTGATCTCTGAAAGGGCACTTCATGTCTAAGTGATTCTTGAACGTTGTAGCACTTGAGCAGTTTTACCTCATGCATAGTCGATAGACTAATTTGGCTAGCGTTTCACTACAGCGCTTTTGGATTCTGAATTTTGATTGGTTGCATTTCGTGGTCAGCAGCTTTGATGATATTGCAGCTGCGATTTGCACATTTGTATTAATGCGCTTGTGCTGAATAAGCAAAAAAAAATTTTACGTTTCGCAAATTAAAGATACAAACGAAGCAGCTACCGATGTGATACGATACGATTCCCCCCTAATTCGTTGCAGTGCGATCCGATTTCCATTTGATTCAACTCAATGAGACTATGTATCTGGTATGGTACGTTTTTATTTCTTTGGTTCAGACAGACAGCAAATCATCATATTACTTAAATGCCTTCTGACTTCTAACGTTTCTTTCACAAACACGCCTTTGTACTGCAAAAAAAAAAAAAAAAAAAAGTGTCAATAAATCCAGAGGTGCAGCTCTACCTCTGCCATGTTAATCTATATCTTATGTGACTCTCAGGACACACCCCTCTCTATCTTTCTCTCCAACCCTGTCTCTTTCTTTTAGGCCCTGTATAACAGACTCGTTCCTTCAGTTAATGGAGTGAGACATTTCTCTGCTATTCAGCTTGGCCGTCTGAAGGTAAATCCACAGTCCTGTCGGACACTTCACTTTCACAATCCATACATTTTTTTCTGTTCATTTGCACTTTGATCCTTTATCCCTCTTTCTTAATCCTTTCTATCACCATTTACGATCACTGACCTCTTCACATTCACCTGATTTTGTTCTCTAGTTCATTTTCTCAACCCCCCCCCCCCCAAACTTTACATCACGAAACAACCCAAACAGCTTTACCAGAAATCCAGATGTAGAATTAGATCCCAAATGAAAGAAAGTGACAAGGCCAGAGACTCAGAAAGGAAGCCGTTCTCCTCTGTGCGATACAGGATAGTGACATTTTAACCCTGTGACCATTTGTTTTTTCTGTATGTGGCAAATACCGAGCTACAATTTCAGCGACAGCTCTGTAAACTGAAAAATCCAAAATCCATACAACACAATCCTCTGACCATGCCCAATGCAGAATAAATCTGTACTCTGCAAAGAAGAAGGCATGCGTGAACATGATCCAGTAACACAATCGTCATCTCTGGGCCAAAGCTCCTTTAAAATGACTGAGACCAAGTAGAAACTGTGCTGTCATCAGACGAATCAAATTATTTTTTCCTTGGAAATCATGGATGCGGTTCTCTGGACTAAAGAGGAGAGGGATCATCTGGCATCTCTGGTGGTACAGGAGTGCATTGTGTATGTGGAATGAGCAGATTGTACATTTGGAAAGGCTCCATCAATACTGAAATGTATATTCAGGTTTTAGAGCAAACTATGCTGATATCCAGACATCTTCCCGCAAGGAAGGCCTTCCAGCAAGAAAATGTTACACCGCCTACTGTAATACAACAGCATGGCTTCGTAGTACAAGAATCCACGATTTCCAGCAATGTTTAAAATGGGACACCCCCCATTTTAATCAAATTAGGTATACAGGTATATTAGGTATTACACTGTAAAGTGACAAATCCATGGATCACGCCCACATGTGGCCCAACAGGTCTTTTCTCCCGATTCACAACTTTGGTACTTATCTATAGTTAGTAAATAAAATAAAGCTTGGAAGGAATTCCAAGAAATCCTTGTTGCCTTTGAGTGTGCATATCTAGTAGTTAGCTAACTTTGCTGATTTGCCATTAAAGCTAGCATGACGATTAGCATGTAAATAAAAACAACTAATATGTACACAGATTTGTCTGTTATTTAATTTGAGTTTGACTAGATGGATGTAGAAGCTGTAGAGTACACACAAGCATCAATAGTAGCAACTGTTACTGAGTTTTTCAGGTTTTATCCCAGGTTTTGAATGCAAATGAGGATTTTCCAGGTCCAAATCAATTCTTGCCTGAGGTAAATAATGACCCTAAATATCCCATTGAGGTATACTAAAGAATCTATAGCTTGTTTAAAGGCCCCAGGCACCTTCAACACTCATTAAATGTATTCCAAAGCTTTTATTTTTATTTTCAGAGAGCATTTAATAAGTGCCATACTCTGCTCGTACACTAGAGGTCCTGATAACACAACTCCAGTTACGAGGACCTGCTCCACACCAATGCTCTCTCCGTTTGCTCGTGTCCTGTTCACTTTGTCTTTCACTCTTTTCTTAGAGGTATTTCTTTTTATGAGGTCGATTACATGGATAAGAGGCTTAGAAAAATACACGGGAACCCAGAGTTTACTTCGACTGAGCTGAGATTAAAACAGTTTTCAGAAAAACGTGAGGTGGAGATCAGGAGTGAGAGAAAAAAACAGGGTATACAGTAATTTCTCATAATACAACACAGGTGTGTGTCCTGAGAAAATTCTACAGTAAAGTCTTTTAGTGCATTTTGAGTTTGAATAATTTAACCAAATCCTCTCACGGTTCTTTATTCCACTCATAATACTTTAAACAAATCATCTTGTGGTCCTTCAATCGAACTGTCGCCTGGTGCTTGAAATCTCTCAGTTCTCTGTGTGTTTTTACTGAATCCTCTCAGGTTGCTCCCTGAAACACTGTGAAAACAGTTCAACAGTATTGTGGGGACATTTTGTTTTTGTATAACAGAACTATTTCTTCATTCTGGTTCTACATATATTACTAACACCCCTTTTGTTCTCTTTTCTTTCATTATCCCAGCGTCTTGGAATCAACAAATCCGACCCTGGCACTCTCACGGCTGAGGAGATCAACGCCTTTGTCCGGCTCGACCTTGACCCTGCGAAGGTCACTTGGCAAAGAGGTAGGAACGGTCACTTATTTTGCTAAGTCTTTTTGATAGTTTAAGTATTTCTTTCTTTTTTTATGTAGGAAGATCTTAATTTTGAATGAAACTAAATTACGTTTATGGCATTTGACTTACAATTATTTCATTTATACAAGTGAGCAGTTAAGGGTCTTGTTTAAGGGCCCAGTAGTGGCAGCTTGGTGGTGCTGGGATTTTTTAATCACCATCTTCTGATCAGAACACCAACGTCCTAAAAGTGATTTGTTTTACATCATACCCTGTAAAAAGGGTTAACACAGTAAAAAGAAAAAAATGACGTCCTCATAAAACGTCATTTGAATATTATACACGGACCTGACAGAGGGATCCCAATAATCTCACAATTTCTAGTGGAAATCAGATGTTCAAGGTCAGAGTCTACATGTCTGCACTTGCTGCTTCTGTATGTACGGATGTTGGAATGTTCTTTCATCATTCTTTCCTGCTTTGTACCCGAATACCAGGGCAATACCCCCCCGCCTTTTCCTCTTCCAATGAGCCCCTGTTGTGTATTGTATAGAACTGAAGAGTAGAGCTTGAAGTGGCCTCAAATCCTTTCGCTTTCCTCAGGAGAGCTTTGAGCTTTACCAGATTGTTTCCAGCTCTATGAGAACAGATTAACGCGGATTCCCTTTCCCCAGAATTTTGGGCTCAACAGAAGAGTCCAGGTGATTTTGGTTCTTAAAAGAATTTTCCCTAAAGCCTCCAAGTTCCTGCTTTTATGAAAACGTTAATAATTTTGTTTTGTTTTATTTAAAGGGGATAATGGGAAACACGTGCAGAATCGCTACATCTGTCACGACGTCCGCTCGGTTTATGTGAGGACACGGTTGCACTAGGGACCTCCTGTTGCACCTGGCGTATACCACAGCGCTCCGGAATTCATTTTGATCCCTGCCAATCGGGTCTTTATTAATGTGCTCATTAGTATTATTTTAAAGACAGAATACATGTGGGTGAATGAGAGGGAGGGCAGCTAAGTGGCAGAGCAATGGAAGGGTCTGTTAGAGAAGTGTGGAAAAAAGAAAAAAAAAGACAGGAGCTGGAGGTGGCAGAGTTGAAGATGCTAAGATGTTCGTCAGGAGGGGGACGAGGATGGACAGGATTAGAAATGAGTTTATTAGATTGAGCGTGCAGGTGGGACGTTTTGGAGACGATTCGAGAGAGATTGTTTGGTCATGTGTGGAGGGGCCGGAGGTATATCAGTAGTAGATCGTTGGGGATGGAGCTTCTATGCAGAGGGAAAAGAAGAAGCCAAGGAGGAGGTTTATGGTACAACACAACACAACAGTGGCATTTAGCATCTACACTGGAACGCTAGATTACAAACTTCAGATAAATCAGACTACGACTCTGTTGATTTTAGTTTTTTTTTTTTTTAAACAAAGCAAACTTGGTAAATGTTCAGTGTTTTAGGTAAAGGAAGGTCTTCAACCGTCGCTTGAAGATAGCCAGGGAATGCGCTGTTCGGACATCTGGAGGAAGTTCATTTCACTACCTCGGTGCCAGAACAGAGAAGATATATTGTATTGTATTGTATTGTATTGTAACATTACATAATAGAAGATGTTGAGATGTTCGTTGGGAGTGACGAGGATGGACAGGATTAGAAATAAGTTTATTAGAGGGACAGTGCATGTAGGACGTTTTGGGGACAAAGTGAAAGAAGTGTGATTGAGATGGTTTGGACATGTGCAGAGGAGGGACATGGGGTATTTCTGTAGAAGAATGCTGAGGATGGAGCCACCAGGAAGGAGGAAAAGAGGACGACCAAGGAGGAGGTTTATGGACGTGGTGAAGGAAGACATGCAGGTAGTTGGGTTGAAAGAGGCAGATGTAGAGGACAGGGGGGAATGGAGACGGATGATTCGCTGTAGCGCCCCCTAATGGGAGCAGCCGGGAAGAAGAACAACCTAATATAATATAACAGCATAATTTAATGTGATATACTGTAATAGAACATACTAAGCATAACATTAGATAATATATACTATCATATATAACACAAAACACATAACAAAGTTGTTCTGAAATGGAAAAACACACAATATATGGTGTGGTGGTGAGTGTTGGCTGTTACATTCCTCCAGCTGTGGCGTCGTTCCCTCTCTAACGCTACACCCAGGATTGTTAAATGCTTAGTCTGCAAGTCTTTCAGTATTAATTCCTGATGTAAAGGAAAAACTTCTGGGTTTTTACTCCTATTCGTGATGTGTGATTTACCATGGAAGCAACTTTCTGTACAGAAAAACGCCCTTAATCCAAGGTTCAAGATTTCCATTTTAATGGTTTCTTTCTTTTAGACAATGTAACAGTACTGAAAATGTGAAGGACGCAGCCTGTACATCTCAATACACCAGCTGTATTGCGCTCCCATAAGTCCCGCCCCTTCACAGCCAATCGTCTTTATGGTCATTAAAGTGCAGTAGTGAGATATTTTTACATTATATATATATTTTTAACCCCCTCATTTACTATCCAGTTTGATCTCACATGTTTTTACCCACCAGTTTACTTGAGATGAATGTGTGAAGTTTGCAAAACACGTCTTCTCTTCAAACTCTTGCTGCTCCACCGGACAGTGTAACATCATGAGGAAGTGTTTATCTGCTTAGCCACCTTGACAGTTACAGTGGCAAAGTAAAAAACTTTGGAAACAACTGATCGTTTATGGTTTTTGAGAAAGACATGCATGTTCCTTTTGTTTCTATGCAACAAATCCAGCAGTGTAACAGTATAAATCTATAAATGTCCAGATGTTCCACTTTATTTGCATTGTAAAATCCTCCCTTAGCACGAAGAGCAGCTTTACACGCTCTCGGCATCCGGACAGTTCGTTTCTCCGAACGTTCAGCTGAAATACTTCGACGTCCCTTTTGGAAAACTCGCCGAAGTCGTTCTTCACTAGATGGAGATTTTCTTGTTCATCCCAGAGCAGTTGAATATGATGTAGGTGTGGTGATTGGGCAGGTCGTTCCATGATAGATTTCACAAATTCAAAAGCACTTAACAAAAAAAATGAATAAAAATGTATATGCAAATTAAGTTAATTATGACTCTCTTAACTTGTGGAAGGGGTGGTGCTTCATTTGCATATTCATGAAATCTGTAGTGTAAATAGTTTTAGATTTTCATCAAAAATGAAATTTTAATTTAAATGAAAGTTATTTCATTTACAGAGTGATAACATAAGTAGTCAGGTGTTAATATTCAAATTGAGGTCGATGGGAAAAGATTATGAGATAAGATGTACTTTTAATCGTCCCACAGTGGCGTTACAGCAGCAACAAGAAAAATGTGCAACTATTAAGCAGAGACGGTACAAATATATACAGTAAAGTATCTTCTTTTTTTTTTTCGCCGTCTCCCATTAGGGGGCGCCACAGCGGATCATCCGTCTCCATACCCCTCCTGTCCTCTACATCTGCCTCTTTCACACCAACTACCTGCATGTCTTCCCTCACCACATCCATAAACCTCCTCCTTAGTCTTTCTTTTTTCCTCCTTCCTGGTGTCTCCATCCTCAGCATGCTCCTAATGATATACCCCATGTCCCTCCTCTATTAATATTAATATTTATTAATATTATTAATATTTATTTACTAATTATTAATAAATAAAAAAAAACCAATAATTGTCATTACACTATCAAAAAAAAAACAAATTGCACTAAGAAATATTGCACAGTTTAAATGTTGTTATTGCTGAGTTTGAAAAAAAGGTGGTAACAGTGTGCATTATGGTGACTGGTTCACTGGAAGCAGCTCTGATTGGAAAGTCTGTTGGCAGCAGGAAGAAAATACCTCCGATCTTCTGCTCAGAGATGAAACTGTTTCATACAGGGGGTGAGAGATGTTCTCCAGCAATGATGACAGCTTATCTACCATCCTCCTTTTGTCCACCTCCTGTAATGTGTCCTTGGGAATCATCAGGACTGAGCTGACCTTCCTGATCTCTTCCTGACTGCAGTAGAGATGCTGCAGCACCAGCAGACAACTACATAGCAGGACCACTGCAGTATGACCTGCAGAAGGGGTGGGGCATGTTGGAGGAGTTAGGAACATTCTGATTTGCATATTCATGAAATCTTTTCACACATGGTTCTGTACATATCATCGTCTTGTGCGGTTCCAATGACCTGCAGTCCAGACGGAATTGCATGATGTTGAAGTATGGAACGGTTGCCATGTTGGTTCAGGGTTCCTTTCATTTTTCGGAATAAGCCATGTGGGGGTGAGGGAGTCTGATCACATCTTCTCTCCTGTTAGAGACAAAAATGTCAGATTTGGACTCCACAGAACTTTCTTCCACGTTTGTTGTATATAATCAAAAGCAACATACGTCTGTTTTAAAAAAATCATAAAGACTAGGTGTCTCCAAACCTTTGACAGGCTCTGATCAATTATTTGGATATTGGATGATTTGAACAATGAAGAAATCATTGACTTCATCGTCCTAGATGGCTAAACATCTCCCAAACGTGACCACCAAAGATGCACAGTAGCTCTCCAGCATTATGTCGATTATTACAGTAAAACTTGTTTTTTTTTTCCTTCACGTCTCGTCTGCGCAGTGGTGGACACCAACGATCGCTTCCTGAGGAAGATCACGGTCGGCCAGGCGAACACGGAGAAAGGCCTCAGCCGCCAGGTACGTGTTTTTACACCGCGCCTACACTCCTCCTCCCTTTTCTAGTGAGACATCTTGAATTCTCTTCCTGCTCTCTTTCTCGCTCTGTCTTTGGCAGTTTGTCAGCGACTGTCAGGAATAACGGCCCCTGAGCCAAAACCCGCAAATAAACAGTGTGTGCGCCTCAATGGGAACCAGCCTGAGTGAAAGCAAATGTTTAAAATGGAGGGAGGGGACGACGGGGGCTGCGGTTTGCTTGCAAACACTTGTCTTTGGCCCGAGCACATACTTACATTTAGCGACTATCCCCTGAAGTCACACACACACACACACACACACACACACACACACACACACACACACACACACACACACACACACACACACACACACTAGAGCCTTGAGTAGAAATACAGCGTGTTTAATAGAGTGTATTTTCCTTTCCATTACACTTGGACAGAATCAGCGCGTGCAGAAATGACTTGAACTTAAACTCCTAATTTGGTCCGATGAAGACACATTTAGTGAATCATTTAACGCTCTTGAGAACAAAACAATTCGTTCCATCGCTGAACTTTGATCATTCTTACATTTCCAGGTGGTCCTGCGTTTGGACCGAGTCTGGCTGCAGAAGAAAAAGACCAAGCCGTTCTCTGTGTACAATAATGAGGGATTAGACATGGCAACCCACTTGCAAATGTGTACAATGTGTGTGATGATCAGTGCAAAAACAGGGTTGTGTATGCTAACAATGCTGAAGTGTATAGAAGACTGAAGTGTGCAAGAGACTGGCGAGTGTGTGGTGCATGGAGAGTGTGTGGTGCATGGAGAGTGTGTGATGCATGGAGAGTGTGTGGTGCATGGAGAGTGTGTGGTGCATGGAGAGTGTGGGGTGCATGGAGAGTGTGGGGTGCATGGAGAGTGTGGGGTGCATGGAGAGTGTGGGGTGCATGGAGAGTGTGGGGTGCATGGAGAGTGTGTGGTGCATGGAGAGTGTGTGGTGCATGGAGAGTGTGTGGTGCATGGAGAGTGTGGGGTGCATGGAGTGTGTGTGGTGCATGGAGTGTGTGGGGTGCATGGAGAGTGTGGGGTGCATGGAGAGTGTGTGGTGCATGGAGAGTGTGTGGTGCATGGAGAGTGTGTGGTGCATGGAGAGTGTGTGGTGCATGGAGTGTGTGTGGTGCATGGAGTGTGTGTGGTGCATGGAGTGTGTGTGGTGCATGGAGTGTGTGGGGTGCATGGAGAGTGTGTGGTGCATGGAGAGTGTGTGGTGCATGGAGTGTGTGTGGTGCATGGAGAGTGTGGGGTGCATGGAGAGTGTGTGGTGCATGGAGAGTGTGTAGTGCTGGAGAGTGTGTGGTGCTGAAGCATGCTGAATGCTGAACGCTTCACTAAATGGTGACCCATGCTGAGGTGTACAGGAAGCTAAAGCATGCTGAATGCACTGAATGTTGAAACATGTAGGAGGCTGAAGCAGACTGAATGCTGAAGAGTACTGAATGCTGAAGGGGACTGAATGTTCGAAACTTAATGCTTAAGCATGCAGGATTCTGAAGCGCACTGAACACTGAAACTCACTGAATACTGAAACGTACTTAAAGCTGAAGCGTACTGAATGCTGAAGCGTACTGAATGCTGAAGCGCTCAGAATGCTGAAACGTACTAAATGCTGAAGCGTCATTAATGCTGAAGCTGACTGTCTATACAATTATAAAACACAGAATTTGTTGTAACTGTTTAGCAACATTTGATGAAGCATTCCAATCTGGCGAAGTGATTTGTGAGAACTTCTCCATATACAGAGCTCTTATAACTCAACTGTTTTGTATTTTGTGTGTGTGTGTGTGTGTGTGTGTGTGTGTGTGTGTGCGTGTGCGTACATGCGTGTGCGTGCATGCGTGTGTGTGTGTGCGTGCGCGTGTGTGTGTGTTTTTTTCCCTCAGACTCAGTTCGATATCGCAGTGGCGAGTGAGATCATGGCGATTCTGGCTCTGACTGAAGGTCTGGCTGATATGAAGCTCCGTCTGGGCCGCATGGTGGTGGGCAGCAGCAGGACCGGGCAGCCAGTAACAGCTGATGATCTCGTATGTTATTGGAATTTTGTGTGTGTGTGTGTGTGTGTGTGTGTGTGTGAGTTTGACGAGTCTTCATTCTCAGTTTTTGCTGATTTTGTTGTAGGGTGTAACTGGAGCTCTGGCTGTACTCATGAAAGATGCCATCAAACCCACTTTGATGCAGACACTCGAGGTTTGACTTTACTTGTCTGTCTCTGTCTTTACACACACACACACACACACACACACACACACACACACACACACACACACACACACACAGTGAACTCCAGTATGACCTGTAAAGGTGCAGTTTTGGAAGAAAGACCCGATATTCCCATTGGTGCTGAAGTTATATATATATATGATTGGAATACAGATCACACACACACACACACACACACACACACACGCACGTTTGGACACACATCTGGCGTTTGTCCCCCAGCTGTGCACGTGCGTCTCTCGGTCCGTATTGAACAGGAGAAGTGGAAATAAATTCCAGACTTTAACTGAGCTGAGCTGTTCCTTTACCAAAAAAAGTTCAAATCTCAAAAGTTTGTGGACACCCGAGCATAAGTTTGGTATGTGCTTCTTTTTGAACATCCCAGTCCACATTTCCACAGTCTATTTACTGTTATAAGAAACTCCACTCTTCTGGGAAGATGTTCCACAAGATATATGTGGAGATCTCTGAGATTTATTCAGCTAGAAGGCTGTTAGTAAAGTCAGGTACTGATGTAGGTGAGAAGAGGAGGCCTGGGGTGCAGATCTTCCTCACACTTCCAACCCATGGCAAGCAGATCTTCATGGAGCTGGCTTTGTGCACAGGGACATTGTCATGGTGGGACAGGTTTTGGGTCATGCTCCAAAGACGTCCTGTACAATTGTGCGCCTCCAACTTTGTGGTAACTGTTAAGGGAAGAACCACACATGTTTGGAAAAGTCAGGTGTCCCGATACCTTTGGCCACGAAGCATGTTCACTGGTTAATTTTTTTTTTTGTTCATTCAATTCATGCAAATAAAAAAGGAGAGAAACCCGGAAAGTAGTTCAAAACAAACTTCACCAGGATGAGCTGTTGCTATAGAAACGAGTACCAGAGTGAATACATTCATAAAAACCTGTGAATGGATTAATGGGAAACGTGTGTGTGTGTGTGTGTGTGTGTGTGTGTGTGTGTGTGTGTGTGTGTGTGTGTGTGTGTGTGTGTGTGTGTTTTCGTAGAGGAAAGTCCTGTTGTGTGAAAATTTTCCTACCTGGAATGATATCAGGATGAACCAGGCAGCAGAGGATCATGGGAATATTTAGTTTGCTTGGCGTGTTGGGGTTTGAAGCTTCTGTTATGGAAGACACGATGGCATCCGTGTTTTCTCAGATGGATCTGTGTGTGTGTGTGTGTGTGTGTGATGGACAGAACGGATAAGAGACGCGTGTGTGTTGTATATGTGAGACAGGAGACAGGACTGAAAGATAAGTATGAGGATGTGTGTACTTTTTTTTCGTCTGATAGCATCTGCTCGTCTCCGTCTTCCTGTTTTCTCTGACTGTGCGTTCTCGTCTTTTCTCCTCACAGAGCAGAGGTGGCCTTACTATATTTCCTGTGGAGCATGAAGGGGGGATTTTTGTTTCGTTTTTTAGTTTTTCCCCGTTCACACTTTTCCAGGTTGCTATGTTGGTTTGTTTGTTTGTTTGCACATCAAGCTTATTTCATCTTCACGAACACCTCACATTGATCAACCAAAATTTGGCACTGTCTCCTCATAGATGGGACCCATGTGACCCTACCTTTTTTTTTTTTCCTTTTCCCTCCTTTTTTTTTCATCCCAAATGGCGCATGAGAAAACAGCGTCCTTTCACTGACCTTTAAATGGGACGTATAAATGCTGCCAAAAAACTTTTTTCTTCCTTAATAAATCGGAAAAAAATAAGTTTTTATGACATGAAGAATAACAAATTCTGCCACACCTCCTTAAATAGGCATGATGCACATTATAATAAATACATAAATGAATAAGTAAATAAATACATGAAGGAATAAGCAGAAGTTATTAATGATGATAAAAATGTCTTTTGACAAAAAAAAAAAAAAAAACAGTGGACAGTGTGACAGCAGTGAAGTGTGCAGTAGGAACGACAGACTGGTTCGAGGTTGGACTGCATCAAGGATCGGCTCTGGGCCCTTTCCTGTTTGCAGTGGTGATGGACAGGTTGACGGACGAGGTCAGACAGGAGTCTCCCTGGACTATGATGTTTGCGGATGATATTGTGATTTGTGGTGAGAGTAGGGAGCAGGTGGAGAAGAGCCTGGAGGGGTGGAGGTACAAGTGGAGAGAAGAGGAATGAAAGTCAGTAGGAGGAAGACAGAGTACATGTGTGTGAATGAGAGGGAGGGCAGTGGAGGGGTGCAGTTGCTGGGAGAAGAGGTGGAGAAGGTGGAGGAGTTCAGGTACACTGAGAGTGAAAGTGAAAGTTTATAGGACTGTGGTAGAACTTTGAAAAAGAAAGGAAATAAATAAAAAATATGAATTAGTCCGTATGAGTTTATCCCTAATGAGTAATGCAGTAGGGACGGTTATGGTGAGAGAAAATTCTCTGAGGTGAGATGAGAAGAAACCAGACTCAAAACGGAACCCATCGTCATCCTCAATGTTTATTATGTTCATTGTAGTTCCATTATTATTGTGGTTATCAACTGTTCACTGATGGAGCAGGTATTAATGGTAGCAGACTGTTTATACTAATTACAGTCCAAATCCATCTTCATGGTTCTTGAGCTTCACCCACCACAGGAAGCTGATGGATCTTTGGGCTGTTCAGGTAGAACCATCCTGAGCTGCAGAGTGGAAGAGAACTCCAAACAGAGGAACAGTAGGGAGTCAGGACGCATCAGGCAGGTCTTTAAAGAAGACACAGACGGGTCACCATGACCCGTCTGTGCACTCCGACTTTATTACAGTGAAAAAATAATACATCTATTAAACACTAGATGATTTTTTTTTTTGTGTCCTCGTCCTTAAATGAACAGAACTCGTCCCCCCAGTGATCCAACTGTGCTTCTGTGTCTTCTTGCTTAATCTGGGTCATTTCACCGCTCGTCCGCTTGCTTTTCCATCCTCCTGTCCTCTCGATGTCCTTCCTGTCCTCTCTTCATGCGCCGTGCCCTGGGTGACCCGCTGCTTTGTGGAAGTGAACTCTGATCTGCAGGGCAAATCGCAGATGTTCAGGCTGCGACTGGCTGATAGGCCCGAGATCGAATTTTTCTGTATTTTGAGACTCTACAGCTGGACGAATGAGCAACATCGTTTTTGTACGTACAAAAAAAATAAGAAATAAATACAGGATAAATCCACGTTGTATAATTAACACATGATCTTCAGAGGCATCGTAGATTATTTAATGATTTAATTTATAATAATAATATTTTAGGATCATATATATATATTAGTTTTTATTATTATTATACAACCCTTCATGCCCCACCCCTTGGCATGCATTGGTATTTAAAAAGAAAATCTCACAATAGGAGAAAATCAATCTTTTATGTTAATTGGAACCCTTATCCATCCTACATGCCCCTCCTCTACCTTGTAGAAGTTTTTGTTTGTGCTGAAAAGTGTTTGTATTTTGTGTTTCAGGGCACGCCGGTGTTTGTGCACGCTGGGCCGTTCGCCAACATCGCCCATGGAAACTCCTCGGTTCTGGCGGACCAGCTGGCTCTCAAACTGGTCGGGTCTAATGGCTATGTGGGTGAGGGAAAGTTCACAACACTCGCCTGAACAAGGACACAGATAAAGCAAATACAGAAAGAAAGAAAGATTTAGGGTGAGGGTTAGGGTTAGGGTTAGGGTTAGGGTTAGTCAGTCAGACATCACACTGGAATCACTCAGGAACAAGTCAAGGATCAATCAAGCGAAAGATCACGAGAGATAAACATCCCACTGCAGTCGTTACATATACTCTAATACACTCGAACACAAAGTCACAATACTCTTTTCTGGGACACCATAAAAAAATTTAAATAATTATATATATATACACAGAGGGAGTCTTTAGACATAATTTATAAACTGCTCTATAAACTGTGTCTTAACTGTTGAGGCATCAAAGTGGAAGTTTGTTCCACCACCACAGTGGCAGAGGAGAGGAGAAGAGAGGAGAAGAGATGAGAGGAGAAGAGAGATAAGAAGAGAAGAGAGGAGACAAGAAGAGAGGAGAGATAAGCAGAGAAGAGTAGAGAGGAGAAGCGAGGAGAGGAGAGATAAGCAGAGGAGAGATAAGGAGAGGAGAAGAGGCTGGAATTCTTCCACGTACACTGAGAGATGGCAGGACAGGTCGAGCAGTGGTTGAGGATCAGAGGCAGTGTGGTGCAGTGCTACATGACGTCACGCTTTTCTGTACTTTGCTACGTTGAAGATGTGGAAGGAAACTTCAGACAGCAAATCCGCCTCGGCTGAACGACTGCGTTTGAAGCAGTGAAAACTGAGCTTCAGTAGATGTTTGGAGCTCAGGCATTTATTGGAGCGTGATCTTTGACAGACAGCAGAGAGAGAGAGAGAGAGAGAGAGAGAGAGAGAGATCCTGTGTGTACCTGTGTGTGTGTATACCTGTGTGTGTGTGTGTGTATACCTGTGTGCGTGTACCTGTGTGTGTGCGTGTACCTGTGTGTGTGCGTGTACCTGTGTGTGTGAGTATACCTGTGTGTGTGCGCGTATGTACCTGTGTGTGTGTGTATATACCTGTGTGTGTGTGTTACCTGATGCTCAGGTATTTTGTTTTTAAAGGTGATTTGGGGGCAAGAACTGTGTGAAAAATGTATTCTGGTGTTACAGGGCAGATTTTAGAGATGGTGTGAATTCCAGGAGTGGATTCAGGAATTATTCTGAAAAAGGATTTCAGGAATCACTTCAGGAATGGTTTTAGAAATATTTCAGGGTGATTTCAGAAGTGATTCAGGAATGATTTGAGGAGTGATTTTGGAAAGGTTTTCCTGAATAAGTTTAGGAAAGATTTCAGGAAAAATGTCAGGAACGTTCTTTCCAAACATCATTCTGGATTTTTTAGAATCATTCTCGAACCCTATAGCAGATTACCATGAAAGCAGCATATTTCTCTCTTTCTCTCTCTCACACTCATATACACACACACACACACACACACACACACACACACACACACACAGCTGTTGTGGTCAAGGCCAAGAATCCAGGCCTCCCTTGTAGATAAGGAACTGCTTTGTAACAGTGCGTTTCATCATCCAAACTTTTCTCCTGCTGTGTCTCTTCATCTTCTCAGCATGTTCTCACTTATTCTCCTCAGGTCTTATAACAGAAACGTACAACCAGCCAATTCAATCATATTAAAAACTCATTTGATGTACACACACACACACACACACACACACACACACACACACACACACACACACACTGGTGCACACTGGCAGGTCGAGGAAAACTTCGTTTCTTGTCTCTGTGTTTGAGTTGATGTTAAACACTGGGGCATGTGGAACACCGAGTAGCCACAGTGTAAAGGTTTACTTCAGTTCAAAAACACGACACCAGACCTTGAGTGCCACACACACACACACACACACACACACACACACACACACACACACAGAGGACCAAAGTCTGCCAGAGCTCTTCTGTGGAAATCAAAACAAGAATCTCAGAATTCCTGCCCCTTTACTACATTCCCATCCTGCTTCAGAGCCTGGGAAATAATGCAGGAAAGCCGCAGGGCATTCTGGGTGGAGGGTATGTGGAAATACCACACATACACACATTCATGCATGCATGCGCACACACACACACACACACACACACACACACAAACAAACTCATGATTTTGTTCAAATCAAGCAGTGGCTACAACCAATCAGGTTCCTTGTGCCGTGTGACTCCCTCTAGCAGGCATCCGATCACTTTGGCATTTTCAGATCTTTTGATTGGACGATCAGAGGGTGGACTAGTCAGAGCTCACAACTCACATCTGTAGCAAACTGCACAAGTGCAAATACATTCAGCTGACAGAGGAGAAGAAACTGATTTGAAAGGACATTTGCAAGGCGGATTTTTCAAGAACAGTCACTCAAACAGTTGTTCAGCTTTTTCATGAACTGTTTCCACTTCGTTTGCCTTCAATTAAAATCCCCAGAAAATCGTAATGAACTGAAAAAACGCAGGAAAACCCCGTGGCGATTTTATGAGGTGGATATCGGTGCTTCTGTTAGAGATGATGTATGTGGAGGTGCAGTTGTGGCTCCAGTGAAAGGAGACATGTTGAATTGTGTTCATTGGATTTCTTGCTTTAGTCATTCATTCTGACTGTAGGAGATCCTGTGTGAGACGCAGCGCTCTGTTCTTCTGCGTCTCTCTATAATACTGATGCTTTCTAGAGCCGTAGGTTATAATGATGGTTGTAGGAGGTGGATTGATTCAGGCAGGACACCACTGGATCCACAAACTGATAACTAGTTATTAATGGTGCATACGCAGATGCTTTAACATTTTATTCTCAGTAAATACGCAGTAACACACACACACACACACACACACACACTTTCTATTTATCTTTTAATCACTCATTCTCTTTCCCTTTCTCTCTCAGTGACAGAGGCAGGTTTCGGAGCAGACATCGGCATGGAGAAGTTCTTCAACATTAAATGCCGTTCCTCCGGACTGAAGCCTGACGTGGTTGTGCTGGTCGCCACCATCAGGGCTCTGAAGATGCACGGAGGAGGTCCAAATGTAAGACGCACATTTTTACTGTATTTTTTTTTCTGTTGTATGTACAATACTTACTGCTTACTTGTCCACAAGGTGGCGCTCTTTCTCACTAGCTTCAGTATGATTGAGTTGAAAGAAAGTTACAGGTCACGCTAACAAGATCTGATCAGATTTTTTTTTTATCTTTAACATCAAAATGAGGTCTTTATTCCAAATGAATTGAAAAGAATCTCGAGCGATATGAAGACCTGTAGCTGGAATCTTTTATTTATTTATTTATTTTTATTAGTTGTTTTAGGCAGTTTCCCACACAGCGAAACAAAAAAAAAAGGCGTCTAATTGGTTTTTCACTTTTGTTGAATTTTAAGAATGGTCAAGGTTGCCATGTTTAATTCAAAACTCCTCAAATCATTAAAAAAAAAGAAGAGAAAAAAAAACTGAAATGTGTACGAAGTATTCCGAAAAAAATTTTTTTTGGGTCTCCTGGTTTAAAAGAGGGGAAAAGTTCATGTGTCTGAAGACGTCTTGTACATGGGTGTTTTCGAATTTATGGTAGCAGTTTTAAGAAAGAACCACTGGCTGGAAAAGTTTGTTGTCCCAATACAGTGTGGATAAAATCGTTTTTTGTTCGCAGGTAACAGCAGGGGTGCCGCTGCCTAAAGAATACACAGAGGAGGTGAGCATTTCATTTGTTTGTTTGCTTCTTTCTTCTTTTTTTAACACCCATGTCCTACTTTTGAAGCTTTAGTGATGGTGGGATTTATTTAGCGCACTGGCGTCAGGGCGATGATTAAAATATAACATGAACAACCACTGTCCCGATAACATGGACGCTTTTATCGGGTTCAGTCAGAGAACACACGTCGAGATCGAAGGTCTATCTCCTCTTCCTGTTCTTCTTCTTTCGGCTTCTCCCATTAGGGGTCGCCACAGCGGATCATCCATCGACCCAAATGTTGTATATGAAATATAATTGTAGAAGAATTTCAAAACTCACGTGTCCGCTATCGATCCTGTTCACATTTCGTACAGGTTCCCATTGCAAGGAAAACATCTTGACATCTAGCCAGATTTTCACCAGAGGAACATTGTAGGAGCAGAGCAATTTTTGTGGAACTCTGGTTTCAGTAGAAGAACCTTGGAAAAAAAACCTTGACACACGTTTTCTACTGAAGAAACCGTGTCAACAACGGTTCTTGAGATGGTTGTATGAAGGTTTCCTCACATTTTCTCTATTAGGAAATCACTTCAGGTTCCTTGGATTTGTTTTTGGAACTCAAGACACTTATCTACTGAAGAATCCTTTGAGGAACCAAAATATATTTGGGGAACTCTTTTCTAAAAGAGAAACAATTTCAGGAACTTTTTTAAAGGTAATTTCAGAAAGCAATGAAGTTTTTGGGGACTCATCATTTTCTTATTGAGAAACATTTTTTTAGGCGCTCTAGGCCAAGGTTTACTTTAAGGAACAATAAAGAATTTGAAATTACCTTTCAAGGAACCAATAGACTAAAGGAACTCAGGAAACCCCATGTTCTATTGGGGAAACCTTTCATTTCAAGAACCTAAAGAATTTCTAGAATTTTTACATCCTATTCTACTGGAGGAACCCATTTCTGGACTTTTAAGGAACTCAAAGCACTGCTCAACATTTAACATTTTTTCTTCAGAAAAACCTTTGTAGGACCCAAAAGAAACTTCTTTTTTCAAGAACTTTTAGGAACCTAAAGATTTTTTTTCAGAGGTCATTTCAGGAAATCTTTATGCAAAAACAGTCCTAATTTTAAAGAAAATTCAAATTTTTTTTCCTAATTGTTCATGTTGGCTTTTTACTGGTTCCTTCAACTGTAGGAACCTTTTCAAATGTTCAGGAAGTCTACGCTCTGTTCTGCTGAAGAAACCATTCCAGGAAGCCACATTTTCAAAGTAAATTTGAGAAATAATTTACCGAGTAATTTTTCTAGGATATTTGGAACCCAGTTTCCATTCATCTATTGAGGAACTTTTACACAATTTATTTTCAGCAACTTTTTTTTTAGGAGAGGTTTACTTTGAGGAATTTTCAGGAACTTCTGGCATGATTTCTACAGGAACTGAGGCTGATTTCTGGACTGACTACAGCATTTTTCTGCAATTTTTAACTTTAAAGCAGTTTACACTCTTTTTTTTTCTAATGAAGAATTTAAGAATTTCCACTTTTTATGAAACCTAAACATTATCTTAGGAGGTCATTTCAGGAACGTTGGGAATCTTTAAGCAAAATAATAGTAATTTTCAAGAGAATTCCAGAATCATTCACTAAAATCGTGTTGGTATTTTGCTCTTGTACTTTGAGAAACTTGGGCAAAAGCATAAAGAATTTAAAGAAACCTTTGTAAGAACCAAAAGATTTTTAGAACCTCTAAGCCCTGTTCTAGTGGGAAAAGAATTTTAGGAACCCAAATAATGTTTAGGAAATCTACACACTGTTCTACTGGAGAAACCATTTCGAAGAATATTCTCAAAGAATTTCCAAGTCATTGTTTTTTTTCCCTTGAACTCTTGAACAAAAGGTTTACTCTAAGGAATTTTCAGGAACTTCTTACAAGATTTCAGAAGAGACCAAAGCTCATTTTTGGTCCTGGACTGACTCTGCTGCAATTTCTTTTGGTTCCTGCTCCAGATTTGCTAACAAGGAACTATTGAGGTGGACACAGAATGACTCACCCTTTTCTTATCCTTAGAAGGAGGTTCCCTGAGAAGAATCACAAAGAATTAAAGAGAAGAGTGTAAATGACTGTTTGACCCCCTCCAGACCTCTTTTGCTTCTCCTCCCTAGCGTGGTTTTGGTGTGATTGAATTAAATATAACGTGGTTTGGTCCAAGGTGGAGGCTGCAGCCCGGTAGGAGCCGTAATGACCTGAAAGATGCTGCGTCTGCTTTCCATCAGCCTCCCTGAAGCAACCTCAGCTGAGCAAATAACATGAGCGCTTAAGCTAATTGTGCGGTTCTTTAACGAGAAGCAGAAGGCACCATGCCGGTATCCTGGGCTCTGGATGAACTCGAGTGGCTCTGCGTCGAGGGACGCTCAGGCTGTAAAGTTAAGCAGGAAGTTCCTCCCGGAAACCCCTATAGGTGGAGGAGGAGGAGGAGGAGGAGGAGACAGCCCTTTTTTAAACACCAGTGCAGAACATCTGTCCTTGAATGGATTTTGATGAAGGCGCTTGGTTAAAAGGTGAGCAGCGGGTGGTGGCGGCCTGGTGGTCACAAGACCTATGGCTCGAGGTCATGGGGTGTGTCATGGACTGTCCCTCCTGGGTGGTGCTGCGAATGGTTTTGACAGAAGATCTTCTCAGGTTTTGGAGAACGTTATTGAAAGGTTCTGATCTGGTTGATCCATATGGAAGCAGAGAAGTCATTACCCTTGACTCTGTTACTCCGACGGGATTAACGTCACCTCGAACCCAACCCACACCGAAAGGAAAATAGAAGGACGCTTTGGTCTGATGTTCTTACTGTAGTTCAAAAGAAGAAAACACACACCTACTGAACTGACACACGATGAGTAAAGTACAACACATTATAGGTGTCCTCAGGTGTATAGATACTAAAACCCATCTTATAGTTCTGTCACTTTGGAATTAATTTCACCCTCAAACTACAACTCCAGTGATGGTAACAAGTAATAAAGATAGATAGATAGATAGATAGATAGATAGATAGATAGATAGATAGATAGATAGATAGATAGATAGATAGATAGATAGATAGATAGATAGATAGATAGATAGATAGATAGATAGATAGATAGATAGATAGATAGAGAAAGTGTGTGAGAGAGATATGTAGAATGGATGGATAGATAGATAGATAAATAGAGAGAGAGAGAGAGAGAGAGAGAGAGAGAGAGAGAGAGAGAGAGAAATGTAGAATGTATAGATAGATAGATAGATAGATAGATAGAAAGAAAGAAAGAAAGAAAGAAAGAAAGAAAGAAAGAAAGAAAGAAAGAAAGAAAGAAAGAAATGTAGGATGAATAGACAGACAGATAGACAGATAGATAGATAGATAGATAGATAGATAGATAGATAGATAGATAGATAGATAGATAGATAGATAGATAGATAGATAGATAGATAGATAGATAGATAGATAGATAGAAATGTAGGATGAATGGACAGACAGACAGACAGACAGACAGACAGACAGACAGACAGACAGACAGACAGACAGACAGACAGACAGACAGACAGATAGATAGATAATGGCAGAGGGGAACTCATTACAGCAGCACAGAGTTTCAGACGAATACTAAAAATAACAGAAGTTATAAATAAAAGGAAACAGGAGGAATAAATAAACGTAACACTGCCTGTTTGTCACATGAATTTTCTTCTCATCTTTTTTTTTTTTTTTTTTTGTAAAGAATTTAGAGTTGGTGTCTGAAGGCTGCAGTAACCTGAAGAAACAGATCCAGATCGCTCGTCTGTTTGGAGTTCCTGTAGTGGTGGCTCTCAACGTGTTTAAGTAAGGACTTATTATAATGAAATATAGTTTGGTATGAACTAGAGGTCGAACGATACGCGTTTTTCTCAGAACTCATGGCAGCTGATGGCCGATATATTTTTTCCCTCTTCACGTCATAAAATCGAATTCTTCATTAATAAGACGTGATAAAGAAAACTGCTTAAATTAAACTTTTACTGAACAACACAAGCCTCTCCAGTCAGTGTACTTCACCAGGTTTTGTTACCCGTGCCGACCTTTTTTTGTTTTTTCCGCACCGTCGGCTCTAGTCGGACTCCATCAGCTGTTTCTCGGCTCATTCTGCAGATTGAATCAGCCGCAGAACTCATTGGCAAGAAAGACAATCTGATTGGCTAATGAAAAACGGAAGATGCTTGTTGTCATTCTTGCTCTTTTCTTTGCAACTTAGCAGACATGATTGATCGATCGATGGATGGATGGATGGATGGATGGATGGATGGATTGATTTGATTGATTGATTGATTGGGATTAATGGAATAATGAATGGATGGATGAAGAGTTAGATAGATAGCTAGATGAATGAATGGGTAGATACCTAGATGGATCAATAGATAGAGAGATGGATAACAAAGGATGGACAGACAGATTGCTGGATGGATGGATGGACGGACGGACGGACGGACGGACGGACGGACAGACAGATAGATAGGGGATAATGGATGGATGGATGGATGGATGGATGGAAGTAAAGTTGATAGCTAGATAGATAAATGAATGGATGGATAGCTAGATCTATCAATAGATAGAGGGATGGATGGATGACAGAAATATGGACAGACAGATAGATAGCTATGACACTGGAGACTTCTTCAATAAAGGTCAAACAGACATCATTCAAAGAAAATCTTCACCAATTAGCTTATGTAAAGCGTCCTCGAGCCGTAGCTGTAGAAATTATAACATACAATCTGATAAAACGTGTTCATTAATACAAACGTGTGATTTGAAGCTACAGTACTGTCAGAGTTGCTCGAACGTTCCGACCAATCAGAATCCAGAATTTAGCTTTTACCTCACAGGTTTGTTTCTCTGTTTCCTGAAGGACCGACACGGAGCCCGAGATCGAGCTGGTGTGTCGTCTAGCCGAGGTCTCGGGGGCGTCTGCGGCCGTCCCGTGTCATCACTGGAGTCGGGGCGGACGTGGAGCCGTGGACCTGGCACATGCCGTGAAGGCCGCAGCAGCGCAGCAGAGCGATTTCCACTTCCTGTACAGCCTTCAGGTGAAGCATCAGTCCTCGAGTCTGCTCTGAAACACAGCATCAGCTGACACGCGGCTTTTCGCGGCCTTGCGAGATAAAACGCTGTGATATGTGACACGCCGACGCAAGGTTTAATTGTGTAGTACGTGTTAAATGGTCTCATCCCTGTCAAGGAGGGTCTTGAAATCTCTGCACTGTCAGCTCAGGACATGAGGACATGAGGGCGGGGCTTATGCAGCACATGTTCTCCCAAAGCAATGCTAGCTCTTGAGCTGTGTGAGATTCTTTTTAACAGTAAATAAAATAGCAAGACCAGGTTATGTTAAATAAATAAATAAAACCAGTAACCATAGACAGACAGACAGATTAAGTGATTGATTGATTTTGGGGAAAGTCTGGGTTTTTCTCCAGTTCCAGGTATATAAAAGGCTGACGATGCCTGAATGTGCTACATCGTGCTATTTTATTTAAATGATCTCAGTTTTGCTAGCAAGTCAGCTAACTTAACAAAACTTGGTTCGCTACAACAGTTAATGTTTGTTTTCTAATTAGAAGTGGGAGCTAGAAATGTAGCTAATAATAAATAAAAAAAAACTTAGCTGCACTGCTATTAATCATTTTATGTAGTCAAAGTCATTTGTATCCAAAAAAGCAAACGTTTGTCTCTGTAATTGCGTTTAGTTCTCCAAATTCTGCCTCTGCCTCAGTGCTGTGTTCAGGTTCCACACAATGGCTTCATGACAGTGATGAAGAGATCTCATTAAAAGAAATGTTTCACATCAGTCTGCTGCCAGTCCCAGAGTCACTTTACATTCCGCACACTGTACACTGAGGAAGCGACCTTCACAAGCATTCACGAGTAATTTGACATTCTGATTTTTCTCTCTCCTTCATTTCATAAAGTGGCTTCTAATTGATGAGTCCTACCACCATAACCACCAAATCACCCTGGTCATCACCTACCACCCTAACCCCCACCTACAACAATAACCACCATCTACCACCATAACCACCCACTCACCCTAACCTCCACCTTCCACCATACCCACCCACTCACCCTAACCCCCCATCTACCACCATAACCACCCACTCACCCTAACCTCCACCTACCACCATAACCACCCACTCACACTAACCCCTACCTACGACCATAACCTCCCACTCACCCAAACCCCCACCAACCACCATAACCACCCACTCACCCTATCCCTCACCTACCACCATAACCACCCACTCACCCTAACCCCCACCCACCACCATAACCACCCATTTACCCTAACCCCCACCTACCACCATAACCACCCACTCACCCTAACCCTCACTTACCACCATAACCACCCACCCACTCACCCTAACCTCCACCTACCACCATAACCACCCACCCACTCACCCTAACCTCCACCTACCATCATAACCACCCACTCACCCTAACCCCCACCTACCACCATAACCACCCACTCACCCTAACCCTCACCTACCACCATAACCACCCACTCACCCTAACCCTCACCTACCACAATAACCACCCACTCACCCTAACCTTTACCTACCACCATAACCACCCACTCACCCTAACCCCCACCTACCACCATAACCACCCACTCATCCTAACCCTCACCTACCACCGTAACCACCCACTCACCCTAACCCCCACCTACCACAATAACCACCCACTCACCCTAACACTCACCTACCACCATAACCACCCACTCACCCTAACCCCCACCTACCACCATAACCACCCACTCACCCTAACCCTCATCTACCACCATAACCACCCACTCACCCTAACCCCCACCTACCACAATAACCACCCACTCACCCTAACACTCACCTACCACTATAAACACTTACTCACCCTAACCCCCACCTACCACCATAACCACCCACTCACCCTAACCCTCACCTACCACAATAACCACCCACTCACCCTAACCCTCACCTACCACCATAACCACCCACTCACCCTAACCCTCACCTACCACCATAACCACCCACTCACCCTAACCCTCACCTACCACCATAACCACCCACTCACCCTAACCCTCACCTACCACCATAACCACCCACTCACCCTAACCCCCACCTACCACCATAACCACCCACTCACCCTAACCCTCACCTACCACAATAACCACCCACTCACCCTAACCACTCACCTACCACCATAACCACCAATCACCCTAACCTCCACCTACCACCATGACCACCCACCCACTCACCCTACCCTCCACCTACCATCATAACCACCCACTCACCCTAACCCCCACCTACCACCATAACCACCCCCTCACCCTAACCCCCACCTACCACCATAACCACCCACTCACCCTAACCACTCACCTACCACCATAACCACCCACTCACCCTAACCTCCACCTACCACCACCATAACCACCCGATCACCCTAACCCCCACCTACCACCATACCACCCACCCACTCACCCTAACCTCCACCTACCATCATAACCACCCACTCACCCTAACCCTCACCAACCACCATAACCACCCACTCACCCTAACCCTCACCAACCACCATAACCACCCACTCACCCTAACCTCCACCTACCACTATAACCACCCACTTACCCTAACCCTCACCTACCACCATAACCACCCACTCACCCTAACCCCCACCTACCACCATAACCACCCACTTACCCTAACCCCCACCTACCACCATAACCACCCACTCACCCTAACCTCCACCTACCACCATAACCACCCACTCACCCTAACCCTCACCAACCACCATAACCACCCACTCACCCTAACCCTCACCTACCTCCATAACCACCCACTCACCCTAACCCCCACCTACCACCATAACCACCCACTCACCCTAACCCTCACCTACCTCCATAACCCTCACCTAATGTGGAAATATAAACTGCTCACTGCTTATAGCATATTTATATATATTAGAACAAAATGGAACGTCTCGGAAAAACGTTATAAAGATTTGTTTTACGATCCGCCCCAAAGCCAGAAGTTCATCACTATTTCTAATAATCTTTGTTTTCCTCACAGGACCCCATTGTAGAGAAAATCCGCACTATCGCGCAGAAGGTTTACGGAGCCGACGACATCGAGTTATCATCAGAATCACAGGCCAAAATCGACTATTACACACGACAGGTGAAAAACATTCCCTAAAATATACACCGTATGGTCAAACATTTTGTGGACACCTGAAGTGCTTTTTGAACTTCCCATTCCACATTTAGTCCCTTCATTTGCTGTTATAATGAGCTTCACGCTTCTGGAAAGATGTTAGACGAGATCTTGCTGAGATTCATTCGAGCACAAGGGTGTCAGTAAAGTCAGGTACTGATGTAGGTGAGAAGGTGAGGAGACCTGAGGTGCAGTCAGTGTTCACATTCATCCTAAAGGTGTTCAATAGGAGATATATATATATATATATATATATATATATATATATATATATATATATATATATATATATATAGCAGAAGATCTTTCACTCCAACCCATGGAAAGCAGATGTTTCTCCTCGTTCAAGAGAAGGGACAATTTTATGTCACTGCATCCAAAGACGTCCTTCACAACCGTGTTATATAAACACAGGTGTCCCAATACTTTTGGTCCTATAGTGTAGCATCAAAGCAAAGCAATGTTTGTGTTTTTGTTTGATTTTATTCCCATTCAGCTCATTTCTATCTCTGATCCTCCACAAGCTGATGAGTGTCACTAAATGAATTGTGTTGATGTGCAGGGATTTGACACTTTACCCATCTGCATGGCCAAAACCCACCTGTCTCTCTCTCACATGCCTGAGAAAAAGGGCGTGCCCACCGGCTTCATCCTGCCCATCCGAGACGTCCGTGCCAGCATAGGGGCGGGGTTTATTTATCCACTGGTTGGAACAGTGAGTATCGATTTATATATCTGTACCTTCGTGTGTGTGTGTGTGTGTGTGTGTGTCTATACACTATATATATATATATATATATATATATATATATATATATATATATATATATATATATATATATATATATATATATATATTGTTCGAAATATAGCTGATTATCGGTTTATTGATTATCAAAAGCCAGAAATGTGTGTAATTTTCAAAATATATGCTGCGAAATCAGCCAATTATATCTTACGATTTTGAATATATTAAAAAAGGATCCATTAAAGTTCATCAGTTCATCTCAACTGCACAGTGTACTAATTTAATACGCACCTATCAGTCATATTCATTTACATAAATAACAAACAGATGAACTGACATCCAAAGATATAAAAAAAAAAAATCCAATATATTGATAAAAATCTCGGTTCATTATGTAATTTACATATTTAATTACTCTCAGTAGTCTATTCTCTTAATTTCATAACTTAAGTTATAAGTAGGAGTTTCTGTATACGTTTCTATCCAATCTAATTTCAGCCGTCACATCACGTGTCGCAGGTATAACGTGTTGCCGGGGTCACCGTAAGGCTTCAGAAATTCCACCGAGGCTCTTCACAGCGTTAAATACATGAGAATAAAACTTCCTTCGAGCAAACAGATTTCAAGCTGAAGTCACTGGGACCATCTAGAAGGTTCATGTCTGATCATGTCTGATGTTCTCATCCTTTGATGGGACGGTCAGGACGCGCATTAGTCAGACTCGCGAACCACTTCTGTAGCAATACTGCACACACTCAAATATATTTACGTGGACTTTGATTTGATGCTGGATCTGTGATGATCACAAATGTTGAGCTCATAAAACTAGGAGCTACTAACCATATAGACTGTATAAGACTGTAGAAAGAACATTACTTATAATCTTATACTCCAGTGCTCATGTTAGTTCTCACTCTCCAGTGTTCTGTACTGTTGAAAGATTTATGATCAAACTCTTGATGTCACCCAAATGAGGATGGGTTCCCCTTTTGAGTCTGGTTCCTCTCAAGGTTTCTTCCTCATTACATCTAAGGTAGTTTTTCCTGGTCACAGTCACCACGGCTGCTCATCAGGGATAAACACACACCAATTCACCTTAACTGTTGATTTCTGTAAAGCTGCTTTGAGACAATGTCTGTTGTGAAAAGCGCAATAGAAATAAACTTGACTTGAATTGAAGCAGATACACTTAAAAGGACATTTATAAGATGGATTTTTTAAGAAAAGCTGGACATCGTGAAAAAAAGGTCATCCAAACAGTTCCAAAATAGTCGTTCACCTTTTTCATGTTTCAGGTAATAATTCAGTTTTATTAAATCTGTTTTATTGAATTACATTTTTTCATGAAATCATTCTGGTTGATTTTCTGCTTCTGCATTCATTTTTAATGACTAATATATTTTTCCAGTCTATCATCTCTTTTTTTTTGGGCATGTTATGAGAGCCGTCTCACTCCTCCGTCTCTTTACTCGCTCACTAACCGAACTCTATTGTTATTGCCCTTGTTAATTGGTTCCAGGCTTCAGCGATGTTTTTTTTTTTCCCTCAGCGAATTTCCTGATTCTGTGTGTTTATTTGCTCTCAGATCGCAGAGATATCACCTGGCCTCAGAGCTCAGGTTCTGGCATTTTAATAAACTTTTATTAATCCATATTAAGGGTTCAGGAGACCAAGAGGATTGGCCAGATTTGTCAAAACAATCTCAGTGTACGCTTCCATTCCCCTGACCCTCGAGTGTGTACCTTTATAACAGGACTATATGTATAACATTGTCCTGAGGGGATGCGCCGGTTCCCTGCTGTATCCCCAGAACCCAACTGAAACGCCTCGGGCATCTCCGTCCCTCAACCTCAGACCTCGACATGACCTTCGTCTCTTTCATCCTCTTATTCCTCTTGTTCATGTTTTTTCCCTCACTTGTAAAATGTTTGAACATCTTGCTGGCATCTTCCCTATTTTCTCTTATACCGAGCTCTAATCTTCTGGGAAGATGTTCCACTAGGTTTTGTGGAGATTCATTCAGCCACAAGGGTGTTGGTGAAGTCAGGTACTGATGGTGATGAGGAGGCCTGGGGGGATGCAATCAGCGTTAACATCCATCCCACAGGTGTTCACTAGGATTTGAGTTCTACAGCAGGAGATCTTCCACTCCAACCCATTTCAAGCTTTAAAGATTTGGCTTTGTGCACCAGGCACATTGTCATGCTGGAGCAGGTTTGGGAAAAATTCATTCGATTGCGTCCAAGAACACAATTGTGTGCCTTCAGCTTTGTGCTTGCAGTTTGAGAAAGAAGAAGCACATATAGGTGAAAAGGTCAGGTGTCCAGATACTTTTGGAGCCGAGTGTAAAATCCCATTCGCTTCCCAGTGGGTTTTTTTTTATTTTGATGTCTTTGTTTTCATCCATTGGTCGTGTTTTTATGGCAGTAATCATGAGATAAGTGTTGTGTGCGCGCGTGTGTGTGTGTGTGTGTGTGTGTGTGTGTGTGTGTGTGTGTGTGTGTGTGTGTGTGTGTGTGCGCGATCGTATTGTCCAGTGTTTAGTGTTAATATAATAAAGTGTTGCACAGTGGACGTCTTTAATTTGATTTAAATGACTGGAAATGGAGCGGATCGACATCGGCTTTGTAAACATGCTCATTCAAAGAGAGAGAGAGATTTTAACTGTATTGTGTGCTTTAGAAGTTCAAAAAGTATAGCTGTGTGTGGCTCAGTATGCAATATAGTGTGTGTGTGTGTGGGTTATAGGAAGTAGATGATGTCACACCTCAGATATGTGAGGGAGGGTCGAGCCGCAGAACAATGAGCGACTCGAGGACTTCCGCTTCCATGCAGCTTTATTATCTCTGTACTCCAGAACAGATGTACTAAGACACGCCCAGGATCGCTAAAACGGTCACGTCAAAACACCACGTGTGAACTGGAGTAAAGGTTTACAGGGGTCTCGTGGAGTTAAACCCACCTGCTAACTGTTTCTCTTGTTCATAACAGTCGCAAAAAAGTACACGTTCATTGTTCATCCCAGAGCAGGTCAGTAGGATTTGGGTGCGGTGACTGGGCAGGTCGTTCCATGATAGATGACACTCCAGACGTCTCTCTAAATAACGTTTACGGAGTTCGTATTCGTCGCTTCACCTCATCGTCTTGTACGGTGAAGACGGTTCCAAAGAGCCGCAGACGGACGTGCATGGTGTTGAAGTACAGAATAGGAGACGTGTTGGTTCATTTCACTTTCCAGAATAAGTCTCCAAACTTCTCTGCTCCAAAACAACCCCAACACCATGTGTGAGTGTGGGGGTGAGGGAGTCTGATCACATCTTCTCTCCTGATCTCCGTCTTACAAGTTCTTCTGTTAGAGACAAAAAAGTCACACTTAATGGATGAATGGACAACCAATATACAGGTGCATCTCTTTAGATTATTATTAAAAAGTTGATTTATTTGAGTGATTCAATACAAAACGTGAAACTGGTTTATTATATAGATTCATCACATCACACACACACATACACACACACACACACACACACACACACACACACACACGCACACACACACACACACACACTGATAAATGTTAAGTGTTTGTTTTTTTTGTTTTTTTTATGATTTTGGCTCACATTTATCAAAAACCCACAAATTCTCAAAACATTAGAATACTTCATAAGACCAATCTAAAAAAATCTTGAGTGTTGGTCTTCTGGAAAGTGATGAGAGGTGATCAGTCTGTGGCATGAAGGGGATCAGTCTGTGGCATGAAGGGGATCAGTCTGTGGCATGAAGGGGATCAGTCTGTGGCATGGAGGGGATCAGTCTGTGGCATGAAGGGGATCAGTCTGTGGCATGGAGGGGATCAGTCTGTGGCATGGAGGGGATCAGTCTGTGGCATGGAGGGGATCAGTCTGTGGCATGGAGGTGATCAGACTGTGGCATGGAGGTGATCAGACTGTGGCATGGAGGTGATCAGACTGTGGCAATGCTGAGGTGGTATGGAAGCCCAGGTTTCTTTGACAGTGGCCTTCAGCTCTTCTACGTTGTTGGGTCTGGTGTCTCATATCTTCCTCTTTACAATACCTCAGAGATTCTCTATGGGGTTCGGGTCTGCTGAGTTTGTTCCAGTCAAGCACACCAACACCATGATCATTTAACTAACTTTTGGTGCTTTTGGCAGTGTGAGCAGAAAATCAGCATCTCTATAAAGCTGGTCAGCAGAGGAAAGCATGAAGTGCTCTAAAACGTCCTGGTAGACGTGTGCAGACCTTGGACTTGATCAATCACAGTGGAACAACACCAGCAGATCACATGACTCCCCAAACCACCACTGACTGTGCAAACTTTACACTGGACCTCAAGCAACTTGGATTCTGTTCCTCTCCTCTCTTCTTCTTCCAGACTCTATGACCCTGATTTCCAAATTAAATGCTAAATTTTCTTTCCTTCCATCTGAAAAGACGACTTTGGCCCACTGAGCAATAGTCCAGTCCTTTTTGTCCTTTGTCCAGGTAAGACACCTCTGTCGTTGTCTCTGGTTCAGCAGTCGACACGAGGAATGAGTCAGTTGCAGCCCATGGAGACGTCTGTGTGTGGAGGCTCTTGAAGCACTGACTCCAGCTGCAGTCCACTCTTTGTGAATCTCCCCAATTTCCTGAATGAGCTTCGTTTTACTTTTATCTACCACGTTTTCCTTCCATTCAAATTTCCATTAATGTGCTCGGATACAGCAGTCTGTGAACAGCAGCTTCTTTACCGATGACCTTTTGTGTCTCACCCTCCATGTGCAGGAGGTCAATGATTGTCTTCTGGACAACTGTCGAGTCAGCAGTCTTCCCCCATGATTGTGGAGCCTGAACCAGACTGAGACACCATTTAAAGGCTCAGGAAACCTTTGCGGGTGTTTGGATTTATTGATCTGATTAGAGTGAGACACCACGAGTCTCCAATATTCAACCTTTTCACAATATTCTCGTTTCCTGAGATACTGAATTTTGGGTTTTTATTAGCTGCGTGCCAAAATCATCAAAATTAATAGTAATAAACACTTGAAATTTATCAGTGTGTGTGGGATGAATCTATATAATATACCAGATTTTGTATTGAATTACTAAAATAAATGAACTTTTGAATGATATTTTATTTTAATGAGATGCACCTGTACATTTTTTATTACTTAGTTGTTTATTTTTTACATAATGAAGAACATTTTTTTTTGTTTATTTCGCAAATTGAGATGATTATAATCGTTTTAATTGAATCGCCCTGTAAATATGATGTACTACATCATATAGAAAATAGATGTTCTCCTAGATTAGATATATTCAGCCACAGCTGAGGTTGGTGAGGAGACGAGGCCTGGGGTTCAGTCAGCGTAAAAAATTCATGGTGGATCCAGAGAAGGCCATTCAAGATCTTCCACTCCATCCTATGTAAAGCGTATGTATAGTGTGTGTTGAATCTTCGTTTACAGTAATGATAAAACCCTGCAGGTTGTCTTGTATATCAATAAGCACCCAGAACTCCTCCATCCTGTCTTTCCAGCAATGCTTGAGTGCCAAGTGATTTATTATTTTAACATCATCGCCGTATTTATGGACCCTCACAATGGCCCATTGTCTTAGGGCAGTAAAAGAGAGTCTTCCGCACCTTTATGTCTTCCAGATCAGAGGTTACGAAGAGTTCCATCATTGTTTTTATTTTGTACTGTTCCAGTCAGGTTCGTTGTCTCTCCAACTGACTTGACATCCTGAGCCTTTGAACGCTTCTCGTCCAAGCTGTGCGGAGAAATCAGGTGTGAACATCAGGTGTCCCAATACCTTTGGTCCCAACACCTGTGTGTCTTCATGACTATTCGTTCATTTTAAACGAGTTTTCACGATTTGACTTGACCATGCAATTGATTTAGGGTCCAAATCTTGAAAATTATCGTTATAATAATTATGGGAGTCACGTGACCAAAAAAACCAAACGACTCGGTCCAGACGATATGAGAGGTGAAGCTACTCATTCTGTTTATCATGATGTGTCCATAGCTGCATTGTCATATCATCATTATTGAAACTAAAGATTGTGTATGTAGACGTGTCGGGAATCTGCTTAAGATCATTTCTGATCAAAGGAACTAAATGAACTAAAAGACTCAAAGAAAAGATTCGCTCGCTAAGTCTCTAAAACGATCTGATCTTCCCATCAGTAGTGTCTATAGCAGTGTCTCTTTCCTCATCCAAACTGTACAGCCTGAGTTTTCTTTCTTTCTTTTTTTATTTCTATTTAAAGTCATGTCCTGGATAAACGGTGGATGCGCAATATCTCCTGACAGGAAATTGGTCATTGACCCAACCCTACCCTTCTCCGAGCTCGTTTACGCTAATAACCCTGTAATCTCTCGCCATGTCATTAGGAACCAGAGATAATCCTTTGAAGATAATTCCATCCTGGGTTTCTGTTTAAAATGCCATTTCTGTCCTGTCCTTCTGGAACACTACAGTGAAAGAAAGAATGAATCAGGGTTCTCTGGATACTTCTTTTGGGGTTGATCTAATAGCCAATTAGCAAAATCAGCAAATCTAATCTAATTTTCCAGGTTGTTAAATGATTAGCCGGATCAGACTTGTTTTTTATGAGGGACGTTTATGTAGAGCTGGTGTTTGTCCTATTTCTTGCTTCTGGGCCCTTGAGGAAGTTTCTGTTCCTGAGCAAGTTTCTGCTCCTCAGATCTTGTTTAAGCTTCTGCTCCTGGGCACTTGAGGCTCTGGGTTTGTTGAGCAGGCATCTGCTCCACCGCTCTTTAGCAAACTTGTGCTCCTGGACCTTTAATCAAGCTTTTGCTCCTTGGGCCTTGAACAAGCTTCTGCTTCTGGGCTTCTGAGTAAGCTTTTTCTCCTGGGCTCTTGAGTGAGCTTCTTCTCCTGGGCATTTGAGCAAAGCCATTGATCTTCAACTGCTCAGTTGAATAAATAATTGAATTAGCTCAGGGTAATGGTGCATCTACCAAAGACCAAATGCTCTACTTTTTAGCATGTGGTATCATCCAGGTTTGGTTGATCTTTGTGTCTAACACTAGCACTGCTTCTCAGTGAGTACGGGGTTTTCTGAAGGAGGCTCGCTTGGTAGACCCGTGATAGACACACACATTAAAATCTTCTCTTTCTGATTTAATCCAAATTCAATTTCGGTCTTTTCTGTCCCTCTGTTGCGCATTTTGAGAAGTCAGTTGATTCTAATTTGCAGTTTTCTGACCTTTTGTTCTGACCGCGTTGAAAAATTATACAATGAACCTGATTGTCATTACTAAATATATATTCTATTTAATTCAATTTTATTTGTACAGCGCTTTTTACAATAAACATCGTCTCAAAGCAGCTTCACAAAGATAAAGCGGTAATAATTTTATGTAAAAGAATGTGTACGTTTATTGCCTATAAGTTCCTTATCATTTATTTGTCCCTGATGATTGAGCCAGTGGCGACTGTGGCAAGGAAAAGCTCCCTGAGATGGTACAAGGACGAAACCTTGAGAGGAACCAGACTGGAAAGGGAACCCGTCCTCATCTGGATGGCATCTGGGTGCAGCCCCACTGTTTAGGTGTTCAGGTGCCTAAATGCAGAACTGTTCATGCAACATGTGATCCTGAGCCCCTGTAGTAGATGTTGATATTAATGACAGTCCGAAACAGTCGTCAAAGTTCTTGAGTTGAGCAATGGCTCAATGGATCTTCAGCCTGTAGATGTGAAACCATCCCCAGCTGCACAGAGTGGTCTCAATTGAGAAGAACTTTATCCAGAGGCAGATCTGAAGAGAAGAAAGGACAGGAACACTGGTCACTGGAAGCTCAAGGGGATGTTAGAGAGAAGAGAGAGAAAGATCGTACAGCATTCTCATTGTTGAACTTTTTAAGTGGGTGGAAGAAAGATCTTAGATTCAACATAGTTCCATCACTGTTGAGAAACTTTTGCTCATTTTGTGTGTAACATGACATGATAACGTGTGTGTGAACTCTAAATTCTCTCTGATCTTCTGCTTTGTGTCCTGCAGATGAGCACCATGCCAGGTCTTCCTACACGACCCTGTTTTTATGACATCGATCTCGATCCTGTAACTGAGGAGATCTCTGGGCTCTTTTAACCATTACACACACACACACACACACACACACACACACACACACACACACACACACACACACACTCAACAGGTAAGATGTACAGCTAATACACTTCAGATGTCATTTCCAAATCATTCTTCTGGTTTAAATATCAGCTTCCCAGTCTCTTCTCATTCCTCATGGAGCCGTATCAGGCCTTCAGAGATATAACAGAGGACCAACTGTTCCTTCAGATGATACCTACATACATTATATACAAAACTCATTTATATACCCTTTAGAATCTTTCTTTTTATAATCATAATTATTATTTTTATTATTATTATATTTGGGTTTTGTGGTTTAAACCTGCAAAGTGTTTTTATGTATTTTGTGACAATTCAACTTCCTGTCTGAATGTGAAACTGTTTGATCTTTTATTTAAATTTTTTTTAAATCCAGCACTTACATGTGCTTCTTTATAATTCTGATCTACACTACAGCCTTGAACTCTGAGCTCGTCACGTAACCACTCACATCACGTCCCAACGTGCCTCGACGTTCACGCTTCCGTTTGTGTGTTTTGACATAAACTTTGAATTATCAGTTTTTTGAGTTGGTTTGGTTTTCGAGTGTTTTGAGTTGGCGACATACACAATCGTACACATGGCAATGTGCTGGTGCAGGACATACAATTATATATATTATACATGACTAGATAGATAGACACAGACAGACAGACAGACAGACAGACAGATGGATAGATGGTTGGCTAAGAATTAAAGAAGAGAATGAAAAAAGAAAATCGGAGGGAAAATATTGAATAAGGACATTTAAAGACGTACATTTCCGAAAGAATCACGATTAAATACGTTAAAAAATATATATTTTTTTTAATGTGGATAAAGATTTCATAATATTTAAATTTAAATATTACAATTTTGTATATTAAATATTTCGTATTAATATTTAATTAAATATAAAATTAGAGTAAAAATAGGAAAGAATATTGGAAAAAAAATACAAAATAAAAATAGAAAAAAAAAAACCCAACAAAAAAAGCAATCAGAATTAAAAATATACACCAAAAGATAATTAAATAAAATAAAATGATTGGAAAATAGAGAGAAAAGAAAATGAAACGTTAAATTAGAATAAAAATAGAAATGGATTAGAAAATAATGTCCGTTTCTCTAAAATAGAAGTGAAATTTACATATGTCAGCAGAATTGTACTGCAGAATTCAGAAACAGTGACTGACATCTCGTCATATAGTTTTATTATTATTATTATTATTATTATTATTATTATTATTATTATGTAGAAGGAAAAAAACTGCCCCAAAATATTGGGACACCTGACAACTGCTGTTCACTTCCACATCCTGAAGCACCTCACAGCTCGTCCTGGATCTCCTGCATAAACTGCAGATTGACTGACAGCAGCATCGAAAAGAAACGTGAGGACATGTGAAGACGGCCTTTTTTTCTAGAGTTGAGTGAGAAGTCGACGTTGTGACTGAGAAGGTGACCAGAAGAACAGCTCTTCAACTCCCAGCAAAACGTATAGTTTCCACAAAGCACAGAACCCACATTCTGAGCTTCCTGGTGTGCAGCCAGAGAGCCATATTTGACAAGTTTGTGGAAACCTGACCAGCAGGGTTGAAAAATCATCTGGTTAGATGTTTCACTAGATTTTGTGGAGATTCATTCAGACAAAAAGGTGTTAGTAAAGTCAGAAGAACCAGAAGGAGCAGGTTTGGTCCAGGTGGACAGTCCAGGCCTATTGGTATTGAGGAGAAGTTCATTTCCAGTGCTTCACATACACACACTCCTACACACACTCCTACACAAATATGCTTCGATACGCCTGCATGCCGTACCAGGTGTATGGAGGAGCAGCCAGAATTCACACGACCTCCAGGTTACAATCCAGACCCTGAATCAATATTTATCATAATGTTCTTCATGCTCGGTGAGTGGTTTTGTGTTTTTTTTGTCAGAAGCCTGGCTAGATGCCTTCAGCGTGAACCACAGAGGAAAGAAAAAGGTGGTGAAAAAGATTTAGTTTTTGTGCTAAATTACTATTCCATTGAACATCACACACAATCTGATTTGTCCATCAGTAACCTGGTGAGCACTGACGTCTCCATACACGTGGGGATTGTTCCACAGTTCGATTTTCCAGGAAAGCCATGCCGTGTGGTGTGTGTGTGTCCTTTTAAATTCCAGGCATGTCGGATATACCCGAAGCCGTAAAGATCTGAACACACAGTCAGGTGTACGGTCAGTGCTTCTACACCACAGCATGTCCAAAACACTTTTAAGAATAATGAGGTGTGAGATCATTCAGGGTTCCTGGTGATTAAAAGTCATGCTCTGGAGCCAGTGAAGGATTAAGGTGGAGAATGTGAGGTTCAGTTCTGCCAAAGAACCTGTGAGAAGAAAATCCCTGAACCCTGATTAAACTGGAGCCTGCCTCAGGGTCCGTCACTCCAGAGAGAAACACACCAATCATTCATGCACATATGCAGCAAAAAAGAAAAACAGCACACTGGGAGGGAGGGAGGAATAAGATAATAGATAACAGATAAAAGAAAGAAAGAAAGAAAGAAAGAAAGAAAGAAAGAAAGAAAGAAAGAAAGAAAGAAAGAAAGAAAGAAAACAGAGATGAAAGAAAGAAAGAAAGAAAGAAAGAAAGAAAGAAAGAAAGAAAGAAAGAAAGAAAGAAAAAGAAACAGATGAAAGAATAAAGAAAGGAAGAAAGAAAGAAAGAAAGAGATAAAAGAAAGAAACAGATGAAAGAAAGAAAGAAAGAAAGAAAGAAAGAAAGAAAGAAAGAAAGAAAGAAAGAAAACAGAGATGAAAGAAAGAAAGAAAGAAAGAACGAAAGCAGAGAGATGAAAGAAAGAAAGAAAGAAAGAAAGAAAGAAAGAAAGAAAGAAAGAAAGAAAGAAAGAAAGAAAACAGAGAGATGAAAGAAAGAAAGAAAGAACGAAAGCAGAGAGATGAAAGAAAGAAAGAAAGAAAGAAAGAAAGAAAGAAAGAAAGAAAGAAAGAAAGAAACAGATGAAAGAAAGAAACAGATGAAAGAAAGAAAGAAAGAAAGAAAGAAAGAAAGAAAGAAAGAAAGAAAGGAAGAAAGAAAACAGAGAGATGAAAGAAAGAAAGAAAGAAAGAAAGAAAGAAAGAAAGAAAGAAAGAAAGAAAGAAAATTGAGAGATGAAAGAAAGAAAGAAAGAAAGAAAGAAAGAAAACAGAGAGATGAAAGAAAGAAAGAAAGAAAGAAAGAAAGAAAGAAAGAAAGAAAGAAAGAAAGAAAGAAAGAAAGAAAGAAAACAGAGAGATGAAATAAAGAAAGAAAGAAAGAAAGAAAGAAAGAAAGAAAGAAAGAAAGCAGAGAGATGAAAGAAAGAAAGAAAGAAAACAGATAAAAGAAAGAAAGAAAACAGATCAAAGAAAGAAAGAAGGAAAGAAAGAATGAAAAAAAGAAAGACAATGTTTTAGATCATCAAGAAAGAAAGAAAGAAAGAAAGAAGAGACGAAAGAAAAGAAACAGATGAAAGAAAGAAAGAAACAGATGAATGAAAGAAAGAAAGAAAGAAAGAAAGAAAGAAAGAAAGAAAGAAAGAAAGAAAGAAAGAAAGAAAGAAAGAAAGAAAGAAAGCAGAGAGATGAAAGAAAGAAAGAAAGAAAGAAAGAAAGAAAGAAAGAAAGAAAGCAGAGAGATGAAAGAAAGAAAGAAAGAAAGAAAGAAAGAAAGAAAGAAAGAAAGAAAGAAAGAAAGAAAGAAAGAAAGAAAGAAAGCAGAGAGATGAAAGAAAGAAAGAAAGAAAGAAAGAAAGAAAGAAAGAAAGAAAGAAAGAAAGAAAGAAAGAAAGAAAGAAAGAAAGAAAACAGATAAAAGAAAGAAAGAATGAAAGAAAGAATGTTTTAGATCATCAAACTAATTTAAATATGAGTAAAAGATAACACCAGTGACCCACAACATGCAGTTTTTAAATGAAGGTTTTTATTATTGAGGGAAAACTAAATCCAAACCTACATGGCCCTGTGTGAAAAAGTGTTTGCCCCCCTGTTAAAACTGTGGTTTATCACACCTGAGTTGAATTTATCTCGCCACACCCAGACCTGATTTCTGCCACACCTGTTCACCAGCAATACATCTCTTAAATACGACCTGCCTGACAAACTGCAGTAGACCAAAAAATCCTCAAAAGATAGACATCATGCTGAGATCCAAAGAAATTCAGAAACAAATGAGAAGGAAAGTAATTGAGATCTATCAGTGTGGAAAAGGTTATAAAACCATTTCTAAAGCTTTGGGACTCCAGTGAACCACAGTGAGAGCCATTATTAACAAATAGCAAAAACATGGAACAGTGGAGAACCTTCCCAGAATTACCCCAAGAGCACAGCGACGACTCATCCAAGAGATCACAAAAGACCCCACAACAACATCCAAAGAACTGCAGCCTCACTTGCCTCCATCCCACCTGGTCCTACATAAAGGTGCTGATAGATAGTATGGTTTGAGAACCTTTTTGTAGGACCAGGTGGGATTGAGCACCTTTATGTAGGAGCGGGTTTTATTGAGCACCTTTATTTAGGACCAGGTGGGATTGAGAACCTTTATGTAGGACCAGGTGGGATTCAGAACCTTTTTATTGGAGCAGGTGGGATTGAGCACCTTTCTGTAGGAGCAGGTGGGATTGAGAACCTTTATGTAGGACCAGGTGGGATTCAGAACCTTTTTATATGAGCAGATGGGATTGAGAACCTTTATGTAGGACCAGGTGGGATTGAGAACCTTTTATGTAGGACCAGGTGGGATTCAGAACATTTTTATAGGAGCAGGTGGGAGTGAGAACCTTTATGTAGGACCAGGTGGGATTGAGAACCTTTACGTAGGAGCAGGTGAGATTGAGCACCATTATGTAGGAGCAGGTGGGATTGAGCACCATTATGTAGGAGCAGGTGGGATTGAGCACCATTATGTAGGAGCAGGTGGGATTAATTAAGTTTTGAACCCTTTGGCAACTTGTCAGAATATATTATACAAATATTCATTTTGACTCATCAGTCCAGAGAACCTGCTGCTATTTTTTCTGATGATGGCACTGCTTTATCTGCCACCATGTCTACACTCCTCAACATTGCTTGTTTCTTTGAGCTTGAGGAGCACATCTTGAAACTCCTGACTGCTTTGAGATCTTTGCCTGGACGAGACCTTGCAGTAAAACTAGCTTGTGCTTTGTTGCTGTGCTCAGTGTTGCCATGGTGTAGAACCTGTGCAGAAAGAGCTTCATGACCACCTGCCTAATATTGTGTTGGTCTCCCTTTTGCTGCTCAAACAGGCGTGAACTTCTTCAGCAGTTTGAGCTTCAGGAGCTCGTCTGTTGGATCGGAGCACACGGACCAGCCTTCGCTCCTCAAGTTCATCAATGAGCCTCGGACGCCCACAAACCTGCCGCCGGTTCACCACTGTTCCTTCCTTGGAGCACTTTTGATAGACACTGACCACTGCAGACCAGGAACATCCCACAAGAGCTGGAGTTTTGGAGATGCTCCGACCCAGACGTCCAGACGTCTCAATTTGTAGCTCAAATCTTTACACTCGCACATTTTTCCTGCTTCTAACATCAACTTTGAGGACAAAATGTTCACTTGCTGCCTAATAAATGAATCCACCCACTAACAGATGCCATGATGAAGATCATCAGTGTCCTTCACTTCACCACTCATACTTTTCTAATGTAATAATGTTCTATATAATATATAAATACTGTATGTCTATACACTATCTTTACTATGGGGGTGATCAATCCCACCAGCTCCTAAGCAGACAAGAAGGCATCATGATCTTCAGGGAGGTTCTTCCACTGCGTATTATTATTCATCTTTCATTTTCCTCCTCCATCCCCTTAATCTTAATTTTAAAAGGAAACATCTCCAATTATCTGCTGAATAAAGGAATGGGAGAAATGGCGAGAAACAATACCCATAACTTCTTCCCCAAAACCGCAAACACTCGTGTACAGGACAGTGCGCATGAAGTGCGGCATCTTCAAAGATCTGCATACTGTATAGTGGTGTAGGTTTTAGGACTAAGCCTGGAGCTTGTGTGTGTGTGTGTGTGTGTGTGTGTGTGTGTGTGTGTGTGTGTGTGTGTGTGTGTGTGTGTGTGTGCGTGCTCCAGTTGTTATGTGTTGATGCTGCGAGGCGGGTCTGGAAGGGAGGAGGTGTCCTGAAAAAGGTGATTGCGGACACAGCCGACTTCATCTTTCTAGAAGCTGGTGAAGGACCTTCAGAGAGGCTCGTGCTTCTGCTCCTTGTGCCGCTGTAGGTGCTTCTGCTCTGTGATAACGACTTACCGTGGACGACTGGACCAGATCGTGACGGTTTTGTTTTGTCGGTTTGTTTTGGGTTTTTTTGTTTGTTTGGTTCCTCCGGGATGGGAGCGAGCACATCTGCGCAGCAGGACGCCCAGAGCGCCGAGGAGGAGCGAATCACCGACCCGACTGAGACCGGCGGCGGCGACACGGAAGACACTGAGGACGCCAAGGTGAGCGGCGTGGGGGGGGGGGGAATGCGTGTGCGATCCGCGTGTTCGTGCGTGTGTGCGTGCGTGTGTGTGTGTGTGTGTGTGTGTGCGCGCTCGGGCTCGGGCTCGGAGGAGATGCGCAGGTTGCGTCTGAAATGACTCTGCAATACACACACACATGCGCACACACACAGTCTGGGAAAGGGGGAAAAAAGATAAAAAGAGAAAGAAAAAGAAAGAAAAGACGTCACTAAACTGGAGCTTGTGACGTCACTGATGCGCTGCAGGAATAATATAAAAAAAATATATATATATATATATATATATATATATATATATATATATATATATATATATATATATATATATATATATATATAATTAGTTTATTTATTTATTTATTTTACTCTTTTTATTTACTTTTTTTTTTTTTATAGCTGACGCTATAAAAAGTGCATCAAGAAGGAAAGGGCGCGTATTAAGAGTGTATAAAGGTTTTCTTTATCCAGTTTGTAGCATCACTGATTTGTGTGTGTGTGTGTGTGTGTGTGTGTGTGTGTGTGTGTGTGTGTGTGTGTGTGTGTGTGAGAGAGAGAGAGAGAGAGAGAGAGAGAGAGAGAGAGAGAGAGCGCACGCTTTAAATATGTTTTCAATTAAATAAATAAAAAAAACTTTGATGAAGAACGTGTTAAAACAAACACAACCATGCATTATGTATCTATGTATCTATGTATCTATGTATCTATGTATCTATCTATCTATCTATCTATCTATCTATCTATCTATCTATCTATCTATCTATTGACTATTTCCCAACTTTGCCATTTTAAAAGAATTTTAAGCACTTTCTAAAACTGGTTTCTAATAAAAATAAAGCATTTTTAAATATGAAGTTTAATAATATGTATAATGTAATATGTTTCTTCGGGTCAGGTGTGTAAAAAAAATGTTTTAAATAAGAAATACAAATAAAGCGTACCATTTCCTAACTGTTAACATTGCGTTAGTTTGGATTTCTTTAATCCGTCCGTGCATATTGTGAAGTTTTTTTAATCATTTTTATATATCATTTATTTTATAGTATTTAGATAACTTAGTTTTAAAGAGTATTAAAGACAGTAACTGTTTGAAGTATATTGAGTAGCTAATAAGCCCCGCCCCTTTTTCTTTCCTACTCAATAGACCTATAAATAACCTCAAAGTCCAAGACTGCACTCATTCATTATGAAAAACACACACAAAAAAAAAAAGTATGTTTTTTGCAACCATATGTGTTTTTTCATCAAACTGATGAAATGGATGCGGTTGTATGAAATGTTCCCTTTGAACAAGAAGACCTGAACCTGTTCCAGCATGATGATGCCCCCGTGCACAAAACCAGATCCATAAATATCTGCGTTTCATGTGTTGGATTGGAAGATCTTCTGCTATAGATCTATAAACCCTATTGAACATATTTGGGATGAACGTGAACGCTTTCTGCACCCCAGGAATCCTCAATCACATCACTATCTGACTTCTCTAACACCGTTGTGGATTAATGAACCTTCATGTAATCTATTGCAACATCTTCCCAGAAGAGTGGAGCTTATTCGAAAAGCAAATGGGACTAATTGTGGAACGTGGGTTTTCGGAGCTGCACTATTATCCGAGCTGCTGTTACAGAAAACAAGTCAGGGATCGAGAATTGAGCGTTGGCGGTTGTGAAGGATGAGAAGTGTAACAGGAAATATGCTGCGTATTCAATCGCCTCCGCCTCCGATGTTGTCTCGCCGTCTACGTGTCTGTGTGCACATTCTTTCCTCGTTGTTTACGAGTTCTGCGCTTGGAATGTTTACGCAGTTTTCCAGCTCTGTGATACACCTGACTCGGCTATCAGATCGTTGGGAAAGCGATGTGTGACGTAAATGAGTGCGCTTGAAGAAAACTGCGACTGTGAGACAAAAAAAATGTGGGCAGTATTTCATAGTTATGCATCGTTTTTTTCCCCCAAAATTCTCGAAGCTGATTGGTCCGAAGTCATTTTTGAAGGTTTTTTTACTTGTGCTAATTTGAATGCACTCGTTCTTATATGTTATTGTTGAATACACAGATGATCTACAGGGCACACGGATTTACAAATGTTCCCCATTAGCATTTATGGAAGGAGTCTCCAGTGTCAGTGCTTCATAACAGTCAGGGGTGAAGCTTTAATATTGTGATTTTCCAGTGTGCTCGTGGAGATTTGTTCTCGTTCAGCTGGTCAGATACTGATGTATGATGAGATGTGGAGTGACGGAGTGCCGTCAGTTTTCACATTCGACTCAAAGGTGTCCAATAGTGTTCAATATCTCTAAAAAGGGAGATCTTCCACACACTTCTGTTCTATATAAACCAGATCTGCAAGGAGCTCACTTTGTGCACAGGGGCATCGCCATGCTGGAACAGGTTTTGGGTTTCCAGGTTCAAGTGAATACCAGCTTTTATTACACCACATCTAAAGACGTCTTGTACAATTGAGTACCTCCAGATTTGTGGTACAGTTTGGAAAAGAACCACATATAGCAGGAAAGGTCAGGTGTCCCAATACTTTTGGCGACACAGTGTATGTCTAGTCATGTGACATGCCAGGGCTGATGGATATTTCAAGGCCGTAATCCTGGCAATTATAGATGCAGTAATATCTTCTCACTGTTTTAATGCTATAATATCATACAGATATACTCTATAAATAAATCCATATGTGAACTGGAAATGCAGCGTCTGGGAAAAACATTCTCCACTCGGAGAATCAGGAATCCCGTCGGGAGCTACAGCAGGCTATATTCGGCGTGGTGCGTTAAAAAAAACGCAGCTCATGGTGTTTCTAGACATCAGCGTAAATAAGCAGGTGATTTGTGCAAACCGCAAAACCTGCACTAAAGTGCATAGTGTAAGTGATAAGTCGTGTGGAGGAAGAAAGGTGCAAGGCCTCAGACCTCGCCGTGGATTATCACCCCACACCATGGTCACCTCCCACCGTTGAGGAGTTCAAGCTGTTATTAATGTTTGCACAGCAAAGCTGACTGAATGGATCAAATGATGGTTAATTTTTCATGACTTATTGTATATACGACTCATTAACGCTAGACGTCTGTTGCTCCAAATCACCCCTAGAGATGATGCGTGGTAGTGCGTCTCAACTAACAATGAAGCTGTTGGAGTTAACTCCTGGTGCTGTTTTTTCCATTCTATTGGACATTTTTCTCGTTTTCTTCTTCAGTTCGTCTCCAAATTCAATCTTCTGCCTCAAGCCGTTCCACCACACGCAAAACTCCTCCATGGAGCTCATTAGGAAATGACCATAATGGATGTTATTGTGGTTACAGGTGTTAATAAGCAGCACAATCATTCAGAACGTTGAAACAAACTGCGTCTTCCACATTCTCACAAAAGTTTGTGGACACCTGAGCATTTGTATCTTTTTAAACATCCCACATTAAGTTCCACTCTTCTGTGAAGATGTTCCACCTGATTTTGTGGAGATTTGGGAGATTCATTCAGCCGCAACGGTGTTAGTAAAGTCAGGCACACTTCCGATGAATGGAAAGAAGATCTTCATGAAGCTGGATTTGTGCATTGTCATGCAGGAACAGGTTTAGATCTTGTAGTTCGAATGAAGGGAAAATGTCTCACACATATATATCTTCTTCTTCTTTCGGCTGCTCCCATTAGGGGTCGCCACAGCGGATCATCCGTCTCCATACCACCCTGTCCTCTATATCTGCCTCTTTTACACCAACTACCTGCATGTCTTCCCTCACCACATCCATGAACCTCCTCCTTGGCCTTCCTCTTTTCCTCCTACCTGGTGGCTCCATCTTCAGCATTTTTCTACCAATATAATTCATGTCCCTTCTCTGCACATGTCCAAACCATCTCAATCTCGCCTCCCTCACCTTGTCACCAAAACATCCTACATGTGCTGTCCCTCTAATAAACTCATTTCTAATCTTGTCCATCCTCGTCACTCCCAACGAAAACCTCAACATCTTCAGCTCTGCTACCTCCAGCTCCACCTCCTGTCTTTTACTCAATGCCACTGTCTCTAATCCATACAACATCGCAGGTCTCACCACAGTCCTATAAACTTTCCCTTTCATTCTTGCAGATACTCTTCTATCACAAATCACTCCTGTCACTCTTCTCCACCCACTCCACCCTGCCTGCACTCTTTTCTTTACTTCCCTAACACACTCTCCATTACTTTGCACTGTTGACCCCAGGTACCTGAACTCCTCCACCTTCTCCACCTCTTCTCCCTGCAACCGCATCACTCCACTGCCCTCCCTCTCATTCACACACATGTACTCTGTCTTACTCCTACTGACTTTCATTCCCCTTCTCTCCAGCGCATATCTCCACCTCTCCAGGCTCTTCTCAACCTGCTCTCTACTCTCACCACAAATCACAATATCATCTGCAAACATCATAGTCCAGGGAGACTCCTGTCTGACCTCGTCCGTCAACCTGTCCATCACCACTGCAAACAGGAAAGGGCTCAGGGCCGATCCTTGATGCAGTCCAACCTTCACCCTGAACCAGTCTGTCGTACCTACTGCACACTTTACTGCCGTCACACTGTCCTCATACATGTCCTGCACCACCCTCACATACTTCTCTGACACACCTGACTTCCTCATACAATACCACAACTCCTCTCTCGGCACCCTGTCGTACGCTTTCTCTAAATCCACAAATACACAATGCAGCTCCTTCTGTCCTTCTCTATACTTCTCCATCAACATCCTTAAAGCAAATAAGGCATCTGTGGTGCTCTTCCTCGGCATGAAACCATACTGTTGCTCACAGATGGTCACTTCTTCTCTCAACCTGGCTTCCACTACTCTTTCCCATAACTTCATGGTGTGACTGATCAACTTAATTCCCCTGTAGTTACTGCAGGTCTGCACATCTCCCTTATGCTTAAAGATCGGTACCAGCACACTCCTTCTCCATTCCTTAGGCATCCTCTCCCCTTCCAGAATCCTGTTAAACAATCTGGTTAAAAACTCCACTGCCATCTCTCCTAAACATCTCCACGCTTCTACCGGTATGTCATCTGGTTCAACCGACTTTCCATTCTTTATCCTCTTAATCGCTGCTCTCACTTCCTCCTTACTAATCCTATCTACATCCTGCTTCACCAACTCCACATCCTCCAACCTTCTCTCTCTCTGATTTTCCTCATTCATCAGCTGCTCAAAATACTCCCTCCATCTTCTCAACACACTCCCCTCACTAGTCAACACATTTCCCTCTCCATCCTTTATTGCTCTAACTTGCAGTACATCCTTCCCAGCTCGATCCCTCTGCTTGGCCAATCGGTATTAATCCTTTTCTCCTTCCTTAGTGTCCAACCTCTTATACAGTTCCTCATATGCCTTTTCCTTGGCTTTCGCCACATCCCTTTTAACCTGCTGCCGCATCTCCTTGTACTCCTGCCTACTTTTCTCATCACTCTGTCGATCCCACTTCTGTTTTGCCAACCTCTTTCCCCTAATGCTCTCCTGCACTTCCTCATTCCACCACCACGTCTCCTTGTCTTGCTTTCTATTTCCAGATGTCACACCAAGTACTTTTCTAGCTGCCTCCCTCATCACTCCTGCAGTAGTTGCCCAATCATCCGGCACCTCTTCACCACCACCGAGCCCCTGTCTGACCTCTTCCCTGAACCTCACACTACACTCTTCCTCCTTCAGTTTCCACCATCTTATTCTTCTTTCAAACCTTACTTTCCTCCTCTTCTTCTTCGCCTCCAAAACCATCCTACAGACCACCATCCGATGCTGTCTAGCTACACTGTCCCCCACCAACACCTTACAGTCTCCAATCTCCTTCAGGTTGCATCTCCTACACAGAAGATAATCCACCTGTGTGCACCTTCCTCCACTCTTATACGTCACCCTATGATCCTCCTTCTTCTTAAAATACGTGTTCAACACTGCCATTTCCATCCTTTTAGCAAAATCTACCACCATCTGCCCTTCCACATTCCTCTCCTTAAAACCATACCTACCCATCACCTCCTCATCACCTCTGTTCCCTTCACCTACATGCCCATTAAAGTCTGCCCCAATCACCAATCGTTCTTTCCTAGGTACACCATCTACCACTTCATCTAATTCACTCCAGAATCTTTCTTTCTCCTCCATCTCACAGCCAACTTGTGGAGCATAGGCACTGATGACATTTATCATCATCCCTTCAACTTCCACCTTCACGATCATCACCCTATCAGAAACTCTCTTCACCTCCACTACACTCTTACTGTACGCTTCCTTCAGAATCACCCCTACACCATTTCTCTTCCCATCCACACCATGATAAAACAGTTTAAACCCACCTCCAATGTTCCTGGCCTTACTCCCTTTCCACTTGGTCTCCTGAACACACAACACATCTACCTTTCTCCTCTCCATCATATCAGCTATCTCTCTCCCTTTACCCGTCATAGTACCAACATTTAAAGTACCAACCCGAACCTCTACTCTCCTACACTGCTCCTTTTCCTGCCGTCTCTGTAGACGCCTTCCTCCTCTCCTTCTCCTCCTTCGGCCAACAGTAGCCCAATTTCCACCGGTACCCTGTCGGCTAACGTTACCTGTGGCGGTCGTTGTTAACCCGGGCCTCGACCGATCCGGTATGAAATTCTCATTTGTGATCCGCATATTTGATTTGGCACATGTTTTACGCTGGATGCCCTTCCTAACGCAACCCTCCCCATTTACCCGGGCTTGGGACCGGCACTAAGAGTACACTGGCTTGTGCCCCCCTAATGGCTGGGTTGTCTCACACATATATATAAAATCCCATAATAATTGTGAAGAAATGCCTGAAACAAAAGGAACATGACCATTATTTTTGTAAAAAGCCATTCGGTCTGGTATTTTACATCCTTTTCATCTGTGCATGTTCCTGTCACATCGTTCAGCTCACTCCAGTGTTTATTTATTAATACTCATAATGGCTTCTTCTCAGATAATGGATCGTTCATGTTGCCAGCAGGGTCAGGCCCGGCTTTCCATTTCCACTATAATCGTTCATTATTAAGCACACAGATGTTTAAAATTTCTCGATTATAAACTCGTTTCTCTTTCTCTCCTTTTCATGTCGCGCTCTTAACCCCTCTCCAGCTTCTCTTCGCCTCTGAGGCCCTCTCAGATATTTCGTTGGGGGCTTTTTTAAAGGGGCAACATCTTTATTTTTTCTGCAATGCTGTGGTTTTTTGCTATCGGAATGTCAGATATGAGCGTTTTCAGAAAGGCTGAAGGAGGTATTGTGGTCAAATGTGGTGGCTGTACGTTAAAAAAAATAAACGGTAACTTCCAGAAAGGGTTTTTTTTTTCTGGTTTATTCATTTCGAGATACATGAGAGAAGAAATATTTATATCTGATATAAAGTAAGTCATCGGAGGAACTCATGTTTTTATAAAAAAAGAAATAAATGTAATCTGGTTTGTGATAGAAGAGGAATAAAACACTTACATGTTATAGAAAACGATATTATACATGATTTAACATGAGCTTGAGGATATTTCGATTTATGTATATGTTTAATAGATTGTAAATTGGACCCCAGTATCAGAGGAGCACTTGGAAAATAATTCCAATTTGTTGTAGTCATGGTAACAGTAATCCTCACCCCACCTTTTGTCACTGATAATAGTTTCTTTGGTAAAATCATAAGTTAGTCCAGAAACTGTATACACATTATACAGACAAAAGTATTGGGACACCTGACTTTTCCACCCATATGTGCTTTTTTCCCCAAATGTTGAAGGCACACAATTGTGTTGGACGTCTTTGGATGCAGTAGCATGAAATTTTTCCCTTGAATTGAACTAGAAGACCACAAAGCCAGCTCCACGGAGATATGCTTTACATGGGATGGAGTGGAAGATCGTTAGTGGTCTGAACACCTTTGTGATGAATGACTGCACTTCAGGTCTCCTCACCTCACCTCCATCAGTATCTGACTTTACTTACACTTTAATGGCTGAATAAAATCTCACACAAATCTCCACACAAATCTAGTGGAACATCTTCCCAGAATAGTGGAGTTTATTATTAGGGCAAATGAAGATGCGTATAACAAATTAATGGTGAGGTGTCCACAAACCTTTGGCCATATAGCTGTGTATGAGGGGCCTGACAGCCATTAGACAAGCCAACCTTTCAGCTGTGTGTGTGTGTGTGTGTGTGTGTGTGTGTGTGTGTGTGTGTGTGTGTGTGTGTGTGTGTGAGAGCGAGTGATATTAGTTCATGTTTGTGTGAGGCGAGATGGTCGATAAACTCTCTCTCTCTTATTCTTCTCTCTCTCTCTCTCTCTCTCTCTCTCTCTCTCTCTCTCTCTCTCTCTCTCTCTCTTATTCTCTATTTCTTTCTCTCTCTCTCTCTCTCTCTCTCTCTCTCTCTCTCTCTCTCTCTCTCTCTCTCTGTTATTCTCTATTTCTTTCTCTCGTTCTCTCTCTCTCTCTCTCTCTCTCTCTCTCTCTCTCTCTCTCTCTCTCTCTTTCAATCACAAGCAATAAAAAATCAGCTAGAGAATAAAAACAAGGGTCCAGCGTACGAGTTCTGGATCTGCTGTTTTCTGCCTTTATTAAATTCCTTATGGATCTCTCTCTCTTTCTCTCTCTCTCTTTTCCGCTAAATAATTTAATATTTGCTAATGGCTGGTTATTAAGACCTTTATCTGATCCAGGAGTTATGGCGCACGTTGTGAAGGCGTATTTATGTAAGGTTATAGTGGAGGAACTGCATGAGGCGATCGTATACGGAGGTGTAATGAGAGACGGATGGTGTGGAAGAGTAAGCAATCAGATAAGGGTCATAAAGGATGGGAGGGGAGGATAGGACGAGAGAGAGAGAGAGAGAGAAAGAGAGAAAGAGAGAGGAATACAGAGAGCCCATTGAGGATGGGCCAGACGGACAACCCCTAAGGCTCTGGGGCGCTGTATGTGCAACGGCCCAAATCGAGAGCGAGAGAGATCAAATACAGGGCGACGGGAAAGCGAAAGAAAGAGTGAATGATAGAGGGGGAGAGTGAAAGGGTGAGGAGAGAGAGATAGGCTTTGTTTTTGCTGTTCCTCTATGCATGAACTGAGTGAGTTACAGTTATCCAGATTTTCCATCTAATATCGCTCAGGTCGTGTATAGAGTGGAGCTTGAAAGTTTTGTGAATCAGGATTTTACTGTATTGGATGTCCAAACTATACGGACGAAAGTATTGGGACACCTGATTTTCATAGCCATATGTAGTTACTGTTAACTACAAACTTGGAGGAATATAGTTGTAGAGGATGTATTTGGGGTAGCAATGAATTTTCCTCTTCGCTTGAACTGGGAAACCCAAACCTGTTCCAGCATGGCAATGCTCCTGTGCACAAAGCTAGCTCCATTGAGATCTACTTTTCAAATGGAATGAAGAGGAAGATATTCAGTGGCCTGCTGTAGATCTATTGACCACCTTTTGGATGAATGTGAATGCTGACTGTACCTCAGACTTCCTCACTTAACCTACATTGAAAGTCTAGTAAAACATCTCCCCAGAAGGTGTCCACAAACATTTAGCCATATAGCGTAATATACGATCCCTCGCTCTGAACAGCGTTACTTCGATCCCATTTGAAGTGCGCGAAGCGTGTGTGATTACAAGTGATTACAAGTGTTTATATCGAAGGACACAGACGTTTCTCTCCCATCTGTCAGTCCTGGAGGATTTGTCTAAATAAGAGCTAGATGAAGAGCAGACGTTACATCCGTCCCGAAGGACTGATTATATTTAAGTCCTCTGGTGGCTGGAGAAATATTTAAGAACTCAAAAGGAGGAGATTCCTTAAAAGGCTATTTGTGAGAAACAATAGGTTTACTGGTTTAGACACACCTAATACGCCATGACTGAGGAGCTGTGGGTTCGTGCACAAAACATCCAGGACACTTGAAAATAAATAAATAAATAAAATAAAAATCTCACTGCAGTAGGTTTGTTGTCACATTGGCTAATATATGCTAGCTAATGCATTGCTAATATCATATAAACATAGGAGAGATTATTGAATAGTGAAGCAGCTAGCTAGCAAAAATGACAACTGGCTAGTCAGCTAGCTAGCTAACTAAAAAAAACATATACACATGTTGAATATGGATTAGCATACCGTTTTGTTGATAAAGCAGATGTTCCTGAACTTGGCTTATCACTTTACGGTATGTTTTTCTGAAATGTAGTGACGATAAAAAGCTTCCAAACATGAAAATACTCTCGAGGTACACATGCTTTCGAAGGTATACTTGTGAATGTTTAAGTAAAAATGATTGTTTCTACAAATCCAGCAATTTTTCTATTTGATTTCAATGCTAGCTACATGTCACACACGGAGACAGAAGCAAGCTACACTATACAGGCAAAAGTATTGGGACGCAATGCAAGTATTGCTGACGCACAAAGTTGAAGGCACGCCGATGTATCAGACGTCTTAGGATGCAGAAGCATGACATTTTCCCCTCACTTCAACCAGGAGACCCGAACCTGTTTCAGCACGAACTGATCTTCATTATGATATGCTTTACATGCATTGGAGTGGAAGATCTTGAATGACCTTCTATAGAGCTCTGACCTCAAACCTGTTGAACACCTTTTGGATGAATGCGATCACTGACTGCACTCCAGGAATCCTCCTCACATCACTTGAGCTGGCTCTAAGGAGCTGTCTTTACCTACAATCTTGTGGCTGATGAGCACAGATCTCCACCAAATTTAGAGGAACATCCTCCCAGAAGAGTGGAGCTTATTGTAACAGCAAATTCAAAAAGCACGCATGAAACTTTTCTCCATATAGTGTATCTGGGTGTTATTAGCTTGGCAAGTTTGAAGGTCTAGTTCAAAAAGATCGGGTTTGGCATTCGTTCTTATTTTTGTTTTTGCAAACGTAGTTGTCCGTGTTGAATAACGTAAATGTAGCCGTAAAATACCTCAGTAACATAAAAGCTGTTCTGCAGGGTTAAACCAATATGAATCGCATTTCTTGTGTGTAATACAGAGGGCAAGTGTGTTCCTGTTTTAATATCAGCTCATCACTGTTTCCTTTTTCGCTCCATGTTGTTTCCTTGTTCAGCAAGTGGCCACTTGTTTAGTGTAGATGTTACAATCAGTGTTGTGCTAGTTACTAAGAAATAGTAACTAGTTACAGTTACTCGTTACTTCATTCAAAAAGTTACTTAGTTACTTTGTTGATTACTTACACCAAAAAGTAATACTTTTTATTACTTTTTTAAAGAACCTTCTTTAATATACCCATTAATGCCCTTTTATGCGTTATGGTCTACAAACACAAAACTGACTTAAACACAAAGTAATTTTTAAACACTATTTTATTAAAGTCAGACCAACACACACTGAATATATCACAAGGATTTCTGAAATAAATAACAATACATGCTGAATAATATATTCACAATCAAAAACTAAAGTGGCTTCTGCATCATAAAAGCTGTTGTGTTGAGCTCTTAAACATGTTCCTTTCACAGCTGAAGTATGAAAACTATCAACAATGTAGAACAGAACACCGGGTTAGCTTCTAGCTTCTAGCTTCTAGAGGCGTGGAGTTTCTGGAGGAGCTTCGACAGATTGGAGTTGCTGTTTATCGCAGTAGATACGACCTTCGAACCAGAAAGACACAGTTTACATTTGAATAAAAAGTTTTTATACCCAACTAAAGTAAAATAATGAGCATATTTCCACTTTGAGAAACTCGTCTTGCTCTCGCCTCGACTCGCCATTACTGCTGCACAGACCTGACTAAACGGAGACACGCCCACAGTGCGTCTTCTTCGTGTTTACAGTGGTTCATCCACCAATCCTACAATGTGTCTCTGCTGTAAACAGGTTAGACTGTAGGCTACACTTCAGCCCAAATTAACGGGTAACGGTAAAGGAGTTACTTTATTTAAAAAGTAATGCGTTACAGTATTAGTTACTGTCAAAAGTAACTGCATTACTGTAACGCGTTACTGCCCAACACTGGTTATGACGAGCGGTAGAATGTTCTAAACATGGATAAATTCCACTTACAATTAAAGAATGTGTCCTGAAATGCTTTATTCTGCTTTGACACCAGGCTCAGTGTTAATACCCGATTATGATTGGCTGAAAGGAGGTCAGGTGTGAGTTCAGAACACACGGTTTGTGTTTGTCAGTTGACTCAGGGTTCTAAATGAATGCACAGTAACCTCCAGGTCCAGTTCCATCCAGAGTCAGACAGCTATTGTAGATTTTTTAATGACCTTACTGAGCTCCGTGGAGGGGTTTTGCATGTGGTGGAACTGATATGGTGAATACGGTGTTTTTGATAAGCTGCTCGAGGCACAAGATGAATTTTGAGACGAACCGGACACACCATGAGTTCAACTTCAACAACTTCATTATTAGTACAGATGAACATTAATCACTATTTCTCTCTCTCTCTAATACCTCATTTTTAAACCTCATGTAAATAAATGTAATCTGATGGCACTACTTTATCTGGGGAACAAAATAGGTAATAAAAATTTATCGTTTTTTTTTTTAGCAATTCAGTCTGTTTTGCTCTGCAAACATCAATGAGATCTTTGACTTGTCAATGCTGGGAAGTGATCATGGTATATTATGATAATGCATAGCTAGTCAAATTCTATCCATATAAAAATGTTCAATGTAATGAAACATAAAACAGTTAGTTACTTGTATCACGTAGGTTATAGCAGCTATAAACAGTTTTATCCTCAACAGCCTAGACAGTCTAGTTGAGTATATAGTAACGTTTTAGGACGTATTATGACGTAAAAACGAATATGAACCTGAGGTAAATGTAACATTATACGTCATAAGGAAATAAAGAGCAACCAGGACAACCAGGAGAGCATGGAATCTGCTTGTGGATGACTCAGTCGAGTGGTTGTAGAGATACGTGTGTGCTTCTAAGACAACAGCATGACCCTGATACAGCATCAGCAACTATCTGGAGGATTGTATGGCGTGATAGGATACGCTGGAAATGTGGGCCGTTATCTGAGGATCAGTGGCTGAACGATGTTGTTTGGTGGAATGCACCAGCCTCCACGCTCAGGAACAGGTCATTGTGGTATAAGTGTGATAAAAGTCACAACAGAAAACAGTTTGCATTTGGTTCCATATTGACAGGAAGCTTGATTAATCAGTGCACTCAAGACGTATTCAGACCCCTTTATTTATTTGACAATAAAATCATCTCATGTGTTTCTACACGTTTATCAGAGTCCGTCAATGGCTAATTCAATTGTTTGGAAGTGATTTGAAAGGGCTATATGAGGAATCTTAAAGCAAATACCAAGCCATGAGAAGGTCAAAGGAACTTGCCGAAGAGCTAAGAGATGAGATTGTGTCTTTGAGGCACAAATCTGGGGAAGGTTAGAGCACTGTGACCTCCATAATTTTTCAATAGAAGAATCTGCACTCTTCTTGGAGAGAATCGAGCAATCACACGAGAAGGGCTTTGGTAAGAAAGTCGAACAAGAACCCGATGGTCACTCTGGTTGAACATTTGTAGATCTCAAGATGGAAAATAAACTTCCAGAAGTACAACCATCATGGACCATTAATCTGAGCTTTATAGCAAAGATGTAAGGCTTCCCTCAGAGCAAGACATGAAATTCTACTTGGAATTATAATTGTTTTGTCCAAACAGTTGAATTTTTTATGGTGGGCTTTGATCCAAGTGGAGCCCAATTTCAAGTGTCATAGCAAAGGATCAGATTACCTAAATCACTGTGATATTTCAGGTTGTGTTTTTTAGCACAAATCTGGTTTTGGTGTGTGGAGTGTAAATTGATGCTTAAAGCTACAAAATAAGAGAGGATCCACTGAAAGGAACATCTGTTATTGCAGTGCTGAAGAGAGTGGTGTGAATAACGAGTCTGTGCTATTTTTAGCAGCGTCATCAACACGTCTAAACGATGATCAAGCGGTTTTCTATGCAGGTCTCAGGTGCCCAGTTGTCGAACTTGGTTTGTTGAGATATTCTCTGGTTTTGATTTAAGGTCCAGTCTCATTACTGATGCACAATGTGGACAAAAAGATTATTATTGTAAATTTAATGTAAAAAAGAGATCAAGGTCATTAAGAACATTTGTATAAGGAATTGTTTTTGAAGTAATAATTATTTAGTACTGATTTGTTCTTGAGGTAATAGTTAATCAGTACTGATTTGTTCTTGAAGTAATAATGATTCAGTCCTGATTTGTTCCTGAGGTAAATAATGATTCAGTACTGATTTGTTTGTGAGGTAATAATGATTCAGTACTGATTAGTTTTTGAAGTAATAATGATTCAGTACTGATTTGTTACTGAGGTAATAATGATTCAGTACTGATTTGTTTTTGAAGTAATAATGATTCAGTACTGATTTGTTACTGAGGTAATAATGATTCATTACTGATTAGTTACTGAGGTAATAATGATTCAGTACTGATTAGTTTTTGAAGTAATAATGATTCAGTACTGATTTGTTACTGAGGTAATAATGATTCATTACTGATTTGTTACTGAGGTAATAATGATTCATTACTGATTTGTTACTGAAGTAATAATGATTCAGTACTGATTTGTTACTGAGGTAATAATGATTCAGTACTGATTTGTTTTTGAAGTAATTATGTTTCAGTACTGATTTGTTACTGAGGTAATAATGATTCATTACTGATTAGTTACTGAGGTAAAAATGATTCAGTACTGATTAGTTTTTGAAGTAATAATGATTCAGTACTGATTTGTTACTGAGGTAATAATGATTCATTACTGATTTGTTACTGAGGTAATAATGATTCATTACTGATTTGTTACTGAAGTAATAATGATTCAGTACTGATTTGTTACTGAGGTATTAATGATTCAGTACTGATTTGTTTTTAAAGTAATAATGATTCAGTACTGATTTGTTACTGAGGTAATAATGATTCAGTACTGATTAGTTTTTGAAATAATAATGATTCAGTACTGATTTGTTACTGAGGTAATAATGATTCATTACTGATTTGTTCCTGAGGTAAATAATGATTCAGTACTGATTTGTTACTGAGGTAATAATGATTATGTACTGATTTGTTTTTGAAGTAATAATGATTCAGTACTGATTTGTTACTGAGGTATAAATTAGGCAGTACTGATCAAATCAAATCAAATCAAATCAAATCAAATTTTATTTGTCACATACACATACATACAGGGTACGACGTGCAGTGAAATGCTTTTTATGACTGCCTGGCATGAGGGAATAAAATGGGGTGAAAAAAATAAAACAAATAAAAAGAAGGCAGATAAATAAGTATAAAAACTATATAAAAATAGGAATATATAAAGAATATATAAAGATATATACACAAAAAATGCTTATCGTAGTATTGATTTGTTCCTGGGGTAATAATAATTCAGTACTGATTTGAGAAATCCTTTTTCTGTGAGATTTCTTAAAAAATCTGCTCATGGATCCTGAATATGATCTAAATTTGAATTTCATGTTTTTTTAACCCTAAAGGCTCAGAGCATTTATCTTTTTTATTTTTATTTTTCACAAAAAAACATTAAAGCCCTTACTGTATTTGCCTTGAATCGTGTGAGGAACATGAGATAATCTGATATACTGTAAACCCAATGACTCAGATTTACCCACTTCCAGCTGGGAGGCACTTTAAATAATTCATTTAGCTGAAGAAATGGAGTGACTCCCTCAGAGACCTGATGAAGGAGTGAAGAGATAAAATAATCGAAAATCAGAAAGGTTCCCGTATCTCAAAATATTTGTAATTGTGTTCTATGGACAAAAGACAAAAGCATTTTTCTGATCATCCCATTCTAGATTCAGTCCCCATTTGCTCTTATAATAACCTCCACTCTTCTGTGAAGATGTTGTGAAGATTGTTGTGAAGATTTATGGAGGTTTATTCAGCCACAAGGGTGGCTGATGTAAGTGAGGTAAGGAGGCCTGGGGTGCAGTCAGCAGTCACATTAATCCCAAAGGTGTTCAATAGGTTCATTAGCTTCATATTGGGCCACTCAAGAGCCTCCACTGTGAACCATGTGTACAGGGGCAGTATGCAATTGTGTGCCTCCATGTTTTTTTGTTTTTTTTAACAATTTGAAGAAGAGAAGTGTAGATGAATCAGATTTCAGGACGTCTAATAAATTGGCTTTACATTTTTTATTCATTTAATTTGCTCCAGCCTGTAATTAGCACTGATATTACTTTTATTTTCCTTTTGACAATACGTTAATACTGATTTAGATTGTAGATGTAGATTGCAATCTTGCATCCAACAATGTTAAAAAACCAGATCAAAATAAAAGATCCACTTTAGTTTTATAACCACAATGACTAAAAGACTGTAGAAAGATCATTACTCATAATCTTACATTCCAGTGCTCATGTTAGTTCTCACTCTCCAGTGTTCTGTAGTGTTTAAAGTCTATAATCACACTCTTGATGTCACCCAAATGAGGATGGGTTCCCCTTTTGAGTCTGTTGTGTTTGGGGGGAAGAAAGATTTTGTTTTCTCGTTATCCATTTTTTTTCATCAAGGCCTTTTCCAACGGAGTTTGTGATACTTCAATCCAGTGCCAGCCCATCCCCCTTCCTTTTCTCTTCCAGAAGAATGAACCTGTTTGTATGCCATCCCAAGCAGAAAGAAGTGCACTTTCCCCCCTCCGTCCCACAGTTTTTTTTTCTCATTTTCTCATTGATCTTAATTCTTTTTTTTGCCCAGCCAATTTCAACCACATGAAAGCCTAATGAGCGTGTGAGTTACATAAAACAGAAAAAGAGAGGAAGAATCAAACAAGGTGATGAACAAACCACAGAGAAAAGGAAGTTATAATAAGTACTCACTTGTGGCATATCAGTGAAAAACTGAAAAACATAAGCGATACTGGACTGCTGTTTTGGGTTGAATGTAACTATAAATTTATCAAATATATGATGTGCATTTTATTAATACATTAGACATTGTACTCCCTAGAAAAGTGTTTCTTACATGACATGCGAGGTGGTATCTATGTTTACACACTACCACCTTCAAAACAGTCCCCTGACACAGCAATACAGCGCTCCGAGCGTTCCTGCCACTCCTGGAATATGTCCTGGAAATCTTCTCTTCCAACTTTTATGATTCATGCTGGATCTCTGCAGTGGTGTCAAAACAGCGACCTTTGAGTTGGATCTTCATCTTCGGAAGAGAATGAAGTCCACAGAAGCCACATCTGGCGAGTAGGGTGGATGATGGACATGTGTAGGTTCTACAGTGGTAATGATGGACATGTGTAAGTTCTACAGTGGTAATAATGGATTTGAAGAGGTTGTACAGTGGTACTGATGGACCTAAGGATTTTGAACAGTGGTAGTGATCGCCTTGAGGAGGTTGAACAGTGGTAATGATGGACATGTGGAGGTTATACAGTGGTAGTGATGGACATGAGGAGGTTGAACAGTGGTAGTGATGGACCTGAGGAAGTTGTACAGTGGTAATGATGGACATGAGGAGGTTTTTCAGTGGTAATGATGGACATGAGGAGGTTGTTCAGTGGTAATGATGGACATGTGGAGGTTATACAGTGGTAATGTTTGCCTTGAGAAGGTTGAACAGTGTTAATGATGGACATGTGGAGGTTATACAGTGGTAATGATAGACATGAGGAGGTTGTACAGTGGTAATGATGGACATGAGGAGGTTGTTCAGTGGTAATGATGGACATGTGGAAGTTATACAGTGGTAATGATGGACATGTGGAGGTTATACAGTGGTAATGATTGCCTTGAGGAGGTTGAACAGTAGTAATGATGGACATGTGGATGTTGAACAGTGGTAATGATGGACTTGAGGATGTTGAACAGTGGTAATGATGGACATGTGGAGGTTATACAGTGGTAATGATGGACACGTGGAGGTTATACAATGGTAATGATGGACATGAGGAGGTTGTACAGTGGTAATAATGGACTTGAGGAGGTTGTACAGTGGTAATGATGGACTTGAGGATGTTGAACAGTGGTAATGATGGACATGAGGATGTTGAACAGTGGTAATGATGGACTTGAGGATGTTGAACAGTGGTAATGATGGACATGAGGATGTTGAACAGTGGTAATGATGGTCATGAGGATGTTGAACAGTGGTAATGATGGTCATGAGGATGTTAAACAGTGGTAATGATGGACACGTGGAGGTTATACAATGGTAATGATGGACATGTGGAGGTTGTACAGTGGTAATGATGGACTTGAGGATGTTGAACAGTGGTAATGATGGACATGTGGAGGTTATACAGTGGTAATAATGTACAGTGTCATGATGCAGAAAGCAGTTAGAGTGGCAATGTACTTGTTTCTTATGTTGTAAATGTGTTATATGATGCTGTGTGCACTCCAGCTCCTCCCTAGTGCTTTCTGTATTGATCTAAAGTGCCGGAAAGCTTCAGCTAATCATGACTTTTGGTTATTCTTTCACTAGATAACTCTCTGCCCTTCCATTATCGACACTCATAACACCAGGGTGAACTCTTTGAATGCTCATCAATGCAGGAGTGAGTTTAAATTGTGTTAGTGCTTAAGAGCAATGTAATGCTAGTAATGATAGTACTATAAGTGTGCAGCATTGTTTTCTTTTCATATGTAGTATATTTTACACAGCAGACATTTTACCATACTGAGTGGATGCCATTGTGCTGCTCGTCTGTCTGAACGCCTGCAGTTGTGATGTGAGGTGGAGATTTTGGCCGATCGGATCGGTTTAATGCAGGACAGTGTTGAGCAGTTTAGAGTACCGCTTCTCCGCAGGACTTCCTCTGGCAGCGCTGCTGATTTTCAAGCCTTCACCGCGGGCAGGATCTGTTCCCCATTCAACTCCTCAGCAAAGCAAACACTGGCGGATCCACTTTCGTTCCTGGAAAAGGGGGAGATATTTAAGGTGAGGTTTAGTGGAAATATCTGCAGCGCTGCCAGACTGAGTTTTTGGGGGGTTTGAACAGTTTTAGCTCTTGTTGTGTTCATGTTTTTCCTACATGAATAAAAAATGCCTTTGTGTGTATTTGTATCTGCATCTGTTCTTCTAATCCAGTGTTTCTAATATCTATGTGTTTGAACCAGAATTATAAGATAATGCTCTTAAGCAAAGTGAAAATCTATTGAATGTGCACAAACTTGGCTAATATTTCATAATAATAAGATTAATCAGGCTGTTTTATGTTCTTTTCTCTCATATTCTATTCTTCTTTTAGTAGAACTAATTTTTTGTCAGGGAACAATTTTCATGTTTGTAATTTAGTTTTATAGACACACTTGTATACTTGGACGTCTTTGGTATTGATCAAATGTATTTTTATTTACACAGACATCAAATATCTCATTCGATTTACAGCGATAAAGCAGTTATAAAGCGGTTATAAAACTGTTGACTGTTGATTTCTGTAAAGCTGCTTTGAGACAATGTCTGTTGTGAAAAGCGCTATACAAATAAACTCGACTTGACTTGGCTTGACTAAAATATTTCCTTCACTTGAACTAGGAGACCCAAACCGGTTCCAGCACATTAATGCTTTACATGGGTTAGAATGGAAGATCTTCTCCTGTCGAGCTCTGACCTCCAATCTATTGATCTCCTTTTGGATGAATTGGAATTCTGACTTCACTATATTATTCACTATATATATATATAATTCAGCAAGAAAATAGTAATGTCCTGAATATTCTGTGGATAAATGTATAGATATTTGCAAAAAAATAAAAACACTAGATTTCAGTTCACATCCCAATATAACCAAACACTTAGATCTTATTAATCCATAGCCTCTCTCTCTCTCTCTCTCTCTCTCTCTCTCCCCCCCTCTCTCTCTTTCTCTCTCTCTCTCTCCCTCTCTCTCTCTCTCTCTCTCTTTCTCCTCCCCCCTCTCTGTCTCCCCCCCCTCTCTCTCTACCTCCCCCCCCCCCCCTCTCTCTACCTCTCCCCCCCTTCTCTCTCTCCCCCCATCTCTCTCTCCCTCTCTCTTTCTCTCTCTCCCTCTCTCCCCCCTCTCTCTCCCTCTCTCTCTCGCTCTCTCCCCCCCTCTCCCTCTCTCTCTCTCTCTCTCTCTCTCTCTCTCTCTCTCTCTCTCTCTCTCTCTCTCTCTTTCTCTCTCCTTTTTCTCTCTTTGTTTCTTTTCATCCCTACTTCATAAACAGTGTCTCTTGTATGAGTCGTTGGTGGACTGTTGAGTTTCATGTTGTGGAACGGGAGGCCAGCATTCCTCATCCATGAATGAACAAATCATAACTGAAACCTGCTGATAAATTATACTTCGCCTGTGTTCCTGGAAAATGGGGTGTGTGTCTATTAGAATATGTGTGTGTGTGTGTGTGTGTGAGAGAGAGAGACGTGCGTATGGGCAATGCAAAACATGCACATGTTAAAATTGAGGGAGAGTTGCTACAGCTTTTATATCTTGAACCAGAAGAAGTGTTACAGTTTTTTCTCAGTTGCTTTGGAGCGTTTCTCAGATCAGAAATGAAATTTCTCAAAATGACTTGTTCAACCTCCACATCATTTAGTCACAAAAAAATTTCTTGTCACTTCGATCAAACTGCGAAAGCTTTAGTACATTAATATAAAGGATTGTGTACGAGTGTCTGCTGTTTCCTACAGTATCAGTTGTTTATGTTCATGTTGATTAAAATATATTTTACTGGTTTCACCTGAATAGTTTTAACCCCCAAAACATCTCAGCAGCAGTTCATTGTAAGTCAGCGAATGTAAAATTGTTAAACCAGTCGTCAGAATCTGTCATCTAACATTTCTGTTACACTTTTATTAGTAAATGTGATGAACTGATGAATTGTGCAGATGAATCTTGAACGTCACTAATGAAGGCGAGTGAACGACATCAGAACCAATCATCAACCAGTTCTCTAAAACAGGTCAAAGGTGAATCTGATGAAGCTTCAGTTGGAGAGTGAATACAGACAAAACACAGAATTATACATTCTGAAAATGGATGAAGTAGGAAACATACGAACACCAGTACAGTACAGTAAAAGTGTGAATCCTGTCCGTCTCTTACAATCAATATAAATCAAATATCCAATTAAATAAATGAATTTGTGCTGAAATTCATCGAACCCCAAACAGAAGGAAGTCAAATTTTGTGCATTTTCAGTCTCTGTGATCCAAAACATAGTTTATATCAAGAAACACTGAAACTGTGCAGCATCACACTGAAAACATGAATAAACATTCTGATGATTTTGTTTGTGAACAATGACGGAGTGACTTTTCATTCTGATGGGAATGAGATGTTCATCACACACATACTTACTTTAGAGCGAAGAACTGAGGATTTTGAGGAAAGTACAGACTTTTGCAAGAAATCCAATGTATTGTGCTGTTTGTAGAAATAGTTTTGAGAAATGCACTTTACTGGTTTACAGATATTAATGATGATACATGGATGATTCAAGAAAAGCTCCAAAGCAACTGAGAAAAACTGTAAAATAAAAACACAAACCCTTGTACTGGTTTTAATGGTTATAATGGGAATTGTATTTGTTATGATGGTTTTAATAGGAATTGTGTTGGTTTTAATGGTTATTATAGGACTTGTACTGGTTTAAATAGTTATAATGGGAATCGTGTTGGTTTTAATGGTTATTATAGGACTTGTACTGGTTTTAATAGTTATAATGGGAATCGTGTTGGTTTTATTGGTTATTATAGGACTTGTACTGGTTTTAATAGTTATAATGGGAATCGTGTTGTTTTTAATGGTTATAATGGAAATCTTATAGGTTGCTTTTGGGTCTTTAACTGGTAATTCTGTTGGTGAGATGTTACAGCAGCAGATTTCTAGCTCAAACAAATCGTTCGTTTAATCCATTCAGTCATTTTTGCTCTGCAAACATCGATGACAGCATGAACACTGGAAAGTGACTATGGTGTGAGGTGTTCATCCACGGCTAGGTGTGAGGCCTAACACCATTATATCGCTTCACCTCAGGCTGTTCTTCCCCTCCACCTCATGTAACACCTCACATAGCCCTTAATTATCACTTTTAATAATGCTACAACATTTTTATTAATGAAAGAATAATGTAATATAGTTGGATTTATAACATTGTAGAACATCCTCGAGTTTTTACATACATTGTTGAGGTAATAAAGGGCAAAAGGCGCCTCGTTGCTAAGAAACAGCGATATCGCAGTAGGCCATGTTGAAGGAGACTCGTTCCATCAACAAGTGTCTTCTTGCTAATTGTAACTACAATCTATAATTATATGCTTTTTAAAAATAGTATCTGCATTTTTTAATACACACTGATCAGGCATAACATTATCACATTATAACATTATGAGTGGTGAAGTGAAGAACACTGATAATCTCTTCATCGTGGAGCCTGTTAGTGGGTGGATTTATTTATAGTGCAGCAGGTGAACATTTTGTCCTGAAAGTTGATGTTAGAAGCAGAAAAAATGGGCGAACGTAAGGATTTAAGCGACTTTGACAAATCGTCTAGACGTCTGGGTCAGAGCATCTCCAAAACTGCAGCTATTGTGGGATGTTCCTGGTCTGCAGTGGTCAGAATCTATTAAAAGTGCTCCAAGGAAGGAACAGTGGTAAACCGGTGACAGGGTCGTGGGCGGTCGAGGATCACTGATGCACGTGAGGAACGAAGGTCCACCAGACGATCTCCTGTAGCTCAAACTGCTGAAGAAGTTCATGCTGTTGATGATCTATGGGTCATGACTGGTTTAGCAGCAAAATGTAACCAACACAATATTAGGCAGGTGGTCATAATGTTATATATATCCATTCATTCATCCATCTATCCATCTATCCATCTATCCATCCGTCATGGCTGGAAGTGAACTGGGGGCCTTGAGATTAATTTGTCTGAAAAAAACGATTAACGGTCACCTGAAGGTTTTGAATTAGTAGCCTGGTGAAGATATGTGTGTGTGTGTGTGTGTATGTGTGTGTGTGTGTGTGTGTGTGTGTGTGTGTGTGTGTGTGTGTGTGTGTGTGTGTGTGTGTGTGTGTGTGGTCACATGCTTGCTTGATAATAACATTAAAACATTAAAGTAAATTGAAATAACATGAGAATGACTGGGTCTTTATCTGCTATCTATGTTCGGTTTTATAACGTGATCACGCGGACGTTTTATCGTACGCAAGGACACGCCGCGTCTCTGCTCCAACAACCACCGATTGTTCCATTGCGCCATGTCAAAATCCACGTCTTCGCTGCCAGACGGTCCAGAGCAGAGTATCAGTTATAAAATCCCAAATCCAGATTTGGTTGGAATTCAGAAAGTAGGTCGTGTCTCTGTTCATTGTTCAGTCATTGTTCTAAATGCGGCCGCCTTTAATTCCCTGACCCACATCTCCATCATTCAATTATCCTCCTGCAAAATCCACTTCAAATTCACAAACAATGTTTTTCTACGCCAGTGAAAAGAAAACGCCGCGGTCAGGGGGCTCTTTTTCTTTACTTCGAGATGTGGGAGGTCTGAATCAGAGACGCTGAAGGATCCGAGGGAGAAATGATGAAGAGAGAGAAACAGAGAGAGAGGATGAAAGAGAGCCACAGAAAGGGAAAGAAGGGAGGGGAAAGAGAAAAAGGAGGGAGTGAGAAAGGGAAGGGAGGGAGGGAGGGAGAGAAACTGAGAGATAGAGGAGAAAAGAGAGACTTGGATTGAGAATTGAGGTAAAGAATAGGGGGAATAAAAGAAAGAAGAGAGAGAGAGAGAGAGAGAGAGAGGAGAGGAGAGAGAGAGAGGAGAGAGAGAGAGAGAAGAGAGAGAGAGAGATGAGAGAGAGAGAGAGAGAGAGAGAGAGAGAGAGAGAGAGAGAGAGAGAGAGAGGAAGAAGGGAGGGAATGAGTGAAAAGAGTAAGTGCCAAACAGTGGAAGTAAGAGACTAAGAGAAAGAGAAAGAAGCATGGGACAGAGAAATAAAGAGAAAGAGTGAGGGAGAGAGTCTTAGAGGGAAGAGGGAGAAAGAGAAAGAAGGGAGGGGGAAAATTTGGCTTTTAGATGTTTTATTATTTCAGTAATAAATATTGATTTAAAAACAATTAAAAAATTGTACAAAACGTGTTAAAACTATTTGGTGAAAGAAAGAAAGAAAGAAAGAAAGAAAGAAAGAAAGAGAGAGAGAGAGAGAGAGAGAGAGAGAGAGAGAGAGAGAGAGAGAGAGAGAGAGAGAGAGAGAGAGGACACAAATAGAGGGAGAAGAGAGGGAAAAAGAGAAAGGAAGAGTGACAGATAGTGGAAGTGTAAGAGAGTGAGAGAGAGAGAGAGAGAGAGAGAGAGAGAGAGAGAGAGAGAGAGAGAGAGAGAGAGAGAGAGAGATATTCGACATGGGAGAGGGAGAGAGAGAGAGAGGGGGGGAGAGAGAGAGAGAGAGAGAGAGAGAGAGAGAGAGAGAGTGAGAAAGAAAGAAAATGAGAGCGATAGAGAAAGAGGGAGAGAAAAAAGAGTGCATGTTATTGGAACTGGGACGATCTGAAACATACCCTCATGCTAAAGATTCACAAGCAGGTTACAGTTTTTCCTCAGTTGCTTCTGAGCTTTTCTCAAATTATCCTCAATATTTAAAAACCAGTAAGTCTTCTTCTTCCTCTTCTTTTTCTTCTTCTTCATTGGGCTGCTCCCATTAGAGGTCACCACAGCGGATCTCCATACCCCCCTGTCCTCTAAATTTGCCTCTTCCCTCACCACATCCATAAACCTCCTCCTTGGTCTTCCTCGTTTCCTCCTTCCTGGTGTCTCCATCCTCAGCATTCTCCTACTGATATACCACATGTCCCTCCTCTGCACATGTCCAAACCATCTCAATCTCACCTCCCTCACCTTGTCTCCAAAACGTCCTACATGTGCTGTCACTCTAATAAACTCATTTCTAATCCTGTCCATCGTCGTCACTCCCAACGAACATCTCAACATCTTCAGCTCTGCTACCTCCAGCTCCACCTCCTGTCTTTTACTCAATGCCACTGTCTCTAATCCATACAACATCTCAGGTCTCACCACAGTCCTATAAACTTTCCCTTTCACTCTCACAGATACTCTTCTATCACAAATCACTCCTGCTATCACTCTTCTCCACCCACTCCACCCTGCCTGCACTCTTTTCTGCACTTCTCTAACACACTCTCCATTACTTTGCACTGTTGTATACAATGAACTGATGCTGAGATGTTTTTGGGGGTTAAAACTATTAAGGTGAAACCAGTATAATGTATTTTGATCAACATGAACATAAACAACTGATGATGTAGAAAACAGCAGACACTCATACACTATATATTGGATGAAAGCATTCGCAATTTGATCAAAGCAGCGAGAAAATACTTTTACGATGTGCACAAGTGAGTTAATGACGTGGCGGTTAACCAGAGGTTTTGACAATGTAATTTCTGATCAAAGCAAATGAAAAAATCTGTAAATCCACCTGGAATGTGTGTGTGTGTGTGTGTGTGTGTGTGTGTGTGTGTGTGTGTGTGTGTGTGTGTGTGTGTGTGTGTGTGTGTGTGTGTAAGAGAGCTGTGATGTAAGGGTCTGGGGTTTTTCTGGGAAGCTATATTTGAAGGTTGCGATGGCTGGTGGGATTGATTACATGTTGTGTTTTTTTCTTTACTAAAAATTTTATATCACTTGAATTTTTGTTTATTTGTTTCTGTTTGTTTGTTTCTCGTTGGTGAACTGTTTGACTTCTATGAGCTGATTATTTTCAGAATTACAGTTTTATTTATTAACAATGGCATCCATAAGAAAAACCCTTTAATTACTTTTACTTACTTACTCAAGTTATAGGAGCTATAAACATCCTTGGATGGATTGTGGGATCAGTCATGCAATAATAGTGGGATCAGTGGTAGAGGATGGTGAGATCAGTGAAGCAGTGGTAGAGGCTGGTGAGATCAGTGGAGCAGTGGTAGAGGCTGGTGAGATCAGTGGAGCAGTGGTAGAGGATGGTGAGAACAGTGAAACAGTGGTAGAGGCTGGTGAGATCAGTGGAGCAGTGGTAGAGGATGGAGGGATGAGTGGAGCAGTGGTAGAGGATGGTGAGATCAGTGGAGCAGTGGTAGAGGATGGTGAGATCAGTGGAGCAGTGGTAGAGGATGGAGGGATGAGTGGAGCAGTGGTAGAGGATGGTGAGATCAGTGGAGCAGTGGTAGAGGATGGTGAGATCCATGGTAGAGGATGGTGAGAACAGTGGCGCAGTGGTAGAGGCTGGTGAGATCAGTGGAGCAGTTGTAGAGGCTGATGAGATTAGTGGAGCATTGGTAGAGGATGGTGGGATCAGTGGAGCAGTGGTAGAGGATGGTGAGAACAGTGGAGCAGTGGTAGAGGATGGTGGGATCAGTGGAGCAGTGGTAGAGGCTGGTGAGATCAGTGGAGCAGTGGTAGAGGATGGTGGGATCAGTGGAGCAGTGGTAGAGGCTGGTGAGATCAGTGGGGCAGTGGTAGAGGATAGTGGGATCAGTGAAGCAGTGGTAGAGGATGGTGGGATCAGTAGTAGAGGATGGTGAGATCAGTGGCGCAGCGGTAGAGGATAGTGGGATCAGTGGAGCAGTGGTAGAGGATAGTGGGATCAGTGGAGCAGTGGTAGAGGATAGTGGGATCAGTGTAGCAGTGGAAGAAGATAGAGGAATTGAGGATGTGATGGATTCTGCCATACAAGATGTATAGAAATTATTAAATACTCATTAGAATGAGTATATAAACAGTAGTATGTATCTTCTGACCACAGACCTTTTGAGCTTCTGACATCGCAATCAAGCTTCTAAGAAGTCAACAATCTTGTTATAAAAAGTGAGAATGGGAATTCTTTTTTTACGTTAATGTTTTTTTCTCACCCAAGTTGTGGTGAAATTCAGGGCTTTCTGTGGGAGCACTGTGAATCCTCATAGCTCATGAGTTCCCAGGAATATCTACAAGATCTCCTGGGGAACATCAGAAGAGCTGACCCTCAACCCTTCACTGACAAGCTGTAGATCTAAACAGGAATCTCATGGGAGTTTTGATGTCAGAGTAAGACTGATATCTTACACACACACACAGACACACACACACACACACACACACACACACACACACTGTGACATGTGCATATATTATACATATATACTTTGACACACACCGACACACCGACACACACACACACACACACACACACACACACACACACACACACACACACACACACACACACACACACACACACATATACTCTGACACACACCCACACACACACATTTACATTTAGGCAGCTAGTATATGTCCTATATAGTGAATAAACTCTATCAGTGAATAAACCAACACTGGTTCACTAAATTACAAACTTAAGATACCATCAGCCTACAACTCTTTTAAACAAAGACAATGCAAAGCTGGAAAAGTGTTTCAGGAAGAGGAAGGTCTTCACCCGTCACTTAAAGATAGACAGGGACTCATCTAGGGGAAGTTCAGTCTACAGAGAAAAGGAGTTTAGGAACACTTACCTCTTCCCCTGAGAGAAGGTGGTACCAGTCAAGCAGTGTTGGAGGATCTTAGACAGCATGGTGCAGTGCGAGGTGTGATGAGTTCTCTGAGGTAAGATGGTGCTGCTTCATTTTTGGCCTTGTAGGCAAGCATCAGTGTTTTGAATATGATACGTGCAGCCACCAGAAGCCAGTGGAGGAGCAGCAGTGGGGTGGGGTGGGAAAACTTGGGCAGATTGAATACAAGTCATGCAGCTGCGTTTTGGATCATTTGCAGTGGACGAATAGCGTTCAGATGAAGACCTGCCAGCAGAGAGCTGCAGTAGTCCAGTCTAGAAATGACAAGAGACTGAACAAGCACCTGGGAAGCCTGTGTGGACAGAAATGATTAAATGTTGTAGGCCCACAAGAACAAGTCACATTAGCAACATTGATTGTCCATAGTTGCCCCGAGGTTGCAAGAGGTGGCTGAATGGGAGAGTGTTGTGAAGAGTTATTCTGAGATCCTGACCTGGAGACGAATCACCTGGGATGACCAACAGTTAAATTTTGTTGTGGTTGAGTTTTAGTTGATGGGACACAAATAAAGTGAGGAAAATAAGTATTTGAACACCCTGCTATTTTGCAAGTTCTCCCACTTAGAAATCATGGAGGGGTCTGAAATTGTCATCGTAGGTGCATGTCCACTGTGAGAGACATAATCTAAAAAAAAAAAAAAAATCCAGAAATCACAATGTATGATTTTTTAACTATTTATTTGTATGATACAGCTGCAAATAAGTATTTGAACACCTGAGAAAGTCAATGTTAATATTTGGTACAGGAGCCTTTGTTTGCAATTACAGAGGTCAATCGTTTCCTGTATTTTTTCACCAGGTTTGCACACACTGCAGGAGGGATTTTGGCCCACTCCTCCACACAGATCTTCTCTAGATCAGTCAGGTTTCTGGCCTGTTGTTTGAGCTCCCTCCAAAGATTCTCTATTGGGTTTAGGTCTGGAGACCGGCTAGGCCATGCCAGAACCTTGATATGCTTCTTACAGAGCCACTCCTTGGTTATCCTGGCTGTGTGCTTCGGGTCATTGTCATGTTGGAAGACCCAGCCTCGACCCATCTTCAATGCTCTTACTGAGGGAAGGAGGTTGTTCCCCAAATTCTCGCAATACATGGCCCCGGTCATCCTCTCCTTAATACAGTGCAGTCCCATGTCCCATGTGCAGAAAAACACCCCCAAAGCATGATGCTACTACCCCCATGCTTCACAGATGGTGATCTTGGGATGGTACTCATCATTCTTCTTCCTCCAAACACTTTTAGTGGAATTATGACCCAAAAGTTCTATTTTGGTCTCATCTGACCACATGACTTTCTCCCATGACTCCTCTGGATCATCCAAATGATCATTGGCAAACTTAAGACGTGCCTGGACATGTGCTGGTTTAAGCATGGGAACCTTCCGTGCCATGCATGATTTCAAACCATGACGTCTTAGTGTATTACCAACAGTAACCTTGGAAACGGTGGCCCCACCTCTTTTCAGGTCATTGACCAGCTCCTCCCGTGTAGTTCTGGGCTGATTTCTCACCTTCCTTAGGATCATTGAGACCCCACGAGGTGAGATCTTGCATGGAGCCCCAGTCCGAGGGAGATTGACAGTCATGTTTACCTTCTTCCATTTCTAATGATTGCTCCAACAGTGGACCTTTTTTCCCCGTAGTCCTTTCCAGCCTTGTGGAGGTGTACAATTTTGTCTCTAGTGTCTTTGGACAGCTCTTTGGTCTTGGCCATGTTAGTAGTTGGATTCTTACTGATTGTATGGGGTGGACAGGTGTCTTTATGCAGCTAACGACCTCAAACGGGTGCATCTAATTTAGGATAATAAATGTAGTGGAGGTGGACATTTTAAAGGCAGACTAACAGGTCTTTGAGGGTCAGAATTCTAGCTGATAGACAGGTGTTCAAATACTTATTTGCAGCTGTATCATACAAATAAATAGTTTAAAAATCATATATTGTGATTTCTGGATTTTTTTTTTTTTAGATTATGTCTCTCACAGTGGACATGACATGGACGATGACAATTTCAGACCCCTCCATGATTTCTAATTGGGAGAACTTGCAAAATAGCAGGGTGTTCAAATACTTATTTTTCTCACTGTATATGGCCACCATGCATGCTGAGATCTGAGCAGAAGCTGTGGTATCTTAGGAAGGGAAGGAGAAGATGAGATGAGAGTATTCAGCATAGCAGTGGTTAAAAAAAAAATCACTGTGAGAATATGACTTCACCAAGAGAGTGAGTATAGAGGGAGTAGAGGAGAGAACCAAGTACTGAGCCTTGTGGGACACCAGTGAAGAGTCTGCGTAGGGCAGATGTAGACCCCTCCATGGTACCTGGTATGAGTGACCTTTTAGGTAGGAAGCTAACCATTCCTATGCTGCTCCACTGATACCAAGGCTTGATGAGAGTCTTATGCTTGAATGTGTTGAATGCGGCTGAAGGGTCGAGGAGGATGAGTACAGATAACAGCTTGGCTGTTCGAGCAGCATGTAGTTTCTCAGTGACTGCCAAAAGGTCCATCTTTGTGGAATGTGCTGCTTTGAAGCCAGACTGGTTTGGGGTCTTGGAGGTTGTTCTGTGAGAGATAAACTGGCATTCGGTTAAAAACAGTTACGCAATTTTAGAAAGAAAGAAGAGAAGTGATACCCGTATGTAGTTGTTGATGTCCAATGGATCCAGAGCAGGTTTCTTCAAGAAGGAAATAACACCTCGGTTTCTTAAAAGTAGTTGGCACATGGCCAGATGCTAAGGACCCATTAATGATTGTGGTGATGAATGGCAGAACATCTTGTGAGAAGGGATTGGATTCAGAGGGGAGGTGGCACGCGCACGCACCCACATATTCATGCATAAACAAACACATACCCTGCAGTAGGAGGAGGTATTTATTTCAGCATTCAGACTCTGACAGGAGAATGCACGCCAGTGTGTGTGTATTGACAAGCACAAGTGTGTTTGTGTGTGTGTGTGTGTGTGTGTGTGTGTGTGTGTGTGTGTGTGTGTGTGTGTGTGTGTGTGTGTTTATCTGTCATCTAGTAAGTTTGTTAGTAGTCAACAGCACATGCTTTATTAATCAGTGATGGAGTTTATAACTGTGTTACTCTACTCTACTCACTCTACTTACCCCTACTTTATTTTATTCTACTCATCCCTACTCTATTTTGGTTCCACACCAATTTGTCTTTTTATTAAAGAGGAACTCTACACCCTTATTCTACTCCACTCAACTCCACTCATTGCTACTCATCCCTACTCTGCTCATCTTTACTTATCCCTACTCTACTTCTACTCTACTCTACTCTACTCTACTCTACTCTACTCTACTCTACTCTACTCAACTCAACTCATCTCTACTCATCCATACTCTACTTAACTCAACTCTACTCTACTCATCTCTACTCTACTCTACTTACTCTACTCAACTCTACTCATCCATACTCTACTTAACTCAACTCTACTCTACTCATCTCTACTCTACTCACTCTACTCAACTCTACTCATCCCTACTCTACTTAACTCAACTCTACTCTACTCAACTCTACTCATCCCTACTCTACTCAACTCATCTCTACTCATCCCTACTTTACTCTACTTACTCTACTCTACTTTGCTTAACTCATCTCTACTCTACTCTACTCATCTCTACTCAACTCTACTCTACTCTACTCTACTCTACTGAACTTACTTTACGCTACTTACTCTACTCATCCCTACTTTACTTTACTCTACTTTACTCATCCCTACTTTACTTTTCCTCTACTCTACTCTACTCTACTCTACTCTACTCATCTCTACTCTACTCTACTCTACTCTACTCTACTCTACTCTACTCTACTCATCTCTACTCTACTCTACTCTACTCTACTCTACTCATCTCTACTCTACTCTACTCTACTCTACTCTACTCATCTCTACTCTACTCATCTCATCTTATCTCTACTCTACTAATCTCTACTCATCTCTACTCTACTCTACTCTACTTTACTAATCTCTACTCTACTCATCTCTACTCTACTCTACTCTACTCTACTCAACTATACTCTACTCTACTCTACTCAACTCTACTCTACTCTACTAATCTCTACTCATCTCTACTCTACTCTACTCATCTCTACTCTACTCTACTCAACTCTACTCTACTCTAATCTACTCTACTCTACTCTACTCTACTCTACTCTACTCTACTCTACTCTACTCTACTCTACTCAACTCTACTAATCTCTACTCATCTCTATTCTACTCTACTCTACTCATCTCTACTCTACTCTACTCTACTTATCTCTACTCTACTCATCTCTACTCTACTCTACTCTACTCTACTCTACTCTACTCTACTCTACTCTACTCACTCTACTCACCCCTACCTTATTTTATTCTTCTCATCCCTACTCTATTTTACTCCTCCCTTTTCTACTGTACTTTATTTATTTCTGCTTATTTCAACTCTAATTTACTTAACTTTCCTCATCTCTACTCTATTCTACTTTACACTTTACTTACTATACTCATCTGCATTGTATATAACGTAACATTCAGAGCATTTATGATCTACAGTAATTTAGTAATTTCGGAATCCTATTTATCATTGTGAATATCCTACAAACTTTTCTACTTATTTTAGATACTTAAGTAGTTTTACTTTTTGGTACTTTTAAGGACTTTACATCAATTATCTGTAGGTCAAAAGTGTTTTATTTTTCTCTCTCAGGTGAACACACGAAGACCATTAAATGAGAAGCTGTTGTGAGAGCATGAGTGGAACCCCTATAGTAAACTCTATTTTTTTATAAAGATCTGATGTGTAGGACACTGGATCACTGAAGTGCACTCAGTGTTCACATACAGTTCTCATACATATCTGCTTTTACTTTTTCTGTGCCAAGGCAACAACTTTGCACTTTGAATCAAGTGTAAATGTAAAAGTAGAGGGTTTTTTTTTTAGTCATATTTAAGCAGTGGATTAGTACTCTGACTCAAGGACAAGTTCAAGGACGGTGTTCTTCACGAGTTTGTAGATGTGATGCAAAGCACTGAGCAGTTTTCCATTTGCTCCATGCAAACACACAGTTAATCTGACTTCGTAGCACAAACAATGAAGAATTACGGCCCCGTACTTGCTGTGTCTTTGTGTCCGGCAGTAAACGAGTTACCAAAGCAAACAGCAATGCTAATAAATATCAGGACTCCAAACAGGTCACGGCACATAAAGTAAAAAAAAAAAAACTTGGAGCAATGCTGGAGCTCCCTCTGCGGCTGGCGAGCTGTGTGTTCGCTCTGGCGCACTTGCCTCATTGAAGTTTCACAACACTGACTCACAACACACTCATTTTAATTCTCTACCATGATTTCTAATGTCAGGACGCAAAGATGTGCTGAGTAACTTTATTTTTTTATTCATTTTGTTTATTTCATGCATCTATTACTCTTCTCTACTCTAATATACTATACTTTACTTTATTCTACTTTATTCTACTCTACTCTTCATTACTCTAACATACTATACTTTAATCTACTCTACTCTACTATACTCTTCTCTACATTTGCTTTACGTTTCTATCATTTTACATACTATCATTTACTCTACTCTACTCCACATTTACTCTACTCTACTCTACTCTACTCTACTTTACTTTACTCTACTCTACTCTACTTTACTCTACTTTACTTTACTCTACTCTACTCTACTCTACTCTACTCTACTCTACTCTACTCTACTCTACTTTCTTCTTTTTTCAGGTTCTCCCATTACATGTCGCCACAGCATATTTACTCTACTCTACTCTACTCTACTCTACTCTACTCTACTCTACTTTACTTTACTCTACTCTACTCTACTCTACCTACTTTACTTTACTCTAGTCTACTCTACTCTACTCTACTGTACTGTATTTTACTTTACTTTACTCTACTCTACTCTACTCTACCTACTTTACTCTACTCTACTCTACTCTACTCTACTCTACTCTACTCTACTCTACTTTACTTAACTCTACTCTACTCTACTCTACTCTACTCTACTCTACTCTACTCTACTCTACTCTACTCTACTCTACTTTCTTCTTCTTTCAGGTTCTCCCATTACATGTCGCCACAGCATATTTACTCTACTCTACTTTACTCTACTCTACTCTACTCTACTTTACTCTACTCTACTCTACTCTACTCTACCTACTTTACTTTACTCTACTCTACTCTACTCTACTATACTCTACTCTACTCTACTCTACTCTACATTTAATCTATTTACTTAATTCTACTTTATGCTACATTTACTATACTCTATTATACTTTACTCTACTGTACTCTACTTTACATTTACTCTAGTTTTCTCTTATTTAATCTACTATACTCTAATTTACTTTTTTCTTTTCCACTTTACTCTACTCTATTCTACTCTTAATTTACTCTACTTTACTTTACTTTAATCTACTCTACTTTACTTTTCTCTACTCTACTTTACTCGACTTTAATTTAGTATACTCCACTCTGTTACTCCACTTTACTCTACTCTACTCTACTTTACGTTTACTTCACTCTATTTAACTTTATGCTACTCTACTCTACTAGATTAGAGTAACGTACAATAGAGTATAGTAGAGTAGTAGAGTAATGTACTATACTCTGTTGTACGTTACTCTACTTTACTCTATTTTACTCTACTTTATACTTTGCTTCAATCTGTTCTACTTTACTTATAGGTTCTCTGCTGTAACTCACCTTTTTTCACTCTACTCTACTTTACTTTACTCTGCTTTGCTCTTCTTTACTTTACTCTGTTGTACTCATCTCTATTGTATTTTACTCTAAACTACTCTGCTCTATTCTGTTCATCTCAACTATACTCTATTCTACTCTACAATGTACTCTGCTGTACTTTATTCATCTGTGCTCTGCCCAACCTCTTCTCTACTCTAAATCTTTCTTACTTTAATCTAATTTACTCAACTTTACTTTTTTTCTACTTTATTCTACTCTACTCTACTTTTCACATCATAACTGTACTTCACTCTAATTAGTATTTTGTATTATTTTACACATCATCAGCTAAATAATGTGCCTAAAAAAACTTTATCCATTTTAATACATGTTTTTAAAAGTCTTTTGGTCTCACACATTAGTTTCTATAGCAATGTCGCATTTAAAGGGACGTGTACATTGCACATACACCACTCAAATAGACACAGCCGTTATACATGCAAGTGTCCGTGTCGAGCTGGGAGAAAAGCCTTCTCGAAGTGGATGTTAGGATAAACTAACAGCCCTGCAGGGAATTTATACCCAGTCAGTGTGTGTGTCTGTTAGTCTCGGTATGGAGTTTTATGAGCGTTTTTTTTCTGTGTTGGTGATCAACTCTCTCTAGGAGACGTCTACATCTGCGGCCTCCTGCAGGTCCGACCTAACGTTGCTCGTCAGCTTTTAGAGCTAATGGCGTGGCGATGACTTTTTACGAGCTCGCGTACCACATGGGAGAAAAAAACGTTCAGGATAATGACCGCTCGTCCAGCTCTCCCCGTCGGAAAGTCGCCGAAGCTCAAAAGAGGAAACTTCAAGCTGAAGTAGAGGTGTATAAAAAAAACACATGCTAGTTAAAATTCTGGAATAAAACTAGTTTTGATGAAGGTTCATGAAAACCAATAAAGGCATTTAGACAGACTAAATAGATTTATCTAAATAGATTATTGGGTCCTGCTTTTTTTGGGTCTCCTGATTGGTCAATTGCTGTTAGCTATTTAATCATGATTCAGCGCTCCACCTATATATATATATATATATATATATGTATACCTGTGTGTGCTTCTTATTGAACATCTCGTTCTACATTCAGTCTCCATTTGCTTTTATAAACTATTATATAAGCTATTATAACTCTTCTGGACAGATGTTCCACTGCATTTTGTGGATATTTGTGGAAATTCATTAAGCCACAAGGTTATTGGTAGCAGGAGATCTTCCACACACTTCCAACCCATGTAAAGTAAATCTACATGGAGCTGGCTTCAGGGGCATTGCCATTCTGGAACAGTTTTTGGTCTCCTAGTTCAAGTGAAGGGAAATTCTTTGGGAGGTTTATTTGTTTTCACACGTGCAGTACACATGCAGGCGCTACAGTACAGATCTGCTTTGAATTGTGTAAATTAAACAGAAGCGTAGGCCGAATGCTGTGTTTTACAAGTATTTAACACATGGACAAAAAATAGGATCCAGGCTGGGGACCGGATGGACTGGATCGTGGACTTGTTTTTGACGCGTGCATTCTAGCACGAGGACGACAAAAGGCAAGAAAAAGAGAGATTTCAGGACATATGAGTGACGAAAACCGGAACCGAGGAGTCTGCTTTTATTTCAGACTAAATAGTTGTTGTTTTTTTGCTACAAAGCTGAACAATTAAGCTAATCAGAATAGCATGCATACACACACATACACACACAAACACACAACTAGACACAAATAAGGACTTCAGGTCACACTTCTTTGTAACGTCATAAACATGGTTTCTGTTTAACCTCTGTTTAACTGTCAAACAGCTTTTCACACACACACACACACACACACACACACACACACACACACACACACACACACACACACACACACACACACACACACACACACACACACATACACACACATAGGCCTGAAGTCTTTTTCCTCTTGGTAAGCAGTTGTCACAAATTGATGGTGTAAGATGTGGCGGGGGTCTGGGGGAATCTGCCAGTTGAAGTTCTGCCTCAAAATAAAGAAAGGCAGATAAAATTTTAAAAAAGAAAATGGAAAAAAGAAGAACCTGAAAATAATTAAATTTAATTTGAAAAAACATTAACATTGTAAAAAAAATTATTTTTGGAAAAAAAATTTTTTTTAATTAAGACAATTAAAAAATTTAATTTAATAAAGAAGCATAGATAAATAAATAAATAAATAAAAAGACTTTGGGGGGGGGGAAATGGTGGATCAAAAGCAATAATAAGGACAGAGAAAAGAAGAAAAAAGAAGAAAGAAAATAGAAAAAATTATAAAGTCCAAAAAAAAAAAAAAAAGTAATTATATACAAAAATTTAAACATAAAAAAAAATAATAATAATTATATATATATATATATATATATATATATATATATATATATATATATATATATATATATATATATAAGCACAGGCGCATGAGAAAAAATGGGTTTAAATGCAATTTAAATGTTCAGGGTAGTTGTTCCTAATGTGTGTGTAGTGTGTGTGTGTGTGTGTGTGTGTGTGTGTGTGTGTGTGTGTGTGTGTGAGTGCGTGTGTGTGCGGGTGGTCAACGATGTAAAACAGAGCAGATCTCGTACACAGAGTAGTCGCACAGCCGGAGTCTGTGAAATGTTCTGCCTCCGCGAGTTATTAATGACTTAATGTAAAGGAATGTAATCTCCTGCCACGTCACCACATACACACTCAACCAGCTGCTCTCCGCCCAAAAGTATTAGGACACCTTACTACCTTTCCATCCAGATGTGATTCTTGTTAACACAACGTTCTTGGTACCACAACTTGTATCAGACTCATCATGCGGTAGCATGAAATTTTCTCTTTACATCAGCTAGGAGACCCAAATCTGCTCCAGCTTGACAATGTGCCTGTGCACAAAGCCAGCGCCGGGAAGATAATGGGTTGGAATGGAAGATCTCCTGCTTTAGAGCTGTTGAACACCTTTGGGATGAATGTGAACGCTGATTGCACCACAGGTCTCCTCAACCTTCTCCCCTACATCACTTCCTGACTTCACCCCTGTAGCTGAATGTGTCTCACAAAACTCTAAATCTTCATGTCCCCAGAAGAACAGAGGTCATTTTAAAAGCACGTTTTGTGTTGCTTCTCAAGCCGCATGAAAACTCAACAGCCATTTACAATTTTATCATTTACAGCATCTGGTTAGAAGATCCACTGTGACGTCCATCAGCAGAACAGTTTAAAGACCTGACTGTTAGCACTCACTGAGGTGGGGGTCTCAGCACGTTGAGATCAGGACGGAGGTCTTGAGGGTGGGGCCGGGTGTTGGGGGTGGATGTATGTTGTGAAAGACATTGGGAGGGTCCATCCCATCAGACTCAGGAATTTCACACAGGATGTTTGGAATGTAAGTAATGAAAGTCATGGGATGAGGGCCCCGGGGTCAGGATCCTGGTGGGGCCAAACGGACACCTGCTGGCCCACTGTCAGAGCTGCACCGTGTGGGTGTCAAAGCATATTTTATTCATGATATTTCTCATGTAGTTTACAGTGTTTTAGTTTATTTTAAACTGAATTATACCTTTATCATGCTCAGGCATCGTTTTGTTGCTGTTTTATTTGTTATTTATTTGCATTAATTATTTATATTTCATTTATTTGTATTTTTTCTTTTACATATTTTCATGATTGTGAAACTTTTATACTATTGTTGTACACCAACATCATGCATTTGGTTTCTGTTCTTAATTAATTGCATTTTAATTCATTTTGCATTCGTTTTATTTTACTATTTGTATTTATTTATTTTATTTTTGTATGTATTTTACTATTTTTACTATTTGCCTCCATTCATTTTTATTGATGCTTTTACTTATAATTAAGTATTTGTGTGTGCGTGTGTGCGTGTGTGCGTGTGTGCGCGTGTGTGCGCGTGTGTGTGCGTGTGTGTGTGTGTGTGTGTGTGTGTGTGTGAAGGGGGGGTGAGAGAGAGAGAGAGAGAGAGAGAGAGAGAGAGAGAGAGAGAGAGAGAGAGAGAGAGAGAGAGAGAGAAAGAAGGGGGTAGAGAGAATAAGATAGATGAAAAAATAGAATGAGGGAAAGAAAGTATGACAGAGAGATAGAGAGAATGCTAATGAGAGAGGGAGAAAGAGAAATAAATAAAGGATCGAGAGAGAGAGAGAGAGAGAGAGAGAGAGAGAGAGAGAGAGAGAGAGAGAGAGAGAGAGAGAGAGATGCAAATGAGAGAGGGAGAAAGAGAAATAAATAAAGGGAACGAGAGAGAGAGAGAGAGAGAGAGAGAGAGAGAGAGAGAGAGAGAGAGAGAGAGAGAGAGAGAGAGAGAGAGAGAGAATAAGACAGAGGGAGAAAGAAAATAAGGGAAATAGAGAGAGAGAGAGAGAGAGAGAGAGAGAGAGAGAGGGAGAGAGAATGAGAATGAGAAAAAGAATGGGAGAGAGGGAGAGCAAGAGAGAGGTGTTACTTCTCCTACAAGGGGTATAACTGTTCATCTCACTCTGTTCGCTCTCATTATTTGCATCTGAATCCAATTCAGTTGTTAAGCATCAGATTTCCTCTGTTTCCTTTATTAGATCTCTCTCTCTCTCTCTCTCTCTCTCTCTCTCTCTCTCTCTCTCTCACACACACATGCTCTCCCTCCCTCCTTCCTGACTATAGCAGTTCACTATAAAATATTTATTTGGAGTTAAAATGCAGACATTGATGATTCGTATTGAAGGTACGAGTCGTTATGAGACGTACATTATTACCTTTACTTCAGTTCCTCCGTCATCTTTCTCATAGCCTCCTGCACACTGAGAGACTGAGGGACTGTCTGAGTCTGTGTGTGTGTGTGTGTGTGTGTGTGTATGTGTGTGTGTGAGAGAGTGTGTGTGTGAGAGTGTGTAGTAAGAGGAGCAGACAGTGAGGGTCCTGATTTAAAGGGCAGACTGACGACAGAAAGCAGGAAAACCCTTGTCAAAGTGCACTGCAACTCCCTGATAATGGTGTTTTACTAAGAGGCAACATTCTTCTGGAGCCCAGTCTGATGCATTAGTCTGATTAGCCACTTAAAGTGTGTGTGTGTGTGTGTGTGTGTGTGTGTGTGTGTGTGTGTGTGTGTGTGTGTGTGTGTGTGTGTGTGTGTGTGTGTGTGTGGTCATGTGAGTGTAGGCCACCCTGTCAGAATTTGAGTAAAGTTCATTAACTATTTGAGAAAGTTTGTTTGTGAGGACATCGAGACTTTTGCTGACTCAAATCATCTCAATCCTTTCATCTCCTTTTGTCTCCACACTAAACATAGTGTTTTTCTTTTCTTAAAATTAATTCATTTTATTTTTTTACCAATTTAATATATATATTTTTATATATTTATTTAATTGTATTTAATTTTATTGTATTATTATTATTGTATTTTATTGTTTTATTTTGTATTATTTAATTTTATTATTTGTTTTATTGTGCATAATTATTGTGATTCCCACACTTTTTTACTGGCACTGGCGCCTGGTATGTTTGTCCCTCTTTAATTTTATTTTTATTTCTTATTTACATATAAATCTTTTTTACATTTCTGTGGTTTTTGTAGTTTGTCTGCTATATTATTTAGATTTTTCAAATTGTATTGTACATAATTATTGTCATCCTTGTATTTATTTATTTGTTTGTTTGTTTGTTTGTTTTTTGCATAAATATTATCATCCTTTTACTTCTACATTTTTGTTCTTTACCTGCACCTTACATTTAGGTGCTACTGTAATGTAATTAAGTGTAATAAAAACTTAATTGAATTTACTTTTTATTTTATTAATAATTAGTTTATTCCATTTTCATTTAATTATTTATTAAATTTAATGACTTTAAAAAATATTTTTATTGATGCATTATTAAGCAATATTGTATGTAAACAATCATGCCAATAAAAATGTTTTTCCTTTTTGTTTTTTTCTTTTTTAAATTGAATACCAACCACCAGACGTTACACCACATCCCTGACATGTGTTGCATCGTACAACTGGTGTTTGTTTTGCCCCTGATTTTTGTCTGCAGTGAATCCGAAGTGTCAAACTTCTACAAGGCTCCTTTACATCTTCTTCCTCCAGAGCTACGTGATAAACGTCCGTTTATCCTCCATACTTACATCTCGTTATCCCAAATCCCCCTCATTGGTGTGTTACCTTATTGTGTTCACCTGTTCTGTGTTGATGACTTTGTCTCCTTGTGCATTTGACAAATTGGAGCTTTGATTTTTAGAGTTTCTTTACCTTCTCCATAGACACATGGTCCCTGAGTCCTGGATTAAATAAAACACACTTTGACTATTTAATGTTCACTGCTAGTGTGTTAGCAAAGGACGGACAGTGCAGCAGTGTTTGATAGCTGTGTGTGTGTGTGTGTGTGTGTGTGTGTGTGTGTGTGTGTGTGTGTGTGTGTGTGTGTGTGTGTGTATCGGTTTGTAAGCTATGTCTTTTTCTCTATGTAGGAGCTACAGAAGAACGGTCAGATCTCGATCTCCAGCCTGAACGGGAAGACGGACGAGCAGATTGACTTTAACGAGCAAGACGAGGACAACACTCTGGCTGAGAGTAAGTGTGTGTGTGTGTGTGTGTGTGTGTGTGTGTGTGTGTGTGTGTGTGTGTGTGTGTTTGTGTGTGGGATACAATTCCATTTGTCACTGGCAGACCACCCATTTATCATGTTTGGGGTGTAAGCAGTGATTTTTATCTCTTTATCTATAACCCCCTTCTATCCCTCTGTCTCAGCTCATAATCCCTTAAAGGACACCTACCAAGAGTAGACTGTGTGTGTGTGTGTGTGTGTGTGTGTGTGTGTGTGTGTGTGTGTGTGTGTGTGTGTGTGGGTGTGTGGGTGTGTGGTGGGGGATAGCGAGATAGAGTACACAGTTCCTGTTTCAGATTCCCATCAGGTTACAGGAACCAAAACAATTATGCCAAGTTGAAAAAAAAGGGACACAAACCGCGAGACAGTGACGTCATTATAGTGTGTGTGTGTGTGTGTGTGTGTGTGTGTGTGTGTGTGTGTGTGTGTGTCTGCATATGTGTGTGTGAATATCTTCCGTCTTCATGCTCCTCTTTTTCTTCAACATCTTCATCATCATATGCATCAATTTTTAGACAAGGAAAATGATACACGGTTTGACCAAAAGTATTGGACACCCGACTTTTAAAGCCGGAAAGGTAAAAATAGCTTTTTACTCGTCGCTCCTTCATTCCAGCAGAGTGACATTATTTCTTTACAGAAAGCCCAGCACCCAGCGATGTGAGGAAGCTGGGCTCAAAGCACATGGTCAGACATGATACAGCATTCCTAGAGCACAGAGGTTTGAGGGCCTTGCTCAAGGGCCCCGAGAGTGGCAGCTCAGCTTGTCAGAGCCGTTACCCAAACTGTTTGGACGCACACAATTGTATAGAATGTCTGGATTTCCGTGGATTAAGATGGAGACTCAAACCTGTTTCAGCATGAGCACAAAACCAGCTCCAGATATGCAGATATGCTTCACATGGGTTTGGAGTGTGAGCTCTTAAGTCTCACGATACAGAGCTATTAAACCCTTTTAGAACACCTTTGGGATGAATGTAAACACGCACTGCACCCCAGGCATCATCACTTCACCTACATCAGTACTTGACTTTATTAACACCCTCAAGGGCCTTGTTTAAGGGCCCCAGGAGTGGCAGCTTGGCGATAAATGATTTGACCAGTGGGGTGGGCATGGCCACCATGGACATAATCACGGCCACCTCACTGGCCACAAATCATTTCTCAAATATTGATCAGGGAAAGTTTGGACCGTGAAACTCCTGCAACTCACCTCCAAGCTCCGCCCCCTGGCACAATCAATCACTTTTCACATTTATGGCATTTGTCAAAGGCACTAGTCCAGAGCGACTTGGGCCTTGCTCAAGGGTCCAGCAGCAAAGCTTAGGAGAAATGGATGGGATTTGAACTCACAACCTTCTGATCACAAGTCTGATAACTGCACCACTGTGCTGCCACCTCCCACCTTTTACTCATCATTTAATTAACGTGTATGAATGAATTGAATTTAAAATCAGTTTTGTTCGTCTACGACTTTATTTTCCCATTTTTCAAAGCTGCACTTTTTCGTTTATTTCCCCTGACGGAAAGCCAGCAGTAGGTCTTTCTACTGATCTCCAGAGTGCTCTGTGGAGTGTGTGTGTGTGTGTGTGTGTGTGTGCGTGCACAGTTTATTTGGTCTTCAGCCACCTTTAAACTCCGACAGACCACCGAGTCACTTCCTTCCAAAAATATTTAGTGAGTCATGACCTGGTGGAGCTTCAGAAGATCCTTGTGCACGTTTTATCTCACCCTGAGTGGAGAAACCAGAGAGGACTTCAGGACAGAGATGGGCGGCGTGTCTACAGAGGAGCAGCTGGGGTTTTTATCGTGCAGCAGTAAGACATAGTGCTTTTATTTGCGCTTTATCTTCTGCATATTAAGTTTCTCCAGTGAGTATCTTGACTCTGGTGATCATCTGGCTTCGGTTCTCAAATGCTGGCAAAATGGTTCCTTTCTAAAAACTCAGAACTTTTAATTCTGATATTTTGTTAAGTTTTTTTTTTTATGTCCAACCCCAATGCTGTGGGCGTGAAGTTTGTTTTGTACATCATATTGTTCCAGTTTCACCATCACGGGTTACATTCCATCCCCTTCCACTCTTACTATGATGGTTTTCCACAAACCTCCAATCCCAACATCATGGGTGTGATTTTCACATTCTTCAAATTCCTGCGTGGTTGGGTTTAAGTCCCACGCTCTTCCAGTGCCAATATTATAGGTTTGATTTCTACATGCTGCAACATTCCACTAAATATGAACCCAATGTAATGGGTTTGATTCCCACGTATCTTTCAAAAATGTAACCATTCAGATTCCCTCAAGTTTCCTACCTCAGTGTCAGGACTTTATTTTCAATTTTTTATTTGTATCTGCTTATAGTCGAATCATCATAGGTTTCAGTTCCAAAAATCCTGCATTAGCATATATGTATTGGTTATTTAGAATCATACACACCTCCGATTAAAGTCATGACTTTAGATTCCAAACAATTCTAATCCCAACATCATGGGTTTAAATCCCACAACCTATAATACCAGGAGCATGGTTTCAGTTCACACACTTTTTCAATCCAAACATCGTTTCAGTTTCCACACTGTTTTAATCCCAAAATCATGGTTCCAATCCCAGGATTATGTTTCCAATCCCCACACTCTTTCAATCCAACATCATGATATCAATCCCAACCTCATGGTTCCAATCCCCACACTATTTAAATCATAACATCATATTTCCAATCCACACACTATTTCAATCCCAACATCATGGTTAAATTCCCAACATCACAGTTCAAATCCCCACACTCTTTCAATCCCAACATCATGAATTCAAACCCATAATGATTTAAATCCCAACATCATGATTCCAATCCCCACACTCTTTTAATCTTAACATCATGGTTCTAATCCCAACATCATGGTTAAATTCCCAAAATCACGGTTCCAATTCCAACATCATGATATCAATCCCAACATCATGGTTCCAATCCCCACACTATTTTAATCCCAACATCATGTTTTCAATCCCCACACTCTTTCAATCCCAACATCATGGTTAAATTCCCAACATTACGGTTCAACCCCCCACCCCCCCACCCCCCCTTTTCAATCTCAACATCATGGTTCCAATCCCCACTCTGTTTTAATATCAACATCATGAATTCAAACCCATACTCATGATTTAAATCCCAACATCATGATTCCAATCCCCCACCTCTTTCAATCCCAACATCACGGTTCCAATCCCAACCTCATGATATCAATCCCAACCTCATGGTTCCAATCCCCACACTATTTCAATCAAAACACCATTTTTCCAATCCCCACACTTTTTTAATCCCAACATCATGGTTAAATTCCCAACATCATGGTTACAACCACCCCCTTTCAATCCCAACATCATGGTTCCAATCCCCACACTATTTCAATCCCAACATCATGGTTAAATTTCCAACATCACGGTTTCAATCCCAACATTATGAAATCAATCCCAACCTCATGGTTCCAATCCCCACACTCTTTCAATCCCAACATCATGATTTTAATCCCCACATCACGGTTCCAATTCCCACAATTTTTTAATACCAACATCATGGTTTCAAACGCAACATCATTGGTCCATTCACAAAATCATGGTAGTTCATCAGTATGGATTTCACTTTTCCAATCACAGTATAATTATTTTTATTTCTGCACACCTTCACACTCAGTATTGCAAATTTAATATGTGAATTTTCACATTTCTAATCTCAATGTTTTCAGATCTGACACTGATAAAAGTTCATACCTTTTCTTTTGCTTCCATTTAAATTCCCACACATCAGCATTATGGCTCACTTCTTACCCAACTCCAGTCCCAGCATCACGGGTGTGGTTCCCACATTCTCCTCCCCCCAGTATAACGTATTTGATTTCCACACACTCTCAGTAACAACATTGTGGCTGTAGCATTGCAATCTTCCAGTCCCATCATCATGGGTTCAAATACCTCATTCACCCAATTCCAGCAGTGTAGCTACAGGTCTGATTCCCACACACATCCGAGCCTGTCATTTTGGTCATGGCTTTGATTCCTACATTCCTCCAATCTTATTTTTATAGTTTCAAATGTTTCACTTTTCCGAATACCGAACCATGAGTTCAAATCTTATACTTATTGTAAATCCCCACATGATTTCATTCCAGACATCATGGGTTCATATCCCACATTCGCTTTAATCTCCATGTGATTCTATTACAATCATCACAGGTTCAAATCCCACACTTTTTTAAACCCCTCTGCATGATTCTATTTTAAACATCATGGGTTCGAGTACCAAACATATCTTAATCCCCATGTGATTCCATTCCAAACATCACAGGTTCAAATCCCACACATTTCAAACCCAGACATGATTCCATTCTAAGCATCATTGACTTTAATCCCACACTTGTTTTAAACCTGACATGATTCCATTCTGAACATTATGGGCTTAAATCCCTCCATGATTTCATTCCAACCATCATGGGTTCAAATTCCATCTTTGTTGTAAACCCCTTACATGATTCTATTTGAAACATTTTAGGCTCAAATCCCACACTTCTGTTTAAAATCCCTCCATGATTTCATTCCAAACATCTTCATGGGATAAGATCTCATTATTGAAATAGCTTTTCTTTTTTTTTTCCAGATCTCATCACCTTCCATGTGTTCTTACATTCTTAACATAGTGGGGTCATTTTTTTCACAGTTGGTTTGTTTTCCATTTGTTTCCAATCCCAAGGTTTTGGGTTCGATTCCCCACACATATTCCACATTGACTCAGAGATCTCGGAATAAACACATGTAAATGTAACCGATATGTTTGCTGCGAAGGAATTATATATATGTGCCATGAAAAGTAGTTACTCTCTTTACACACACACACACACACACACACACACACACACACACACACACAAAGCTCAAGGCCATGTTGAGTTGTTGAGTTGCAGTCCCCATCACATTATATTTTCAGAAGTGCACCAACATCTGTTTGCTCTTACAGAAACCCCGAGAGACAGAGATCTCGTACATCAGAATGTTTGGAGTGCAAGAGTGTCGGTCAAAGCCGTTACCCCGGAGATGTCAGAGCTGCACAGGCTGGATGTATAGAATGTCTGGTATGCTGTTATCGTGTCAGTGTTTCGAAGCCTGAGCGACTGTAATGTGTGTGTGTGTGTGTGTGTGAGGGAATGATGGGGGTGGTGGTGTTGAGGAATGACCCACCCTGCTGAGGGACTCTGAGGGTAGATGGAGAGATGAAGTGTGGGGCAGGGCAAAAAGTGGCAGCTGACTGAGACGTATGTGAGGGAGGGGGGGGGCTCGGAGCCAGATAAAGCCAAAGACTGTGAAGAAGCAGGAGCAGGAATGCCTTCTGATAACACTACAGAGGGACAGGATCTAAGTAACCACCCCCCTCTTACACACACATACACACACTATTCCCTGAGCATGCTTAGGAATGAAACCCCAACCTCGTCTCTCTTTTTTTTTTTTTTTTTTTTTTCATTCGAATCTTTATATTAATATCTAATGCGTGTAAAAAAACTAAGACAATGCGAACAGCAGGAAAAGCTTCGAAAGCTCGAAACCAGTCCAGCACAGACAAAGCGAAGGAAGGAAACGCAAAGAGAGAGAGAAAAAAAAAACATGCTTCTCGCAGGAGGCCCTCAGGATCGTTCGCCGAAACACTGGAACACACACAGACATGCACGTATGCACCGTCACACACACAGGATGGACATGTAAACACACACCCACACTTTTACACGCAACCGCCTGCGAATCTAAACCCCGGTGTAGGAAAATAAACCGGCTTCATTGTGGAGCTTTTTCCCATGGCGTTCAATTTCAGTGAAAAAAAAAAAGAATGCATGTCTATCTATCTATCTATCTATCTATCTATCTATCTATCTATCTATCTATCTATCTATCTATCTATCTATCTATCTATCTATCTATCTATCTATCTATCTATCTATCTATCTATCTATCTATCTATCAGAGTACATAATAAATGGGCAAAAGTTTGTACACACCAGAGCTTTTCTTTTGGAACATCCCATTCCATTTGCTGTTATAAGAACCCCCACTCTTCTGAGAAGATGTTCCACTAGATTTTGTGGAGATTCATTCAGCTACAAGGGTGTTAGTAAAGTCAGGGACTAATGTAGGTGAGGTGAGGAGGCCTGGGGTGCAGTCAGCATTTAAATTCATCCCAAAGGTGTTCAACAGCTTTATAGCAAAGAGATCATTCAACATATTCAACCCATGTAAAGCAGATCTTCATGGAGCTGGAACAGGTTTGGATCTCCAAGTTTGATTAAAGGAAAAAATGTTACATTCATGGCATTTGGCAGACGCTTTCATCCTTACATTCATCTCATTCATACAACTGGTTGGGATTTGAACTCTTGACCTACAGAGCCAAAGGCCAAGAACTTATCCACTAAGCAAACACCTGCCAAAAGACAAGATGTCCATATTGACAAGAAAGTATTGAGATAATACTTATATATACACTGATCAGCATACCATTATGACCACCTGCCTAATATTGTGTTGGTTCCCTTTTTGCTGCTGAAACAGTCGTGACTCGTAGATCATCAACAGCATGAACTTCTTCAGCAGTTTGAGCCACAGGAGCTTGTCTGTTGGATCAGACCACACCGATCAGCCTTCGCTCCTCACGTGCATCAGTGAGCCTCGGACGCCCACAATCCTGTCGCCGGTTCACCACTGATCCTTTCTTGGAGCACTTTTGATAGATTCTGACCACTGCAGACCAGGAACATAAGAGCTGCAGTTTTGGAAATAGACGTCACCCTCACGCTCGGCCATTTTTCCTGCTTCTAACATCAACTTTGAGGACAAAATGTTTACCTGCTGCCTTATAAATAAATTTCACCCCATTTATTCCACTGTAAGAAAGACCCTGTGTGTTGTATTTACTATTTAATATATAAAACAGTAAGAAATATTCCTTTATTTTGCATTCTCCTTACAAAAGTGCCCAGATTCCTGAACAGGGGGAATTTTTACACCGATTAAATCAAATCTTCTTCACAAACATAGTTATATGCAGAATACGCAGTTAAATATAAAATTTGATTTGTGCATTAGATAAAAGGGATTATAAATATAAAATAAGAGAAAATATATGATATGAGAGTCCCTTACGAGGGAAATATCAAGGTCCGTGACGTCGGAGTGACGTGGGGCCGCCTTCCCGTGGGCTCACCACCTGCAGGAGGGACCGTAAGGGACGGTGCTGTGAGGATTGGGCAGCAGTCGAAGGCGGGGGCCTGCTTAGACTGCTGCCCCCGCGACCCGAATTACGGATAAGCGGGAGAAAATGAATGAATGAATGAATGAATGAATGATATGAGAAAATCTAAGATAATAATAAGATGGTATTTAAAATAATTTTCCACAGGTGCCCTTTGTGGTCTAGTGGTTAGGATGCGGCGCTCTCACCGCTGCGGCCCGGGTTCGAGCCCCGGTCAGGGAACCAACCCCAGCCATTAGGGTTGCAAACGCCTTAGTGCCGGTCCCAAGCCTGGATAAATGGGGAGGGTTGCGTTAGGAAGGGCGTCCAGCGTAAAAACATGTGCCAAATCAAACATGCGGATGATTCGCTGTGGCACCCCCTAATGGTAGAAGCCGAAAGAAAGTATACATATATATATATATATATATATATATATATATATATATATATATATATATATATATATATTCATTCATTCATTCATTCTCTCCCGCTTATCCGTAATTCGGGTCGCGGGGCAGCAGTCCAAGCAGGCCCCTGCCTTCGACTGCTGCCCAATCCTCACAGCACCGTCCCTTACGATCCCTCCTGCAGGTGGTGAGCCCACGGGAAGGCGGCCCCACGTCACGGACCTTGATATTTCCCTCGTAAGGGACCCCCGGAGCATAGAGGGTTAAGGGCCTTGCTCAAGGGCCCAAGAGTGGCAGCTTGGCGATACCGGGGCTTGAACCCCAGACCTTCCGATCGGCAACCCAGCGCCTTAACCGCTGGAGCCACCACTCCCCCTTTTGACGATACGACAAAATTGTACAAATCTAAACAATTTTGTGCAACAGGCACCAGCGTACAATGTAAGTCTCGCCCTGTGAGATGCCCCGCCTCTCGCTAGTTGTCTCCACTCGAGTAAAATTGTCTCAGTGTGTATTTTTTTCTGTTTTAAACGCTTTTAAACAGCTATTTTTTTGGTGATAAAAGTGTCTTCCAAGCACCCGAGTCATCAGTTTAGAGCAGAAAATGAAAATGATACATCAGCCTGAAAGCAAAGGGCAGGAAAGACTCAGTCATAGTGTCGCCTTTCGACTTACGATATTTCTTACTTTTGGGGTCGTAAGTCAAAAATAACCCCAACGTATTATCATGTATGTGCCATTTTTTAGGCTCCAGTCAAAAACCCTGACTGGACCATAGATTTTTTTTATCTTCTGACAGTTCGTGCAATTCTATTAATTTAAGTAATAAATCGGGTTTATAAATCCCTGCTGTTCGGGCTTTGTCTTTTGCGTCGGTGATGTATGTGTTTGTGTCTGCGCTCTAGGGTGTGGGTGTCTTCTCTTTGTCTGGCCATCTCCTCCCACACGAGTGGAGTAGAAGCTTTGGGTCAGCACACTGTCCAAATATCTCCCTAGCACACTTACGCTCACTCCAGGACTGGGAGGGGCATTTGATATTCTGCAGCTTTCTCTCTCCCTTTTTTTTTTTTTTTTTTCTGGAGGCTTTGCCAAAAAATGTACTGCATTGTGCAATTTCTTCTTCTCTGCCAAAAACGCTGTTGAGATAAAATGCAATGAGACGAGAGTTTGCAACCAGTCACCGTCAATAAAAAGCCACCCGTGCCGACTTCACGTGGCGTTTAATTGTAAAACACACAAACTTGTATGATTACATGCGGATTAAAGAAAGAAAGAAAGAAAGAAAGAAAGAAAGAAAGAAAGAAAGAAAGAAAGAAAGAAAGAAAGAAAGAAAGAAAGAAAGAAAGAAAGAAAGAAAGAAAGAAAGAAAGAAAGAAGGAATGAAATGGCTTCCTAAGTTCCTCCCAGCTGTTGAGGAGGGGACGTCTGAAATGATCCAGAGAATGAGATCAACCATTATCTCATACAGATGCTAGTCAGGAAACCATGTGTGTGTGTGTGTGTGTGTGTGTGTGTGTGTGTGTGTGTGTGTGTGTGTTTAGATAACATGATATTAGAATTATCCATTTGTTTCTGCTTATCGAGGGTTTTTTTGCGTATGCATCTAATTATCGAAGGTTGCTTTTCAGCATGTGTGTGTGTGTTTACACAAGTGTGAATGATCAAGTTCTGCAAGACCATGCTGCACGGTCGCCAAAAGAGTTTCATCAGCCTTTCGGAAAGCAGTCTGGTTTCAGCGTCCCAGCTGTAGCGCTCGGACCGCCAGAAACCCTCACTGTAAAATCCCTGCAGAATCCACCTCACCAGCGAAGGTTTTTCTGTCAGCGTCATTAAAACAATCAGAAATTTTCTAAAATGCTGAAGACTAATATCATCACGGTCACTTCATAAGGAGAAAAGTATTGACTTTTTCCACCCATTTCTGGTTCTTCACCAAATTGTCACCACAAAGTTGGAGATTGTATACGACGTCTTTGGATGCTGTGGCATGAACTTTTTCCTTCACTTGCACTAGAAACCTGTTTTGGGAAGATCTCCTGCTATTGAGATCAAACCCTATAAAACCACCTTTGGATCAATACCTGATTTTACAAACCTTCTTATGGTTAAAAGAATCTCAGTCAATCCCCACAAAATTTGGTGGAACATCTTCTCAGAAGAGTGTCCACAAAGTTTTGTCTCTTTTCTGTCCATTTGTTCCCAAAAACACGAAGTAGCCTCAGGTGATTCCATGGATTTCCTGGTAGAACCTTCTAATCTGCAATGAACTGCAACACATGGGTTATTATGGAAGTACTGGATTTAAACCTACACAAGATCCAGGTCACATAATCTCAGGCTTGTGCATAAATAACAAAGAAAGATGGTGACTGGAATCCAGGATTGTAGAAATCTCTGAGGATGAGGGGTTTGGGGATAATTCAGTTGCAGTCCAGATGATTATGAGATGGTCAGAGGTATGTAAAGAATGAGTAGATATGAAGCGAGAAGCAATTGAAGAAAGCTAATTTTTTAAAGTGAGGATGAGGATTTTTTATGGCTTGATCCACGTGATCTACATTTCCCATCCAACTGTACATGTCACATGACCTGGTCACGTGTCATTTATTGATCCTCATCTATTACATTCATTTATCTGGTCTCATTTATTACACAATGAGACCAGGAGTCAGCTGCAAGGTGAGACTTGTGCTATTTAGGGGGAAGGAACAGGTGTGAGGGATCAGTGCCATGGGACTGGGTCATGTGATGATGATGATGGCTGGTGGAACATGTCATCCTGTGGCTCCTGGAATAATCCTGGAAGTGGATCTAGGGGGCCTTTTTTCTTTAATTTGGTCGAATAGGAAAATAATGATGAAGCAGAGTTGTTTCTGAGATGTTGGACTTCCGATCAGAAGGTTGTGAGAAATGCTGGGCCATTGAGCAAAGCCCTTAACCCTCACCTGCTCAGTTGTACGAATGAGATAACTGTAAGTTGCTCTGGATATGGGCGTCTACCAAACGATGTAAATAGTATATTTACTGCATTAGTACTTCACAAGAACATCTGACATCGTTCACGTCCACTAGTGAATTGGGCCTCGAATGGAAAAGTGTTTGAGAATGCAGATGATGATGATGATGATGATGATGATGATGATGATGAAGAACATTTTTGGATCGTACCCGGAATTCCGCTGACCCTATTACCGCTATTCAGTAGTTTTGTTAAACCAAACATGAGGCATATGTTGAGATTGGAATGAGAAAGTGCAGAAAGAGAACAATACAGGAAGTCGGGGAACGAAGTGACCAGGGAACGAGGGAATGAGCTCAGCTCAGGCGCAGGAAACTGGAGAAGGAAGAAGAAGTCATGACCCAAAAGAATGAGTGCTTTTCCTGTGACATTCCTCGTTTTCCGGTTATCCAGAGAGAGCACGATAAAAGTACATTTGTGTGTGTGTGTGTGTGTGTGTGTGTGTGTGTGTGTGTGTGTGTGTGTGTGTGTGTGAGAGAGAGAGAGAGAGAGAGAGAGAGAGAGAGAGAGAGAGAGAGACAGTATTTGAAACACATCAAAAATGAAGTAGTGAAGAATGAAATACAAACTTGCTGAATAGAGTGAAAGAAAAAGAGATTGACAGATCTATCTATCTATCTATCTATCTATCTATCTATCTATCTATCTATCTATCTATCTATCTATCTATCTATCTATCTATCTATCTATCTATCTATCTATCTATCTATCTGTCTGTCTATCTGTCTGTCTGTCTGTCTGTCTGTTTGTCTGTCTGTCTGTCTGGTGTATATCTGTTTCACTTTTTGTTTCTCTCTCATCAGAGAGATTCTTTCTCTTTTTAAGACCCTTTAAAATCTCTTTTACTATATCCCCCTCTCTCTATCTATCTGTCCATCTCTCTCTCTCTCTTTCTCTCTCTCTCTCTCTCCCTCTCTCTCTCTCCCTCTCTCTCTGTGATCTGGAGTAGATTCACACACAGTGCTCATTTCCTTTTCCTCCTATTATTTCAACCTCATCCCCCAGCTCGAGGAATGTGTGTGTAGAAGTGCGTGTGTGTGTGTGTGTGTGTGTGTGTGTGTTGATGATGTCACTCTATCCCCCATTCCCTAAACTTAAGCATGTAGCTCACCTCGCCCAGTGCACAGTCAGGACCACACCTCAGTTTCCCTGATTGTGTAGATAATGGAGTTCCATTCTGTTCTGTTCAGTCCAGTCCAGTCCAGTACAGTACAGTACAGTACAGGTCAGTGCAGTCCAGTATAGTACACTACACTACGGTTCTATACAGTCCAGTAGCGTTCTGTACAGTCCAGTATGGTTCAATACAGTCCACTACAGTTCTGTACAGATCAATAGGGTTCTGTACAGTCCAGTGCGGTTCTGTACAGTCCACTACAGTTCTGTACAGATCAATAGGGTTCTGTACAGTCCAGTGCGGTTCTGTACAGTCCACTACAGTTCTGTACAGTTCAATAGGGTTCTGTACAGTCCACTACGGTTCAGTACAGTCCACTCCAAAATACTTCAAAACAAGCTGTAAATAAATAAATACACTTAATTATATACACACATCTTTATGTAAGAGTAATTGGGTTTAATTTTATACCCAGAATGTCTATTTTTGTCATTATTTAACACACTATGCAGACAAAAGTTTGTGGACACCCGACCCTAGGAGTGACACATGCTTTTTAAACATCCTATTTGCTGCTGTCCCTCCACTCTTCTTAGATGTCCTACTACTTTTGTTCATATAGTGTACATTATGTTTGAATGATTCATGGTGGAAGAGCAATCAGGAAGAATCAATTTCCTTCGAGGAATTTACGTTACAGTGGAGTCGCGTGTCCCGGTGTGAGAGAACTGCATGTTCTATATGTGCTGAATTCCTCTCGCTCTGACTCACTGAGAATTAAAAGTCTTTTCCTGTGTGTCATATCCCTCATAGACTCATAGCCACACTGAGGACTGAATCTGACCTTTCACTGGCTCGGCTTGGCTTTTTCACAAAACCTCAGAATCGTGCGTTTCCTGAAGCTGATGTTTGGGCGAAAAAAGTCATTTAGAAAATGCACAAAAATGATGCAATTTTTGAATTATTTATTATTATTATTTATCTATGTGTTTATTTATTATCACTGGTTCAAATAAAGGGTTGACTTTCTGAGTAGGAAAGGTTTTGAGGGCACTTTCGGTAGTTTTTCCTAGTCCGAAATTCCAACTTATATATTTTTTTATAAGAATAAAACATATACAATAATAATAATAATAATAATAATAATAATAATAATAATAATAATTATTATTATTATTATTATTATAAACACAAAAAAGTACAATCAGAAAGAGACAGAAAACCCAAAAGGGTTCATTTGAAGCCTCCAGCTAAACAATAAAGAAATCAACAAACAACTAATGAAATTTAGAAAAATTATAAAAAAGATTATCATAACAAATATGTAAGTGTAAATGACTGCAAATTAATTACAAATGACTCCAAAATCAAATAAATACATAAAGTGCATAACAAAAGGAAATACGTTGGAATGTTCACCTCACATGAATTTATCTTGTACATCAAAACGCACATATGCAGTCACATGAAATAAATGAGGACCCCCTCTGAAAGCCTGTGTGTTTTTTTTTTAACATGTTTGGACATATGGATATTTAATATCAATACTAAAATTCAAGTCATATGACTACACAATTAAAACTGAAGAAAATACTTTTTAAAACTTTCTTTAAAATGTTTTTTTTTTTTTTTTTAATTCTGGTGAGGAATTAATGAGGACGTCCCCACATTTATTCCCACTTAAAATGGCTAAAATCAGACAAAGGTGTATCACATGAAGTGAGAGTGAACACCGTGGTGAGATCGAAAGAGCTGCCTAAAACCTTCAGAAAGATGATTGTAGCAGCTTATGAGTCTGGTACGGGATTTAAAATGATCTCAAATGAATTTGAGTGAAGAATTCCAGAAGAATATGTCTGGAAAATAGTCTACAAGTGGAGGACATTCAAAACAACTGCCAACATGCTCAGGTCTGGCCGTCCAAGCAAGTTCATCCTGAGAGCAGACCGCAAGATGCTGAAAGTAGCCACCAAAAACCCTAATGTCAGCACGGGACCTACAGCAGGCTCTTTGTACTGTTGATGTGAAAGTGCATGTCTCTACAGTCAGAAAGAGACTACACAAGTCTAACTTTCATAGGAGGTGTTCCAGGAGGAAAACTTTGCTCTCTAAGAAAAACATGACAGCCAGACTGAAGTTTGCCAGAGAGAACATAGACAAAGACCAGGATGTTCTTTGGACATTTAAAATGGAATTATTTGGACACCGGAACAGAGGACATGTTTGGCGTAACCCAAATACAGCATTCCAGGAAAAAAAAAAGGACCTCTTAACAACTTTGAAACATGGAGGTAGAAGTGCTTTGCTGCAGCAGGACCTGGCCAGCTCACCATCATCGAATCCACCATGAATTCTACCGTGTATCAGAGGGTGCTTGAGGAACATGAGACCATCTGTAAAACAAATTCAAGCTGAAGCAAAACTGAACCCTGCAACATCACAATGACCCAAAACATACCAGTGAATCCACCAAGGACTGTCTGAAAACTAAGAAAAGGAGATTTCAAACTGTACATTCAAGAAACCCCTCAAACATCTCACAGCTGAAAGAATGGCTTTAAGGTGTGGGGCAGACTTTCTTTAGAACGATGTCAGAGATTGGTAGATGGCTGCAAGAAACGTCTCACTGAAGTCAAAAGGGGGCAACACCAGCTATTAGGGTGTGGGGTGCCCTAACTTTTTTCCTCAGTTAGAATACGCATTTTTTTTGAGATCTTCTGTTTAATCAGTAAAACAACAAATTTTTGACTTTTCCAGAGAAAAATAAAAACGAGATGAGACAATCGATATGTGAACATTTCTTAATAAAGAATTGGATATTTAATAGGGGTGTTCAAATTTTTTCTTATGACTGTATAATAAGGACCTGAAGTTTATTAAATAAAGAAGCAGAAAGAAGCAGAAAGAATACATATATATATACGTATATGTATATGTATATATATATATATATATATATATAATTGTTTTTATTAATTGCAACATGAAGAAACAGGCATTTAACAATATCTTGTTAAAAAAAATGTTAAATTCAAAATCAAATGTAATAAAATACCACCACTGCACAAAGAAAAAAAATTCCAACTAAGATTTGATCAAAAGTGAGGTCCCTTCTCCATGCTTTATCTTTATTTTTGTTGGTTTTCGAATTAAAAGGTGAAATTTTTTCAGTCGGTGACGTTTACACACGTGCCTCCCGTTGAAACGTCCTGCTGATTGTGTGGAGCAGCTGAGAATGCTCCGTGTCTGGAGTTTTTCTTGAGGCTTGAAGACCGGCTGTTATCACCCCTTTAAGAGAAGACTTCTGCGTTTCACCTGGAATTTGCACATTCCTGCAGGACAATGCGGAGGTGTGAGATCTCCATTCCCCCAGTGCTTTCCTGCAGGTCAGACATGCCTAAGCTGTTTTCAATTACAGCCTGAATGAGCCATTAGCACACTTTGGAGCTGTAACTGGGACACTGTTGGTATAGCCTTTGGCTCACACGGAGAGCCTGTGATGCTTCATATGCTAATTAGACTTGAAGAATCCGGTACCTTTATAACCAAGTTTCTTTTTCTATTGACATTTCCAAGATAACTCTTATAATAGCCTCCACTCTTCTGGGAAGATGTTCCTCTCGATTTTCTGTGGAGGTTTGTTCCCATTCAGCTACAAGGGTGTTAATAAGCCAGTGAACACTAAAATGTTAGTGTTCACATTCTTGCCAAAGGTGTTCAATAGAGTTGAATGGCAATAGCCAAAGATCTTCCACTTCAAACCTGTGTAAATGAGATCTTCATGGGCTTTGTGCACAGGGGCATTGTCATGCTGGAACGGGTTTGGGTCTCCTAGCTCAAGTGAATGGAAAATTTAATGCTACACCATCCGAAGGCATCCTGTACAATTGTGGGCCTCCAAATTTGTGCAAACAGTTTGGGGAAGAAACACATACGGTTGGGAAAATCGTGTGTCCATATGGGTTACTTCTGTCGATGAAGGAAAATCCTCTGCTGGAGCAATTTGAGGAATTTCAGTCACATATTTTTTGTCAATTAAATTAAGTGTGTGTGTGTGTGTGTGTGTGTGTGTGTGTGTGTGTGTGTGTGTGTGTGTGTGTGTGTGTGTGTGTGTGTGTGTGTGTGTGCATATAGCAATTGAACTGATTTTTGCATCCTAATGCATGTTTAGTTTTTTTGAATCATGTCAGAAGTATAAATGTGCTATCATTGTGTCTAAATCAATTATTGATTGTAGATTTAGATCTTTGGGACCTAGGGTGCAATTATTTCTGAAAGAAAAACATCAACTATAACCGCCTAAAGATCCATGAAGTTCCTGAGCAACTCAAAAATGAATGAATTTGGACTATAACATCAAAAAAAGTATGCTACGATTTAATCACTAAACAACACACAATGATGGGACTCTAATGAATGGACATTGAGTGTTGAGGATGAAGATTTTGAGCCTGGTTCCTTTCAAGGTTCCTCATGAAGTCTCGTTTTTTTTTTCTTCAAATTTTCCATTAAATCACTCATTATGGATTAATTTACAATTATAAGGAACAGACTTATAGGCACTAAATGTACATGCTTTTTATTCAACATTTTATTTGTGTAAAGCTGCTTTAAGACAATGTCCATTGTTAAAAGTGCTCTAGAAATAAAAATGAATTGGATTAAATACTTTTATTAGTGTCCATAGTGGTGCAGCTCATATTTCACCTACAACCATGACCATACACAACCATAAAATGTGACTCCAGTAAAAATGTCCCTTTAAACTTTCACTTGAGTAAAAGTACAAAAGTATTCAGCTTTGAATGTACTTAAGTATCCAAAGTACTATGATTTATTCGACTATAATGTTCCTATTATCATTTTTATCACAAGACTCTTTACTTAATCAACTCAGTTTATGTGAAAAGACTGTTATCTATTAATAGAATGATATTAATGAGTTAAACACTGATTGGTTGTGGCGAGTTGGAGTCAGTGAGTTATTGAGGCTGTATGTATCTAAGTAGATACCACAAATTGATTGTTCAAAATAAAAAAGGAACGAACGACTTTGCGTAAAAAGTGCGATATTTGACTTTGAAATGTAGCGAAGTTACAGTAAAAGTCCCCCTAAATGAAAACACCAGTAAAGTACAGATACCATTTACACTACAGTGCAGTACAGTAATGAATAACGTTTACTTGCGTCACTGTCCAAAGCTGCTTACACGTTAGCAAAAATGCGTATAAGATACGTCTTAGGAAAGTTTTGCGTCGGTATGTAAGTCAACGTACTGACAGGATATATTACATTAGTAATCCTGTGTGGTCAGTGAGGCTTCTAGCACATTCCTAGAGTAAGCTTTGGAGATCCATGGAGCCTCTGGTGCAATGCGCCGTGAGCATTACTATAATCATTAAAGCCATCAGATGTGTAAGGAAGAATAGAAATTTGGAGAAAATGGGCATGACAGAGATTGGGGGAGGAGAACGTAGTAAAGATCTGCTCGAAAATATGAACGTCTTATTACGCTGCAGTCTGGTATGTACGGAATTTGATGTCGCGACATTTACGTGACCTCGTCGTACCATGAACAGAGGATGGAGGGAAAAAAATGAAGTGTGTGAGAATGAGTATGGGGAAGGGATTTCAAGGAAGAGAGAGAAGAGGAAAAGGAAGCTCTATTCAGAGACCGAGAGAGAGAAAGAGAAGGGTATCGGACAGCTGAAAGTTGGGTGGGGGGAAGGAAAGGAGGGAGGTCCCATGTCGGGGCATGGGTGTCAGCGTGGGTTGAAATTTGTGAGTCTCCCTCCTCTTCAGCTCATTGTAACCCAGAAACTGAGACGAGGAGCAGCCCGGCCTCCATGAGACTCCACGAGAGGAAAGAGTCTGTAACTGCAACTTAACAACCAATTTTCTTTTCTTTCGACAAAGCAAGATTTTTTTATTTTTGATATCCGAGATTTTTTGGAGGCTTTGGAGAGCTTTTGTCAATGCTTGGGACAATAACTTTAACAGGTAAGGTGCATTATATAAGCTGTTATATAAGAGTTTTGGTCTTCTCCAGCAGATCCATGATTTGTGTAACAGGTGAATTTGCTTCTCGCTGATTTCAATTGTTTGTACGGTGAAAACCAGGGAAATATAGTGGAAAAAACATAATAGACGTTTTTCAGGGTAGGATTGAAAAATCGAAGCCAGGATGAACGTGTAATGAGAATGGGCAGGTGAGATTTGGAAATCTTATTCTGAGGGGCGTGGTAGCTTGTGAGACTTTTAAAGCTCCAGTCTGTGACCTCTTGGTCCCTATAAAGTTTAAGAATGATGTACCATGTTACAGCTATGATAAGAAATAAATAATCATTAGTATATTTGTTTATTTTTTTATATTTAGACCATTTTTTAAAGTTTGTGGCCATCTATGGATGTCTGAAGCAAACAAAATATCTCTTGGTTTGGAGATCAAAGTGCTACACACTATTCCTAAAAACACCATTATTACAGATAAAGGTGCATTGTGGGGTCATTTCAGTTAAATTAATAACTTCGAGTCGAGTTGAGCGTTAACACCCGTATCTATTCATGAAAAAGCCTCAGCTCCAGAAGACTAATTTGGAGGACGCATTCCTTACTCACCCTGTTATCCCCGAGTATAACGTGTAGTAGGAGGAAACATATCTTACAAGCATAGGTTGTAAATATCGCCGTACTTCAGATCACTTCAAAAGACTTGGGCTGGAGCTGGTGGGCTTTGGAATTTTAATTAGTTTTTTTTGAAGCTCTTCTGATCTTGGTCAGGGTCCTCTGTGGCGTCCCAGTTGGTGGTGTGGGATGGGGATATGGAATTTATTACTACCTTTTGCCAAGTAACAAATTTTTAAATTTGGGTTTTTTTAGGTTTCAGATGTGGGTTTGTGTGTAAACTTACAAAAATGAGGATGAATGTAAATGGTATAATGTAAGATTGCAGTAATTTGTGACTGAATGACCTTTCCAAAATATTCTTTATTGCTTAATTGGCTTGTCCTCAGACTTCTTGCGGATTTGTGCTGCTTCGTGCAACTCTTATTGGCACAGATCAAATAATTTCAATTGCCGTAAAGCAACCAAGTATCACTTCCAGTATTGATTTGATTTGTCATGAGTTATGCATCAGCATTTGATATTGTTTATTGCTTGCAAGTTGGATTGCGATATGCTTCTCTTTGGACCTTTGTCTGAACTTTTTACATCATTTAGATTGGTGTTGAGATTAAGTGGCATGTTGGTTTGCTGAATTTGGTTGATTTTGATCTACTGTGTTGAATATTTTATTCATTGGTAAATTGCCTTCTTGTAGTCTTTGTGGAAGTAAGATGATGGTGTGAGTTAGAATGGGGTGTGGTCATTTACTGCATTGTTGGAATGGGGTACAGTCATTCAGTCTTGGTGGTGAGTGGGAGAAGGGGGTGGTGTTAAAGGCCCGTCATGAAAAGGGGAAGGGGGCTATTACGTTGAAGTAGATAAACAGTGTGGTGTTTGCACAGCATTGCCAAACATTGAGCTTGTCCTTTTTCAAACACCAGTTCCGCTAATTAATAGCCTCAAGTATTATGCATCTGTTTGCCAAACGTGACAAACAAAAGCAGGAGGGGTGGAAAGGCATGCGATTTCTTGGAGCACCCCTCACCCGCAAAGCCCTTGCGGAACATTCAGTCCGTTATCCCAGAAAGAGTTCGGATAACACCTCCCCCTCTCAGTTTTAAAGAAAAATCCATTGGGCACCCTATATAAGCCAGGTGAAAACAAGAGAGGATCGGATTCCTTAGCTCAGGTTTCATTCAGGGACACTTTAGAGACAACAGCAGATGTGGGCTGACACACACACACACACACACACACACACACACACTATATAACCTCCTTGTTTGGTTATTCATCTAAGCACCTTTTAATGGTTTCCCCCCAAACACAAACCATTTGTGAGGTGCTTGTTGGTTTCTCAGGATGCCTAACACAGGATAATACTATTTCAACAATACCAGTCAGAAAGTTCTCCACCCAAATACCCCCTACTGCTCCCTCATACATATTGTAATGGCACCACTCATCACATCACATCGCTACTCATCCATTCAGACCTCGTTATGTTCGAGATTGTAAATTTCCTAATAACCTGTTTTGTCAGCAATCAGTCTTGCAATGTTTCTCTTCTTTTTCCCCTCTTCTGGCTACACATTCAAGGATTTTGTCATGGTTATTTAAAGTTTTAGATGGACAATAGAATGGGGCCCCCATCCAAGAGAAGCCATTGTGAAAAAACTGGGGACAATGCATGCTTTCCTGCCTGAGGTTTTTCTTTCTCGTTCTCTCACACACACACTCTGGGGGATGGGTTCTTGTGTGGTAAAGGAAGCTGAATGACATATTCCAGGCTTCTTAGAGTTATTTTGTTGCTGCTGATTTGTACTGTATTTTATCAAACTAGCAATGCTTCTGAGAAACGTCCCTCAAATTCTCAAATTTGTAGCTTTTTATGCCAAGTTTAAACAAAAGATATTCTGTATTGTTTTGTGGTGTCTGGTTAGTTTTTTCTTTTAGATTACACTTTGGAGAACAATTGTGATGTTTTTGGAATGACCAAGAACACATTGGGTTAGTTTTGCAATATTTCTGGGAAACTTTTTTTGGTTTTGATAAGATTTGAAACCATTGACTCCCTGCTTGATATGGAAAACCAGATCAATAAACATCACGTGTCTATCGGTAATAGGTGAAGTCATGTGATACCCTTGCGTAGAAAATTAAGTTATTAAAGTTGACGGGTGGATTTTGGACCCCGAAAGCAAGATCAAGCAGAGCCAGATGTGAACATTCCTCCCCAATGTAAGCCTGGATGTCAAAGGGAAGCCAGGCATCAAGGAGGTCTGCTTTGCCTGACGGTCTCCCCCAGTCCACCCCACGCCTGTCTAAACACAGATAGACGTGGGAAGAATCTCATACAGTGGTGTGTTTCTCTGTTTTCTCACCTGTTACCATGTGGCCATGTGCCCAGAGATAATAAAGTCGTAATATCAACATTTACAGACACTTGTTCTTTTATGTGTTAGCTAAATTAAATCAGTGTTTTTCTACACACATTTGGCGGTGCTTATGTTATTGCGAAATAGACACAATAATTTACCCCAAATCCTGGTTGTTAAATTATGTCATGCTGTTTTTTCTTTTTTTTTTTTACATGGACCAAAAGGGATCAGCAAAGATCAAACCATGATCAGATTGTAATATGGCTGATTAAATCTGTACAGGGGATGAAAGTGTTTTAAGATGTATTGCAGAACAGTTCTGATTTCCTGCAGATGTTTGAATACATCATCTTGAATTAATTACAGCAATAAAAATAACTCATGTCAAGTACATTAATTAGTCATTGTTGTCTCTTTTTTTACTGATTTACACTAAGGTTGTAGGTCTAACAGTAACAGTACTTTGTTTTCTTTGACCTCTCTTTCAGTTGGCCAGACAGAGGCCATGCCACAGAAAGAGGACAGCCCTGAATCAATCGAGGTCCTCCAAGAAGAGGTCTCACCTCAAGTCAATGGAGAGCAGGAGAAAATCGAGTGTGTTCCCGAAGATCCAACGACTCCAGCAGAGGAGAAAGTTGCTGAGGAAAAACCAACAGAGACGAATGAGGTTGGGTTCAAGAAGATCTTCCGCTTTGTTGGCTTTAAATTTACACTAAAGAAGGACAAAAATGAGAAGGTGGAGCCTGTACAGCTCCTGACGGTTAAGGAAACGGAGGATGGTGTCTCAGAAGCTGCTGTGGAGGAAACCAAAGAAGAACCCGTAACAGCAGAAATCCAGTCTGAGAATGAAAAGAAACCGGATGCCCCAGAAATTGAGAAAAATGCCAGTGAGGAAGATGCTGAAAAAACTGAAACAGAACCAGACCTTCCTGCAACTGACACCCCAACAGAACCCAAATCAGATGGCACTGAAGAAACTGAAAAGACCCCAGCTGATGAGCCAGCTGAAGAAGTAGAAACCTCTGCTGAGAAGGAGAAAGAACCAGAAGCACAAGCTGAATCTCCGACATCTCCACCGTCTCAAGAGACACAGTCCCCTTTTAGAAGATTCTTTACTCAGGGAATCTTCTCTAACCTGCGTAAAAAGACAAGCTTCAAGAAGTCTAAAGAGGAGGAAACAATAAAAGAGAAATCTGCTGACGAGGATATAAAGGAGGCTGATGAGACAAAAGAAGCAGCAGCAGAGGAGGAAGGACAAATCAAGGAGGATACAGAGAAAGTGGAAACTGGTGAACAGGTAGATAAAACAGATGGACCAGAGAAATCTGAAGAAAGCCCAGAGGAAGCTCCATCTGCTCCTGAGGAGAAAAAGGAGAAGGAGCTAAAAGAGGAGGTTGAAACATTAAGTGAAGTTGCACCAGTTCAAGAGCCTGAAGCGAAAGTTGAACAAATTGAACCTTGTGAAATTTTAGAGACCTCTGGCACTGAAGATGACAAGACCAAACCCACTGATGATGCCAAACTTGCAGATGAAAAAGCAGCTGATTCTTCTGAGGAACAACAAACCTCTGAGAAATCCCCTGTGGAAACACTCACTGAGGGTGAAGTTCAGTCTTCCCAAGACAAAGCCAAGCCTCAAGGAAGTCCACTGAAAAAACTGTTTACTGGAGCAGGGTTGAAGAAGTTATCCTCCAAAAAGCAGAAGGGCAAAAAAGAAACCGATTCAAAGCCAACAGAATCCACTGAGCAGACAGCTGAACAAATTCAATCATCCACAGAGTCAGGTGAGGCTCAAAAACCTGAAAGTGGAGCTTCATCTCCAGAAGAATCTGTTGAGCATGTTGTAGGTGAGGCAAGTCAGGCCGAAACCAGTGCAGAAGCCGAAGGTGAGGGAGCAACCTCTGACACTGATAAGAAGAAAGATAGCATCCTTCATTGGGCTTCATTCAAAAAATTAGTCACTCCAAAGAAACGTGTCAAGAGGTCATCTGAGAGTGAGGATGAGACCACTGGAGACAAAGCTAAATCGGCCACTCTGTCCTCAACCGAGAGTGCTGTTTTTGAAGAGAAAACTGAGGAGATTAAACCAAGTGAAGAAGGAAAGAAAGAAACAAAAGAGGAATCACAAGTTGAGGGCAAGACTGAGGTCAAAGCTGAAAAGGTTGAACAAAGCACAGAGGAGACTAAAAAGAAGATTGATAACTCAGTATCCTGGGAAGCCCTTATTTGTGTTGGATCATCTAAAAAGAGGGCCAGGAAGAATTCTGACTCTGATGAGGAGGAACCTAAGATTGAGGAAGAGGTTCAGCAGTCTGGAGAAGAACAGGTCAAAACTGCAGAGTCACCCCTTGAAAGCTCACAGGAGGTCGATCATGAAAATTTGGCCTCTTCTCCAGAACCAGAAGAAGAACTTGTTTCTACATGGGAGTCCTTCAAAAGGCTGGTAACCCAACGTAAGAAACCCAAAGCAGAAGAGAAGTCTGATGAAGCACAGGGTCCAGAGCAGGCTACATCCGACAGCGAGCTACCCAAAGAGGAGTCATCCTTCTCCCTGAGAAAACTAATTCCTCGCAGAAAGAAGAAGTCTGATACTAAACAAGGGCAGGTATCTTCTGATGTTGGATCTGCAGAAGAAGACTCTGACACACCTGCTGTGGTACCTCTATCAGAATATGACACTGAACAGTCAGAGAAGGCTACAGCTGAAGAAACAAAGACAGAGGAGGCAAAGCCAGAGGTCATACCTGTCACTCCTGTTACTCCTGGAAAAGCCTTAGCTGAGGACAGATCACCTTCTTGGATCTCCACGACTGTCGAGAATGTTGAAGATGAGACAGAGGGCAAGCCATTAAGTGATATACCTGAAGAAGGAGATACAGCTGTTACACCTAAATCAACTGATAACACAATTGCAGAGGACATTGTAGAGTTTACTTCAGAAGCCATCACTGCTATTGAACCAGCTGAGGAAACTGAAATGGTTTCCGCTTTATCACGCATCACAGAGTCACCTGTTACATCTGGTGAGGCCTCACCAGTTCCAGATGATGGTGTGGTGATGAAGACCGAAGCCGTTTTACAGGAAGCTGTTGAAACTATCACAATTACATCAAGTAAGGTGGCTGTTACAGTAACAGAGGAGCAGACACACAGTATGGTAGTCACTTCAAGCCCATTCCCATTTGACTCAGCCACTAAGGAGGAAAAAGTTGTCTTGGCTGTTCATGAGAAAAGTGAAGCGACCTCCATCTGCATCGGCCTTGACGCAAGTGAAATTAAAGCTGTAGAAGAAGAGAGTCCTTTAAAAACCACAGTGGAGGCGATCACCGTGGTCAGTGAGGCATTGTCTGTTGAGGTGGCTGCTGAAGACCAGACTTTAAAGGCAGAGGAAGCTGAAGTGGCAGAGGATAAAGTTTCTGTGGCACAGGTTAATGAAGTTCAAACCGAGTTCAAAGAACAGGCTCTGGCATCTGAAGAAAGTACAATAGAGGAGGTTCAGACTACAATCGAGTTCCAGGAAGCAGCAGCAGTCAAAGTGCCAGTGGTCACCACCATTCAACAGGAGATAGAGATTCTTGAGGAACCAATAGTGGCAGAAAACACTTCAAAGGTGGTTGCAGAGAGCCCAGTCGAATCGGCCATTGAGCAGCCAGTGTGTGCTCAGACTGTGGAGATCACTAAAATTACTGCTGCTGAAGAGGAGGTACAGGAGCTAAAAGATGTTAAAGAATCAGTTGCCTGTACTGAGGTGGAATCTGTAGAAGTAGCAGTGGCTGTGTCAGAAGAAGTTGCAACATCACTTGCAGATACTATTGTAGTTGAGACAACCATGTCTCATGAGGAGCTCATTCCTGTGCTGGCTGCAACAGAGGAGTTTGCAGTGACGGAAGAGGTTGTGGGTGTTTGTCCACCCTCAGAATCGGAAACCAAAGCAGAGGTAAAGGATGAGGTTGTAATCAAGAGCGTTTTACCCAGCGAAGTTCACGTTATCAAAAATGTTGAGATTGTCACAGCGAGCGTTTCTGTTGAGGAGAACACTGAAGTCACATCATCAGTTGTCAGTACTGTGATTGAGGAAGCATGTGAGAAAGATGAGGAAGAAGTGAAAGCAAAGCATTTAAAAGAAACAAAAGTTATCCAGGAGCAGAGCATGGTCATTGTCCAGGAAGTCCTTCAAAATGTTGTTGAGAACCTCAGCGAACTGCAACAGTTAGAAGAGAAGCCTGTGGAGGAAATTCATACAGCAAAACCTGAACAAGTCCTATCTGCAGCTGAGGAGGAAAAATCTTCACAAGATGCACCAGTTACAGAAGACAAGTCTTCAGTACATGCACAAATTCAAGAGGAATTAAAGTGTGAGAACAAAGCTGAAGAAGAACCAACAAAGATTGTTACCGAGAGCTTGCCAGTCAGTGAAGCCATTCAGGTTTCTGAAATAGTTCTGGTTGCTATGACAGAAGAAATTAAAGAAGCTCGGGAGGAAGAGGTGTCCTCATACTCAGTGGAAGCCACACAAGCATGTACGGATGCAGAAAAGCACGAAGTGGAATTAAAGGAATGTGAAAAAGAGGTAGAGGAAGACAAATTGGTCACCACAGAAAGCGAAGAAGTTAAATGTCAAGTTAAAAAAGAAGAACCAAGCGGAGCCACCGAGAGCCCAGCTTCAGAGGAGAGCAGTGAGATGCAAAGCACCACTCATGCAAGCACAAAACACGTGCAGATTTTTGAGGAGGAAAGCCAGCAGGTCCAAGACGTGAAGATCGAGACAACTACAGAGATCAAAGTTAGCATTGTACATGAGGTGGATGCGGATAAAAGAGCGAGTCAAGACATTGAAATTGCCATAAAGGAAGACAGCACCAAAAGTCAGGAGTCATCAAATGATGTGCCTCAAACAGACTTGGAAGAGGAACAAAAGAGTGTTTCAGCACCAAACATGAAGGGCCAGGAAGGGTCCAGAGATCCCAACAGTCAAATGACAGATGCTGAAGCCGCTGAGGTGCAACCAGCTGTTGGGAAGGCACCAAAAGAAAAAGATATGGAGAAAGCAATTGATACAGTCACCACAGAAACAACTACAGAGTCATGAGCCAGTAAGTACCTTATTTTGTCTTAAATCATCTCTAGTATCCCATAATATGAAAACAAATATCAGGTTGGTGTTTTTCAAATGTTTTTTCAAAATGCTGTAATATCAGGACTTTGTCACTAGATTCGGTGAATATTTTAGCAACTTCAAACAAGGGCCTCATGTCGATTTCTGAGGAGGCATTAGCAACTTTCCTGGGTTTGATATCACTCCCCAGCCCACATTACAATATTCGCTTACACTAAAATGCCTATAGGAGCCGACTTTCCAGACGACTACTTGCAGCAAAATTTAGTGACCTTGCAGAAGTTATCGTAAAGGATAGTGTGTCAAATGAACCCTCAACTCGTATAATTTAGAGCTGGTAGCTTAGTGGTTAAGGCAATGGACTTTGGCTTGAGTTCAAATCCCAGGCACACCAAGCAGTCACCCCTGAGCACGGCCCTTAACCCCATAGCTGCTAACGTTTAGAAATAAGATAAATGAAAGTAAGTAGAGGGTTCTAGAAATCCACCACATCTAGTGTGAAAGTTTGCAAAAGCGGGCTTCTTGTTAAATGTTGCTCAAAGACGATCTTTCTCAGCAAAAAGTTGGGATATTGTTTCTAATTCCTCAGTCACATTTTTTCATGGCTCCTTCTTCAAAACATCAAAGGACCTTAGTTTTATTACTGGTGGATTTGCCGGCTCGTGAAATGAAAAAAGCTTTGGTTTGAGGTATAAGTAACCAAGAGACCTTCGATATCAAAGCAGGAATGCCGCAGCCTGACCCCTCACTTTGTAGGCTGCCTTTTAAAGGGAAGCCGTGTGAAGGAGAGATGAACTTGTGCTGAAAGACAGATTATAATTCAAACCCCCCCCCCCCCCCAACACACACACGCACACACACACACACACACACACACACACACACACACTTTACACTACACACACTTTACACTACACACACCCCTATTCTCTTTCCTTCATCAAAGCTCTCCAAACGTGGTCAAGGAAGCATGTCAAGAACATGTCTGATTCGATAAGATACCTTTGACAAGCATACGAAACCTTTTTTTTTTGTAAAATATATATGAATATATCTTTTTATTTTTAAATCAATTTTTTAAATAGACATCAAGTGCAAACTAGTTTGCAGGGGAAAAAATGAGCTAATCTGCTAATTTTCTATTTTGCTAAGCTGGTTTTAATTGTTTTGGTATGTTTTGTCTGCTCCTAAATTTAGACAACTTTGCTAGCAGTAACTAGCTAGCTGGTTGTTATGTCCAATTTTGTTCAAAATATAAACTACAGAGTGAGCAGTAAACTAGCTATTTGGCTAGCTATCATTTATACATAAAAATGTGCATCACTAGCCCGTTTACTAGCTAGGTGGCTAGGTTAAACAACAGATAATTTTACTTTTTTTTTTGTTAACATGTAGACAAATAGTAAATCCAAATTCATATCAAGACCCAACTCAGTGGCCAGTGGTATACCATGAGGTCGTATATTGACTCGCTCAGTTAGCTAACATTAGGGTGTTTGAGTGCAAGGCAACCTAAAAACTAGCTAGCTGGTTTGTTAACCCAGCTATTATGGTCCATTTTTATAGGTTTGGCTACTGTTAAATTGAGACTCGAATGAAACCATAAGCTAAGGTGTGAGCAGTAAATTAGAAAGCTGGCTAACTCAAAGATGTTTCCAAGTTATGTATTTTCATAGAAACCAGCATCTATCATAATTATCGCTTTCCTCGACCGCAAGTTCTTCCTTCAGTGGTGTATATTACATTTGCATTTAATTTTAGCAGATGCCCTTATCCAGGCCTTATCAGTTATTCAGCCGGTCAATTGAAGGCCTTAAGGGTCTTGCTAAAGGGCCCACAAATGGCAGCTTGGTGGTGCTGGGAATTAAACCCTGACCTTCGTACATCCATCCTTTAAAAATGACAAACAATTTTGTAAGGATCTGATTGGCCGGTAAATATTGGGATGCTTTTACCTGTAAGGTGACTGGCTTTTTTTTGGTTTTGTTAAAGGGGCGGGACTTATAGAAGTACAGCAGCAATTATAATAATTATAAGTGGACATTATTTCTTATGAGAATAAAGATACATATTTAATACGACTTCAATACAAAGTTTTGCTGTGCAGAAAAAGAAATGTAAAAATGAGAAATGTGAGGAACAGCAGGAGGGTTTATGGTTGTGGAGGGAGATGGAGGGAGGTGGAGGGAGATGGAGGGAGATAGAGGTTGGTGGAGGTGATGGAGGTAGAGAAGAGCTTGGTGTTGAATCTTTGATGAGTGCTAATGCAGCACTGCAGTGGAAGCAGTGGAGGGTGAATTATAGCAGTGCAGCAGGGGTTTGGTGCAGGATCCTATCTCTCTCTCTCTCTCTCTCTCTTTCTCTCTCTCTCTCTCTCTCTCCCCCCCCCTCCCCCCCCCCCCTCTCTCTCCTTCACACTCTGCTGAAACTTGCTGAGTCATAAAACAGTGAGGAGGAAAAAACATTAGAGCTATACGAAGTAAGATGAGAGAAGAGATAGAGAGAGGATAAAAGAGGGAATCAGACAGTCCGTCCAAGTTAGACACAATAACACGTCTGATCTAAAATGCGATATGCCAACGTGTTATCTATTAGAGGAGATTGAGATGTTTTTGCTCAGCAGCAGCACTGACATTAGGGCATCTGCAAATCTTACTCTCTTTATCCTTCTTTCTCTTTCCCTCTGTCATCCCTCACTCTCCCTCTCTCTTTCCCCTAGTCTATCTCCTCTGCTCTCTCTACCTTTCTTTTTCTTTCTTTCTTTCTTTCTTTCTTTCTTTCTTTCTTTCTTTCTTTCTTTCTTTCTTTCTTTCTTTTCTCTTTCTTTCTTTCTTTCTTTCTTTTTTTTTATTTTCTCTTTCTTTCTTTCTTTCTTTCTTTCTTTCTTTCTTTCTTTCTTTCTTTCTTTCTTTCTTTCTTTCTTTTTTTCTTTCTGTCTCTCACACACACAATCTGTGTCTGTCTCTGTACATCTTCCGTTCTCCTTTCCTCTTTTTCCCTCTCTGTCTATCTCTCTTTATCTCTTCATTCCTCTGTTCTTTCCCTCGCTCCCTCTCTATCTCCTTCCCTATGTCTACATTTCTTTCTCTATGCCCGTCTCTCTCTCCACCTCTGTCTGTCTCTCTCTCTCTCTCTCTCTCTCTCTCTCTCTCTGTCTCTCTTCTTCTTCTTCTTCTTCTTCTTTCCCTTTTTGAAAATGTATTGAGTATTTACATGTCATCTTGCCAAAGCATCAGTATAAAGGAATAAATAATAAAAAAATTATAAAATGCAAATAAAATTATAATAATTATAATAATAATAATAATAATAATAATATCTCTCTCTCTCTCTCTCTCTCTCTCTCTCTCTCTCTCTCTCTCTCTCTCTCTCTCTCTCTTTCTTTCGCTCGCTCAGGTGGTTGCTGTAGAAGATTGGGGAGCAGCAGAAGAAAGAGCCAGAAACGTATCCCTCCATCCATCCGTCCCACATCACTTCATTCCGTCTGCGTCCTGGAAGAATCTCTCCATCCGCAGCATCACCTGTGGCTCAGATGGGTTTAAAAGTTCCTCATGTCACATTAAACTCTTTCACATGTTTATTTCCCTCTGACATTTTACTCACTGAGGGGCAAAGGCTCTCGGATGGAGAGAAACGGATGTGTGTGTGTGTGTGTGTGTGTGTGTGTGTGTGTGTGTGTGTGTGTGTGTGTGTTTGTGAAAAAAATCTTATCTTGTATATTGTATTTATATCTTAAAAAATATTCAAATGTCACAACTTCGTCCTAAACAGCCGCGGGAAATGGATGACGTCACCCAGATACACATTTTTGTGTTTGTTTTTTAATTGAATCATGGTACACACGTGCAGTTAAGCGTCAAAGCGCCCGACCCAGCGTAATCATTTCCATTCATACTGTACATATATCATATATCTATAAATATATATAAATATAAAAAAGTGCTTTATTTCTCAACTGTGAAACTTTTTTTTTTTTTTTGAGATGCACACGCAAATCACGCCGATCAGTAAAACACGGCTTTCATCTTTAATCATGTGAACAATTAATTCGGATTTTATTTAGGTAATAAATTAAATCCCGACAGCACTGTTCAGTGGCACGTGAAGTACAGTATGTTTTTTTTTATTATTATTGTTTAATTACATATTGCAAAAAAAAAAAAAAAAAGCGTTATCGAGCGCACTGCCGCCATCTACCGGCAGCCGGTTTTATTATAATTTTTTACATATATATAAATATTTTTTTTCTTTTTTAACATTTTCCGTTTGTATTTTCAATCTGTGTCTCATAGACTAATGATATTAAATTTTTTCCTGACGTCGACGATCACCTTTAACAATGATTTATTCACTATTTTTTATTATAATTAAAAATCACTTTTTTTCCTAGTGCTTCATATGTATAAGATCTAAACAGAAGCAGAACTGAGGTTTGCATTCAGCAGACAGGTGTGTATGCAAAAAAAAAATAATTCATCCACATCACCTCTGTGCAATCCTGCTGATTAATATACGCAATAGAAAACTAATTTAAAAAATAAAAATCGCCTTTTTGTGCTGGGGGATGTGAGGATTCCTTGCAAAGATGCTTTATTTTGATAAAAAAAAGAAAAAAAAAGAAATAATATTAAACACCTAATATAGAATGTTCTCCAATTATCAAGACTTGTATGAAACTTCCCCCTTCCTCTCCGCCGGGTCGCATCCTGTCCTCTGCTTTTTATAAGAAAACTATTACTGTGAAGCTCCTTAACATTTGTACAAAATTGTATACCTGTGTATCTGACATTGTATTGTAATATGAAATAACCAATGAGAGCATTAGATGTTATGTAGCATGATCTTTTCTGTTCTTCTTCTTTTTTTTTAATGCGTCAAAGCTGTTAATAGTACGGATACAAAACCATGTCTATATTTCATTTGAAATAAAAGTTAGTGCTGAAAAAGCGAGAATTGTGTGGAGATTTTCGTCTTTCTTTCATTTTCCTAAACAGGGATTAAATTCTTATACATTACAAAGTTTTACTTAATTGTATTACCTTTTAATTGAATTATAAAATTTCTGCAAACATTTTAGTATCTTCTCATTGGACAATACTATAGAAATTAAAGGTCCTCTAAAAACAACTAAAAAACTGCCATCAAAAGTAAGTACACCCTCAGTGATAACAGCTGTGTGTGGTGTAACGATGCAAAGCCACACGTCCTTGTCATCATGTTCATGTTTTTGCCTGATTGACAGAACCAGACAAATGTGTGTATCTTCTATTAGAGCAGTTAAAATTCAGTGCTTTGAGTTCAAGTCTCTCATACTGACCACTGGATGTTCTACATGGACCTCATGGTAAAGATCTCTGAGGATTTCAGGATCAGAATCGTTGCTCTACACAAAGATGCCGAGGCTGTAAGATCAGCATCACCCTGAAACTGAGTTACAGTACAGTGTTCAGGGTCATACAGAGGTTTTTTTTTTTTTAAGTATTAAAATGATATAAACCAACAAATGCACAATTTAGATAAAGAAAACAAAATATTGTTACTCTCTCTCTCTCTCTTCCCTTTTTCCCTCTCTCCAAAGAGCAATGTTTCAATAATTGACATTTTCCATCAGGCATCATTAGATAATCAGATTATTTCCCCCAAAATTTTACTTAGTAGAATAAAGCTATAAAACAAATTATATATATATATATATATATATATATATATATATATATATATATATATATATATATATATATATATATAAAGTGTATACTCTATAATGGGGTACACACACATAGCCTGGATAACGCCTTCTTCCAATGATGACGTGTTTAAAAAAAAAAAAAAAAAAAACGCCCTTTTGGGGGCGTTTGGAGCATCTCTTGTTTTTGTTTGAAAATTTTGCTGAGATGCTTAGTAATGTTTCAGAAAAATTCAACAGCACTTTTTTTCCTCGGCATCTGTTCCCTGGTACGTTGTTGACGAGCAAAATCGAACAAAAATCTACAGAAACTAGCTAGGATATTTTCAGCTCTACACTGCCCTCTAGTGGTTTTTCTTTTCACCAGTGTGAATACTGGACTGTGATTGGCTGGAAGGAGTTCAGAGCATTGAACACACAGGCAGTTGGTCAGTTCAATCAGCGTTCCAAATTGCTTCTAAACACCTGTAACCATAGAAACATCCAGTTCCAGTTCCATCCAGAGTGAGACAGATAGTGTAGACATTTCTAAATGACCTCACTGGGCTCCGTAGACGAGGTTCGCGTGTGGTGTTAATGATATTGTGGAGAAAACGTTCAAATGAGAAAACAGCAGCAGAAGCCACTACTGATGCCACGACTTTATCTCTGGGTGTGATTCAGAGCAGAAATCTAACGATAATCAGCCATATATTAAGCATTATTTTATCCATTCAGTCAGTTTTGCTCTGCAAACATCAACAACCGCTTGAGCTCCTCAATGCTGGGATTTGGCCATGGTACACGGTGATAATCCAGGCTGAGGTGTGAGGACTTACACCATTATAATGCCCTCTGCTTTATCTCAGGATCTTCTTCACCTTCACATCGTGCACGAACATCCTGTAACACAATCATTTGTGAGAGAAATGAGAGAAAGGGGGTGGGGCCTGTCGATAAGGGAGGAGTTTGTAAAAATTTTAAAAGTGAAAATGAATTAATGGCTGCGGTATAGTGGTCATGTTTTATTGTTTATTAAATTTGTCCACTGTATGAAAAATGTTCACTTTACGTTACAGTGAATTCAACTAGAGGGGGGGGGTTATGTTATGGGATACCAAAAAAAAAAAAACGTTTTATTGTTTATTATAGATGACAATCGCAAATCACATTTCTTTTGAGGCAGTTGTTCATTTCCTGAGGAGCTCCAGATCACAGTATACTTGTATGTTTGCCTTCGCTTTGGAGTTTGTGCATTTTTACGAAAGGGGGTGGGGTTTTACAAAGGGGGGTGGGGAGACTCCACCCCCTTCCTGTAACTGCCTCAAAAAAACAAACAAAAAAAAAAACATTTGCAAATTGCATATGAATAGATACGTAACAGTATAAAAACAAGAAATAAAAAGGAAACAAAAAGAAAAAGTATCGTTTGCCATTTCCTGTACATGCACAACCTGCAAAAGTCGATAAAAAAATTCATAATAATAATAATAATAATAATAATAATAATAATAATAATAATAATAATAATGCAACATCCGGAGTAAAAAGGATCACGTCGTTAAAAATCTCAGTCCTCGACCAATCAGTAGTCATTCACAAAATGCCCTCGTACAGAAACTGCACAAAAAAATAGAAAATAAAAAAAAAACAAAAAACAAGAAATAATACTTTTTGAAAACAGTTCCTTGTCTTTGAAGCAATCTATAAAATAAAAAAATAATATAAGAATAACTTCCTTATCATCTGTACAATTTCAAAATACAAAACACGAGCGATGACCGTTCATAACCCGGCATAAGCACTTAGCCCCTCCCTTAGCCCCGCCCCCCAGTGCATCGTCACGCTTTGTAAAAAATTTTTAATTAAAAGTAGTCAGGTCCCGAAAATTTCAGTGCTTGGACAGCTGGACAAACAAGAAGCAAAGAAAATGACAGCAGATAACGGAGAAAAAAAAATTGAATGAAAACATTAACATAAGACCACATACGCAGGGACGAACACGCGCACGTACACCCGTGCTACACTAAGAAAAATTGATTATATTCTACGCTCAATGCACTTTATGCAATATACAACATTTGTAATATAAAATATTCTTTGTAAATATAGTACTGTGTATAAAAAATTTCCACGAAGAAAAAAAAAATCCAAAATAAGGGCTTTTAAAAACAAAACAGTAAAACAGTAAAATCTCCTTTCACACTGAGATCCACATGTACATTTCACCCTGACCGTCTTCTTTTCCTGGAAAAAAAACAAACAAAAAAAACCAAAACAAACAAACAAAATAAACCCGTTACATTGCGTAAAAGATCAACAGATAAATTGAAATAAAAAATTTTAAAAACAAGAAAACAATTGAAAAAAGACAGCACATCTGTAAACATTTAATATGATTGTTCTGGATAAACTGAAATCCTAAAAAAAAAAAAAAGTTGAATTGTATTTGTGTTGGCAAAAAAACAAAATAATAATAATAAAAAAATATAAATAAAAAAAAGAAATAAAAAAAAGCTTCAGTTTAAATATCTGGAGGTTGAGGATGATCTCTTAGCTGAGATTGTAGCTACTGGATTTGAGATATCATACATTAATAATAATGCCGTAACGGAAACTAGTGAATTGTTTATTGGAATTCATACTAATGAAAAAAGCTTAAAAAAATAAAAAATAAAAAATTTATCACAGAAGTGGAGATAAATTGTTAATAAACACTCTTTGGCTGGTAGAAATAAAAATGCAAATAATAATAGTAATAGTAATAATAATAATAATAATAATAATAATAGGAAGATGGTGATGGTGCATGCTGCTGGCTATTGCTTCAAATGTCAAATCACGGATCATACCAGGATGTGTGAATCGGTGAGGAGAACGTTCTCAACATAGGTGGGTACGTTATTTTTTTTCTTCTTCTTGTAATTCAGCACTTCCTCTTCCTGCTGACAGTTGCAAAGAGGAAAGGCTTAAACCACAACGTGCAACATGTGAATGACCTGAATTACCCACCGAACAAAGAAACGAAAACGAGATTCGCGGTGTAATAAACTCATCTAGATTCCCTGCTTGTGTGGGAGGAAAAAAAGAAAAAAGAAAGAAACAGTTTCCTACAACATGCACGAGTCATTTCCTGATCTACGCTGTACAAACAAACAAACAAACAAACAAAAAAAAAAAAAACTTATAGGATGGATACTTCATTAATCTACCAGGACTTCCTCTGTTTTAATGGCAGTCACTGAAGATCCACCACTAGACACATCAGAACCCTCATCTTTGGCTGCTTTGTCCTCGTTCTCGGCAATAGCTGCAGTTCCTGCGACCCCGCCCTCCGAGATCGCGGTGGGGTTAAAGCACAGGTGCTTGATAACCTCGTTCGGGCTGGTGAAGGTCATTTCGCATACGTTACACTTGTACGGTCTTCCTGAGGAGCCCAGGAACAGGGCCTCCATCTGACTGGAGTCGTCCGCCGCGCACAGCTCCATGCTCTGCCTGTCTACCATGGTGTACGCCGACTCCGCCCCTTGGCTCATGCAGACATGTCGCGCAGCCTGATTGGCCCGGCAGAAGCTCTTCCCGCAGGCGCTGCAGCGGTACGGCTTTCCTGTGTGGATGTACATGTGTTCGCGCCAGTGGCTCTTCTGGATGAACTTGCGTCCGCAGGTGGGACACTCATACTTCCGTCGCTTGACTTCTCGCTCGATGTCGGCTGCACCTTCGAGGTTGTCAATGTCGGCGATGTCGGAAGGAGGAGGCGTGTCCGCTTGCGGCTGAGCTGCGCACGATGATGTCACCACCGCCGCCGAGGGAAACGAAATGGCCGTCTCGCCCCGCGGGGAGACTTTAGACCCGGACAGAGGCTGTTCTATGTCAATGTCCAGCGTGATGGGAGTGACCGCGGACGCTCCGACACCGGTCAGAATCTCCTCCACCTCGGGCGTGGCAGCTCCTCCAGGAAGTACTGGGGAAGTGGCACCTCCAGACTCCAGCATTAGAGGCGCCATAGCCTGGGCGTGCCACAGGAGGTGTTCTCTCAGAGCGGCTCGCTGGTTGAAGCGACTGCCGCAGATGTGGCAGGTGTAGTGCTTCCTGAACGAGGAGCTTCGTTTCATGATGCTCGGCTTGACGTGGAGGATGGTGTTGGGGTTCCCACTCGTCAAGGAAGAAGATGCGCTCTCGTCTGCCTCGGGGGCTTCTCTCCCAAAGTGGACGCTACTCATCGCTGTGGCCTCTACCTCCATGTCTGACTGCAGTCTGGATCCGGACGACAGAGTCACGTTCGAAGCTTTCCCGTCGAGCGTGCCTGTGCTGTCCGAGTCAACGGGTGGAGACGGTCTCCTGGTCGAAAGACGACCCGACTGTGTCGCTTGTTGGCCTGAGATCTGGATGCCATAGAGAGAGGTGTTAAGCCGGATGCTGGGCTCAGAATGGGAGAAGGCAGACTGGCTGTTCAGACTAGCCTCCTGGATGAGGGGGTAGGCGTGCAGAAACTTCACACCCTGCTCCAACCGGGCCGGGTCTATCAGCTGCGGGGCCAGTTTGCCTGTGTACATCAGGTTGAGGAGGTAGCTGAAGATATCGGGCTGGATGTCTGCGGGCTTTAAACGAACGCAGTCGCTGGACGATGGGGTGAAAAAAATAAATAAATTAACACACCAAATCAAAAACCTCATATTATTGATCAATAGCTAGGGGTGTAACGATACTTGCATTCATAGCGAACCGTTTCGATACAGAACTTTCGGTTCAGTGCATATCTGCCTCGTGTTACTGTAGCTCCTCGATTCATACTGTAAACATGATTTGTACTGCGCATGTGAGAACATTTCGATTTTGTTCTGCGAATGCACGAAATCGAGGACTTCCTGTCATCGCCAACGTTTTTAACATCGGTCTAGCGATATGGATTCTTTTGTGTTTTATGTCCAACTTCAGGAATTTAGAAGGAGAAATTCCTGACAATTCCACATATCGAGGGAGTAAATGAACGAATTAAAAAATCTGAGGCACGTACCGAACCGTGAATTACGTGTACCGTTACACCTCTATTAATAGCTGTTACCATAGAAACAATAGTGCCCCATGAAAGTAAAGGTATCGTGTGAACACCTTTTGACTGGCCGATTTCATGGCGCTGTGGTGTACTTTTTTTGTCATTGCAGTGTTTAATGATTGAAGTGCCTCGTCGGTCATGTGACCTTACAAAAATAAATACGAAAGGCAATGAATGCAGGTCTGCAATGTAAATATTTTGAACTGCAAGGAACCGTCTGAGGTTTATTTTTGTTCTGTGGGTCATTTTCTCTACTCACTGGTTGACAATGAGATGTTTGAGGTGTCTTGTCTTGGCATCGCCAATATGTAACCATATGTATATACAATATACAGGCAAAAATTAAAGGTAGCATAAAACAAAATGAAAGTGAAAGGCATAAGACAAATGGGATCATTTTTAGATAGCTTTTAAATTATCAGAGTTCCGGATTCTGATTGGGCGATTATGCGCTCGTTCTTAAATGTTATTGTTTCTATAGTAACACATTTTTTGATCTATTGATGTTTTCTGTAAAGAGTCTATAGCACTAAAAAAGTAATACACTAGGGCCAAATGTTTATGGACACCTGACCATGAGATATCTAAGTCTCTTTTTGAACATCCCATTATATATTTATTTCCCAATTTGCTATGTATATTTGTTATGGGGGAGATGTTCCACTAGATTTTGTGGAGATTTGTGTGAGATTTCATTCAGCTGTAAGGGTGTTAGTAAAGTCAGGTAGTGATGTATGTAAGGAGGTGAGGAGGTGAGGAGGCCTGGGGTGCAGTCAGAGCTCACGTTCATCGCAAAGATGTTCAGTAGGTTTCAGTAGAAGAAGATCTTCCACTCCAACATGTACAGGTTTGGGTCTCATAGTTCGAGTGAAGAGAAAGATTACAATAGTGTGCAGAAAAAACATGGTGTCCCAATACTTTTGGCCAAATAGTGTATGTTGAATACATAAAAAAAAAAATTTGTTTTTCTTTTTCAATCTGTCGTTCTGTACGAGAAATGAAACACTCGGGGTTTTATTCCTCAGCAACCAGAAAGTTTGAAATGGAATAAGAATCGGAAAAGTGATGCATCTGCTTTTTTTTTTTTTGTGTTGTTTTTTTTTTACGTGATGGTGCGGTTATCGACAGGGCGAGCGTGACGTAGCGAGAGCTCGAGACGATGCGGTTAGCTGGCTTCACGTGTCTCAGGGGAAGCACGTGTTAGCCCCCGCTCTCCCTGGGTGGTAGAGGATGTGATAGGGAGGAAGAGAGAAAGGGAGGGAGGGCGAGTTTGCGAGTTCTCAGTAATACAAGATGGTTTTTTTTTCCTTTCTCGTCGCTGGCGTCGATATTTTCTGCCCCTTTAGTGAATAGTTTTTGAACTGTAATATATATATATATATATATATATATATATATATATATATATATATATATATATATATATATTTTCACGGTATGTGAACATCTAACTCTTCAGTTCTTCCTGGTGCAAACAAAACAGTGACTTGTTAACCAAACACGCGTCTCTCTCTACCTGTCCTGGTGAATAAACAACATCCTGAAGTAGTTGGAGAACGCGGCCAGCACGGCCTTGTGAGCTTTGAAGAAGACGTCACCGATGGCGACTGTGCAGTCACACAGGAAGCCGAACTCCCTCTGCGCGTTGAGCTGCTGCAGGAGGATAAGACCGTGGTTGGCCAGCTCCATAACTTCCACCTACGCAGAGAGAGCGAGACGAGGGGGGGGGGGGTTAGAGATGACGGGTCGGCTTCCGGTCTACTGCAGACCACAATGAACCACACAAAGAGTACAAGAAAAGCACACACACACACACACACACACACACACACACACACACACACACACACACACACACACACACACACACAGCGGTAGTATGAAACGCACTGCGAGCTGGACACTAGGAATCTACTTAGAACATTATAACATATATACACATACAGTATCTCAAAAGTAAGTGCACCCCTCATATTTCAGCGAACTGTATCTCAATACTGTAGCAATGAAACATATTTTATAGAGTCAATGTGTAGTTTGTGTAGCAGCTTTACTGTCCTCTAAAAATAACTCAACATATCGTCTAAATAACTGCCTTTAAAAGTGAGTACACCCTCAGGGATAACAGATGTAAGTGGTGTAACGATGCAAAGCCACACGTCCTTTTCTTCATGTTCATGTTTCTGATTGACAGAACCAGACAAATGTGTGTATCTTGTATTAAAGCAGTTGAAAGTCAGTGCTTTCAGTTGAATTCTTTCATACTGACCACTGGATGTTCAACATGGACCTCTGAGGATTACAGAATTAGAATTGTTGCTCAACAGCTCTGGTGATTTCCACACTCAGGAGGATTAACGCAGCGCTACGTAACAAATGGTGCTCACACACAATATTGACACCTTGGACACGGTTTTGACATGTTCGCTTAGTGTGCGCTTACTTTTTGTCGAGTTATTTTTTAGAGGACAGTAAATCTGGACTGCTACACAAACTGCACATTGAAGATATCCACGTTTCATTTCTATAGTATTGTCTTTTAAAAGAAAAAATAAAGCGGTTGCTGAAATGTGAAGGGGTGCACTTACTTTTGAGAGAGACTGTACACACAATTTTTTTTGTGACAAATGAATAAATGATGCAAAAGTTTCCGAAGCCAAACTCGCTACTATCCGTTCAAACGCAAAAGTTTCTCGTCTTTTAAAATCGCAAACCGAGTTTGATTTTACATTCAAAAGAAACTCGAATTTGACTTTTTTCAATCGAAATTTCGAATTCTGGTGAAAACTCAAATTTAAAATCGTAATGTAATTTTTATTTTGTATTTTCAAATACAACTTCTAGCAAATATTCAACTTTTGGTACTTTTGTTTTAATTTTAAGACTTTCCTACTCACGATTATTGCGTCCAAACAAATCCGAGGCTTAAACTAAATAAATTAACCGCACGAAAACAAAAAGGTCAGCTTTATTTTAAATTTGTATTTAATTGCAATACTTTAGCTCCTTAAAAAAAATCCTGTGGAAAAGAAAGAAAAAAGCCCAAAGCACTGAGGACTGGAATCGACTTGTTCAAGAGTCACGTATATTGATCCAAGGCTTTGAGCAGGATGTTTGCTCGCTACGTGAAAAACCGCACACACCGGGTGATTATGGGGCTTTTCCTATTGACCTATGATCGAAAACTTCCAGAACTTTAAATTGTCCTGAGTGATTTTCTCCACTTGGGGGGGTTGATGTTGGAATGGTGTGTAAATGTATAACAAATAGGAAGGCTGGAGTCATTAAATAAATACTGATATACATTAAAATTAGTCAGACATTAAAAAATATATTTCAATGTGTATTAAGGGATTATAATCTATAAAGACAAAAGTTTGTGGACACTTGTTTTAACATCCCATTCTACATTTAATCCATATTTGCTCTTATAGTGACCTCCACTCTTCTGAGATGATGTTCCACTAGATTTTTGTAGAAATTCATTCAGCCACAAGTGTGTTAGTAAAGTCAGGTACTGATGTAGCTGAAGAGGCCTGGGGTGCAGTCAGTGTTTACATTTTGAGCTCTACAGCAGACCACTCAAGACCTTCTACTCCAGCCTTGGTGCACAGGGGCATCGCCATGCTGATCAAATCGGCACAATCTGTGTAAAGCAGGTGGAAACCTTTCCATTGGGGTTGGCAGACGAAAACGATTGATGTTCAAGTAAAATGAACAGGAAAGTGACAATTTCTTTCCAAAGACATCGCAAAGTCCGTGTGTGCGGTGTTCATTTGTTTTCCGTTTTGAAACTGAAAAAAAAATTATTACTTTACCTAAATTGTAAAAAAAAACAAAAAAACACCGCATTTATAGTTTCTTGCTGTCTTATTTTGTGACCGAGTTGTTCGGGTTTGTGGTTCTCCTGAACGACTTAAATATAAAAAAAATTATCAACCATCAGCACATCAAAGGCTTCAATCAACATTTCTGGCTTTAATCTGAGAAGTTCAAATGGATCACTAAGTGCTTCTCGGAATCAACAAGAGAGCGACAAGAAATGGGAATCCCACACAAGTCCTCTTCTTTCAAAGTCCCACACCGTCCCTGCCCCACACAGTCCCTGCCCCACACCGTCCCTGCCCCACACCGTGTTCTAGATTGTCTGCGATTTCTAAATACGTTGGTCTAGTTTGCTTTATATTATATATCACTTGTGCAAGGGGCTCCAGAGCGGACATTCCTTCCTGGGAAAAAAGCACCAATGAAAGTCCCTTTTTCTTCCAGTTTAGCATTGGATCATCAACCAAAAAATAAATAAATAAAAAATTGTAATTCACACTTTGCTTTTCAATCACACGTGATCTGACACGGACCCCTGAAAAACTTGTTGTGTTATTATACATTATCCCTGTACGGAAGCGTAGCAAAGAACTAATTACATTTCTGCTTACATTTTTTTAAAAACATTTCTCTGTACTTTATCCAAAAATGTACAATAAACCAATAAATGACCCAAAGATTCCTATCCCAAACCCAAAACGTCTTTTAAAACTCGAATGTTTTTTTTAATTTTAATAACAAAACAAATTTGACTTTACGTTTGAAGGAAATTCAATTTGAATTAATCAAATTCAATAAAACTATTTCTGGTGAAAACTCAAGCTTAAAGTCGCAGTGTACATTTCTGTTTTTTGACATAACAGCATTTTTTAGCACGAGTTTTTGTATTGGAAGCATTTACTTTTTAAGGTTTATTAATTAAGTGTCGTCAATGACTTTCTAATTGTACGCACGACTGCCGATAGTCGTTCGCATAAACAAAATTAAAACAAATAAAAAAAAATTTCAGCTCAGTTTTTTTCTTTTTTTCATTAAATTTCGAAACTTCAGCTCCTTAAATTTTTCCTTTTCGTAATTTGGAAGGTCTGTAAAATATGACGGTTTCATAATTGGTGTCCGCTTTTTATTATCCAAGTGATATTTTTACTGAATATTTTTAAATAAATATAAACTGATTAGATGTATTTGTTTGATGTAAGATTTTAGACTAAATTTGCCAAAAACAAACAATTTCCTTTAAAAGAATTGTGTCACTAAATAAATACAACAAATGCAGCTGTTTGAAATAAATGGATCAATAAAGCGTGTTTGGAGACTCGTGATACCATGTTGTCGTCGTCTCGCCTGCCTGTGTGTCTCGGTATGTGAATCGGGCTGATGATCTGGCAGGCTGGAGGTGAAAGAAAACGAGCGTACCGGTTACGCCGCATTGCTGAGCGACGGGAAGGACGGCCCACGTCGTCTGCTCAGACCTGAATCGCAGCTGGGAGGAGACCGAGGCCACGCTGACCGGGTGGACCCTCGGGGAGGGGAGGATTATACGGCTTTACCTAAAAGATTTCGCCGTCACCTTCCCCTCGGGTTACAGCCTTTCAGTTCGAACTCTTACAGGAATCTCATTGAGGGACTTTAGTTTCATGTAGGTTTAGAATGTGATGTCATTTCACACCGCACTATACGACCATATAATTTATGTATGCTTTCATTTAGTCCCCATTTGCCCATATAATAATCTCCACTCTTCTGGGAAGATGTTCCACTAGATTTCTGTGGAGATTTGTGCTCGTTCATCTACAACGTTGTTAGTAAAGACAGGTATTGACGTAGGCGAGGAGGTGAGGAGGCCTGGGGTGCAGTCAGCGTTCATCTCAAAGGTGTTCAATAGCAGGAGATCTTCCAGCAGCTGGCTTTGTCCGAAGGGGCACTGTCATGTTGGAACAGGTTTGCATCTCCTAATTTAAGTGACCCAGCACAACCGTATCCAAAGTTTAATTGTGTGCCTCCGACTTTGAGGTAACAGTCTGGGGAAGAACCGCGTACGATTGGGAAAATCGAGTGTCCCAATACTTTTGTCATCACATCGACATTTTGGAACTGGTCAATAACATGGAGACAATGTATCTCTGTGCTTACGAAAGACCGAACAGAAACCCATATCACCTGCATGAACACGGTTTGAGGAAGTGCGACTGATACACAATAACCCCATGGCAGAGGCGCATGCTTTTGCATCATCGTCACGCCGACAACAAAAACGGCCGATAGACTCGGCTCTCAAGTCTTTGCGTGTAAATAAGTCATGCGATTTTAAAGATCCTGGTCGGCGACCTCTGATCCCCTGGCTTGTCAGCTCGAGCCGAGATAGCTAGGCAGCAGCGCCAGCGCCCGTGCTGTGCATCACGTGATTAGACACGTCACGTTTCTGCTGAGGGAGAATGTGGACGTGGATGTGGACTCGGATATATACACTGCGGAGTGGGGCACTAAATGCGGGAGCTAAGTAGTGAAGGCACCGGTCTATGGATCATAAGGTCAGGAGTTCAAATCCAAGCCTCACCAAACTCCACAATGTGGGCCCCTGAGAAAGTCCCTTAACCACGTTTTTTTTTCCCATTACAGGTTTAACCTTCAAAAACGGGAAACTTCTGAATGGTTTCTACTTTATACCAAAAGGTCGATAATTCGTGTTTGGAAATAATTAAAGCTTTGTTTTCGTGCTTCTTACTTAAAAATACTCTTCTACCCAAAACTCGCAAAAAAAAACAGAAACATTTATTCGTTCGTGACTAAAACACTAGTAAATTTAGCTAAATGTTAAGACGGTAGAGAAGGACCAAACCCGGGTGAGGTGAAAGAGCGACGTGAAAATATCATAATCGCCGTTCTAACCCTGAAAAGACATTCAAATCATCAAATTCTCTCATTCTAGTCAGAAAAGTTCTTTATTTTTTATGCTTACATTGTTTTTGGTATTAAGATACCCCATGATGATATCTCGACTAATTATCGAGGTCTCTGTAAACCTGCTAGTGTCCTGGCGCGATTAAATAACGCGGACGCGCTTCCTTTTGTAAGCGTTTGAATTTTGGAGCGTAAGCCAATGGCGTTCGAGACATTGTAAATTCTCAGCCCGATCAAATCAAATCAAAGCGAACCAAGCCAACATGGACTGGCTGAACATAAAGTACGTTTAACAAAAGCGTTTTATTGGAGCTGTGAAGCATTTCCCCTCGTCCACACCTCCCACGGATGAGGTCATGACGGGCTTTTAGGGCGGTGTTGAAAGTGAACAAAAAGAGCCTCAGGGTCATCACCTGGACACATCAGAGGCTCCTGAGCGCCAAATAAAATAACCGGCTCTCGTTTTAGATTAACCCGAAGCTAGCGTGTTTGATGAGCACCGGGTCGAAAAAAAAAAAAAAAAAAACCTGACATAACCAAGAAAAAAAATTAAAAAAATGTTTTAAAAAATCTCACATAACCAAGAACTCCAACAAACTTTTCATTAAAAACGTTCGTAACCCACGAGATGGCGAGACCGAACCCCGACGCCAAAACCAGACCAATAAGAACACCGTGTTTATTATTTAAAGAAGCTATACACATAAAACTGAAATGAATTGAAAACGCTCTGCCCCCAAGGGGTGGGGCATAAATGGTGTAATACGACTGGTCGAAGTGTCATCAGAATATTTACATTTTTCAGAAAGCCAATTTTAAATAAAATCGATCTAGTTTTGTGTTAAATGTTTAAATCAGTTATAAGGTATTAAAAACATTTTTTATACGATTTTGAGTATTTCGAATCGAATCAATTTTCGGTGCTGCCATCGTTCGGCTTTTAACTACACTTTCGATTCGTGCTGAAAGTGATATTTTGTAGGATCAGATTCTGGTGTATTATTAACCTATTCCACCAAGCAGGTGCTAATCATCAATTTCACATGAAGGTTATTAGTCAAGTCAATAACAGCAACAGCTGTGTAGGAGCTTCAACCTGGGTGTGGACCAGCCAAACTCTGAAGACAGTTTCATGGCACAGGTCCTACACCATGGCAAGACTGGGCACGGCAACAAGACGCAAGCTTTTTCTACTGCATTAGCAAGTTCTCTTCCAGGCGCAGATCTTATAGCAGACTAGGGTTTCGAAAGAAAAAAAAAAAAAAAAACCAACACAAAAACAGGCGGTGTTGTAGACCGTCGACGCAGACGTCCACCAAAGAGACTTTATGTAGAGGATGAAAGACATAGTGCTTTCATCTCTTCAACATCAGATGATGTCCAGCAGAGCCATGAGCAAAGAGCTACGGTGGAAAACCAGTGGGACACAGGAACACCAGGAGAAATTGCAGACTAAAAAAAAACCAACCTCTGACATGGAAACAAAAATCAGCAGCTCAACTATGCACAGGAACCGAGGAGCAGAAAAGTGGCAGCAGGTACTCTGGACTGAGGAGTCAACGGTTTCAATATTAAGCTGTAGATAAAAACACGTGATGAGTGTCTGCAGGAAACATGTGAAGCATGGTGTAGGTCTGCAAATGGACCAGCAGGTTTGGTCAGGTTTACTGGTGTCCTCAATGCTGAGAAAAACAGGTAGATACTCCTCCGTCATCCATCAGAAAGTGACTGATGTGTCATTTAAAACTAACTTCAGGATAGAGAAGAACCAGAACCTGATCTCAACAGGAGGATGTGAGGAGCCTACATAAGCAGAAGATCTGTGGTTCGTTCTCCGTGGTGTTTGGAACAAACCGACCTGCCGAGTTCCTTCAAAAACTGTGTGCAAGCGTCCCGCAAACAGCAGAAAGGACTGATGCTAACGGCTGGTTTTAAAAACATTCTCAGTGTACAGCATTTTTTCACACGTCTAAAACTTTTGATAAACTTTTAACAGTGTTGAACTTTACACCAATGATCTCAAAAACACTTTGAGCTGTAAACAACAACAACAACAACAACTGTATCAACATCAGTGATGCACTGTATAAATAATGCAGCCTGACCAGTAAATAACGAGTGATTAAAGAGAAAGTATAAACTGTGACATGGACAGATCTCCCAGAGAGAGAGAAAGAAAGTGACAGAAAGAGTAAGAGACAAAGAGATAGAAAGAGAGAAAGAGAGAGAGACTCAAAGACAAGGACAGAGAAAGAAAAATGATGACAGAAAGAGAGCAACAGAGTGAAAAGCCAGATAGATAAAGAGAGTTAGATAGAAAAACAGAGAGACAGGGGCAGAGAGAAAGACACACAAAAAAGAGAGAAAGAGACTGAAAGGGGGGAGAGAAATAAACAGAACAAGAGAGACACAGAAAGGGATTGAGAGAAAGTGAGAGACAAAAAGATAGGCACAGAGATAAAAACAAAAAAAAGACAGAAAAACTAAAATAGAGAGCGAGGTAAACAGAGGGAGAGACAGAGAGAGAGATAGAAAGAGACTAAAAGACAGGGACAGAGAAAGAGACAGGTGACAGAAAGAGAGCAACAGAGGAGAGAGAGAAAGAAAGACAAAGAGAGAAAACGTGAAATACAAATAGATAAAGAGTTAAACAAAAAGATAGAGAGACAGTGGCAGAGAAGACAGAGAGGGATTGAGAAGATTGAGAAACAGAGAGAAAGAAAAAAAAACCAAATAGACAGCGAG
>NC_139588.1:22343476-22393476 GCF_946808225.1 Silurus aristotelis | reverse complement strand
GTGTGTGTGTGTGTGTGTATTGATTGTGAACTTTTTTTTACCTACATTATTGAATTAACATGTTATATTATATACTTCTATTACAATAATTTTATATATTATTTTAAACAGAATAGTTTAAATTTTATAGCTTATTTTGTTTATCACAGGATTTGAGTTCAGTAGTTGCTGCACTTCATGACACGATCGCCAGAGGTCAGTGTTGTCCACTAGCGTGAAGCAAAAAGCGCTCTGGTGATTAAAAAGTCATTTTAAGTAGCGTTTTCTAATAAATATGTTACTTTGTTTGGAATATTAAAGTGTTTAATAATATACTAGAACTATACTAGATTTAAGCAATCACAACTAAAATAAGTCGCAAGTGGGTTTTTTGTATAATTGTCAGTCAACAAGTTTAAGTAAAGTTGTGTGTTGGAAATCACAACCACTTCCTGTTAGCGTTAGCCAAGATGGCGGCGGATCAAGTTTTTATTCCTCCACCGTCGCTGTCTGCGAAATTCGAGGGGTATGTGGGCAGAGTTACACTTAATGACAGGTTTATTTTTACGTTTATAATAATGTCTAGACTTTTAGCGCTGTAACATAGAAGATCCATTTATTTGGTGCTCGGAGCGCTTGTTGTGAGTGTTCTGCAGTGGGCTGAATCCTAAACCGGTGCCTATTGTGTAGTAGTGCACTAGGTAGGGCGCGTAAGAACAGGGAATATAAATATATCCTCTGTAGTGCACATATGTAGGGAGGGAGAGATGTTTGGGATTGTGTTGGTGTTCTGCAGATATGATGTGGAATTTATTTTCGACCAGGGAACAGGTTTTATTATAATATAATAATGTTTTATAAATTATAAATATTCATTGTTTCAATAAATATAACCAAATAATGTCAGATATAAAAAATATATAAAATATTTATTATTATTAATAATATTATTAATATTATTAATAATAATATTAATAATATTATTATATATAATATATTATAGTAATATTAATAATATAATTAATATAATTAATATTATAATAATTATAATAATAATATAATATTAATATTAATAATAATAATTATTATTATTATTAATAATAATAATAATAATAATAATAATAATGATAATTGTGTCAATTAAATTACATTTTGTGCTTTTAATAAAAAAAAATAAATAAATATATATATATATATATTAAAGCCACTTCAAGGAGAGGGAAAGCAAAAATAAATAAATAGAAGCAATTAATTATTTTAATTAATTAATTAATTAAATCTTAAAAAATCTAAAGCGATAGAGATTTTTTTTATTTAATATACACAGTTTCATAGATACTGTTTTATTATATTATTTAATCTATCTATCTATCTATCTCTCTCTCTCTCTCTCTCTCTCTCTCTCTCTATATATATATATATATATATATATATATATATATATACACATAAATAATTTCTTAACCCACTAAAAATATCAACACAATTTCACAGTTAAAATACAAAATTGATTATTACACACAAAAACACACTACGGCATGTTCTGATGTCATTATGTCTACATTTCCTGCCTTATGATTATTTTCTAATCCGATGTAGAGATCAGAATGAATGTTATCTATCAAAAACATGACGCATTAAAACATAGAATTTGTGTTTACTAAATTTATAGTCACGTGACCTAAACCCCTTTTTTTTCTTTCTTTCACCTGTACCTTTTGTGTCCCCTATTATTTTTTTCTCTCTTCCCCCAAGATCTTTTGCGTATCTGACGGTAAGAGACAGGCTGCCGACGATCCTGACCAAAGTCATCGATACCATTCACCGCACCAAGAACGACTTCTTTCAGAAACACGGGGAGGTAAAAATAAAAATAAAGAGTCTCGAGCGCGTACGTTATGAACTGTCACGTGCATGAAGTAATTCTGTGTTCTTGGGCTTTTTCTAACCCGGGCTTACTAACCAGATTTCCTTATCCTGAGCAGTTCAGGCTGATTAACTTTCAAAAAGCACATCAGAAGAGCAGTTATTTTACCTCAATACTAAAAGCGTAAGTGTCTGATCAAACTGATAATGGAAATGTTACAGAGACCTGAAAAGGATTTTCTTTTTTTTTATTCAAATTTCTACATAATAGCTTGTTGTAATTTAAAAAAAAAAAAAAGCAATTAGATTGTCATTTGACCAGGGGTGCACATACATTTGCATACTTCTGTATGATATTATAGCAGGTCATTGATTTTACAGTGAAAATCTGTAAATTGTGTAAAAATTCACCAGGAAAATATCAACACAAGTCCAGGAAAAAGACTCGTTTCAGTCCCAGTTTGGGATTTTAGGATGTTAAAAAATTTTTAGTTATTTCACTTCCCGTCGTAACGGCGTCTGCTTTAACAGGTCGGCGTGGACGCAGAGAAAAGAGCCATCTCCTTCCTGTCCAAGATGAGGAACGAGCTGCAGACGGACAAACCCGTGCTGCCCCTGACCGACTCCGCGGACGATACCGAAGCCTGGAACCGGTACCTGCAGAGACAGCAGGACCTGATGGAGAATGGGCAGCTGGTCAGCTGGTTCAAGTCACCTTGGCTCTATGTCGAGTGTTACATGTACAGGAAGATCCAGGAGGCCTTGTACTTCAGGTGAGGAATATACGCTATGCTGTGGATGCTGATCTACATCCAGAGTTACAGCGCCACCTACATGTTTCAGCTGTGAAATAATCAATAAACTTTCCTTTTTTTTCCTCTCCCACAAAAGTCCACCAATCTGCGATTTCGACGTCTTTAAAGAAGTGAAGACGCAAAGTTTTTTCGAGTCTCAGCAAGCGATCATCTCGCTGTGCACGTTCCTGCGTGAGAGCCTCGTCTCCGCTGATAACGCAAACAGGAAATGGCTCTTCGAACACTTCCTTACATTTCTGCAGGTCAGCACAAAGACCATATATATATATATAATCTCTCATATCTAAATATCTTCAGTATATCCAGACCAAATGTTACTTGTTTTCAAGAAGTTTGAGGAAGAACCACTGGGAAAGTCCCAATAGTTTGGGGCATGTTGTGTACATCGATCAGCCATAACATTATGACCTTCTGTCTAATATTGTGTTGGTCCACCTTTTGTGTGACCTGACGAGCATGAACTTCTTCAGCAGTCTGTTGGACCCGAGCACACGGATCAGTCTTCGCCGGTTCACCACTGTTCCTTCCTTGGAGCACTTTTGATAGATATTGAGCACTTAATACCAGGAACATCCCTGCTGTCAGGTTTGGCGACGCTCTAACCCAGACGTCTAGACGTCACAATTGATCAAACTCGCTCAAATCCATATCTTTACGTTCGCCCATTTTTCCTGCTTCAACTTTGAGGATAAAATGTTCATCTGCTGCCTAATAAATAACTCCACCCACTAAGGAAGAGACACAGACCACACAGTGTTATAATGTTATGACTGATCAGTGTGTATATATTTTTCTCTGGCTGATGCCGATGTTTAGAAAACCAGGCCGCTGATGACTATGATTTATTTATTTTTTTTTTTTTGGTTTATTTCTTTTTACTCTCCCGTCATCTCATAAACAGCTGTTTAAAGGCTCACTACTTTGAACTTCTGCGTCTTTTCTCTCCAAAAGCAGCATCATATTAAACAAATAAAATAGATAAGTGTTAGATTTAGAACGAATGATAAGAACTGGAAGCTCGGGACACACCGAGCTGACTGTCGGGTGTGGGGTAATGCTGCGCAGAAATCTGTTTGGATGCTGGATACAGACTACTGCCACCTGCTGGTATGAGAGAGTTATGTTTTCTCACGCAAGCGCAGAACGTACAGTGAGGAAAATAAGTATTTGAACACTCTGCTATTTTGCAAGTTCTCCCACTTAGAAATCATGGAGGGGTCTGAAATTGTCATCGTAGGTGCATGTCCACTGTGAGAGACATAATCTAAAAAATAAAAATCCAGAAATCACTATGTATGATTTTTAAACTATTTATTTGTATGATACAGCTGCAAATAAGTATTTGAACACCTGTCTATCAGCTAGAATTCTGACCCTCAAAGACCTGTTAGTCTGCCTTTAAAATGTCCACCTCCACTACATTTATTATCCTAAATTAAATGCACCTGTTTGAGGTCGTTAGCTGCATAAAGACACCTGTCCACCCCATACAATCAGTAAGACTCCAACTACTAACATGGCCAAGACCAAAGAGCTGTCCAAAGACACTAGAGACAAAATTGTACACCTCCACAAGGCTGGAAAGGGCTACGGGGAAATTGCCCAGCAGCTTGGTGAAAAAAGATCCACTGTTGGAGCAATCATTAGAAAATGGAAGAAGCTAAACATGACTGTCAATCTCCCTCGGACTGGGGCTCCATGCAAGATCTAACCTCGTGGGGTCTCAATGATCCTAAGGAAGGTGAGAAATCAGCCCAGAACTACACGGGAGGAGCTGGTCAATGACCTGAAAAGAGCTGGGACCACCGTTTCCAAGGTTACTGTTGGTAATACACTAAGACGTCATGGTTTGAAATCATGCATGGCACGGAAGGTTCCTCTGCTTAAACCAGCATATGTCCAGGCACGTCTTAAGTTTGCCAATGACCATTTGGATGATCCAGAGGAGTCATGGGAGAAAGTCATGTGGTCAGATGAGACCAAAATAGAACTTTTGGGTCAAAATTCCACTAAACGTGTTTGGAGGAAGAAGAATGATGAGTACCATCCCAAGAACACCATCCCTACTGTGAAGCATGAGGGTGGTAGCATCATGCTTTGGGGGTGTTTTTCTGCACATGGGACAGGGCGACTGCACTGTATTAAGGAGAGGATGACCGGGGCCATGTATTGCGAGATTTTGGGGAACAACCTCCTTCCCTCAGTTAGAGCATTGAAGATGGGTCAAGGCTGGGTCTTCCAACATGACAATGACCCGAAGCACACAGCCAGGATAACCAAGGAGTGGCTCTGTAAGAAGCATATCAAGGTTCTGGTGTGGCCTAGCCAGTCTCCAGACCTAAACCCAATAGAGAATCTTTGGAGGGAGCTCAAACTCTGTGTTTCTCAGCGACAGGCCAGAAACCTGACTGATCTAGAGAAGATCTGTGTGGAGGAGTGGGCCAAAATCCCTCCTGCAATGTGTGCAAACCTGGTGAAAAACTACAGGAAACGTTTGACCTCTGTAATTGCAAACAAAGGCTACTGTACCAAATATAAACATTGACTTTCTCAGGTGTTCAAATACTTATTTGCAGCTGTATCATACAAATAAATAGTTAAAAAATCATACATTGTGATTTCTGGATTTTTTTTTTTAGATTATGTCTCTCACAGTGGACATGCACCTACGATGACAATTTCAGACTCCTCCATGATTTCTAAGTGGGAGAACTTGCAAAATAGCAGGGTGTTCAAATACTTATTTTCCTCACTGTACATACATCAGCTGTAGTCTGTCTGGGGTGTTCTAAAATGTGTGTATATATATAAAATGTGATATTCTATGCATTCCTCTTTACGAACCGTGTGAGGACGTTTGGTCTAATTTGACTCTCCTATTTGACTCTTTTTATATTACCCAAAATATGAAAAACTGAAGATGAATTTCAAACACTAATCTGATGTGGATCTTCATAGCCATTGTGCCTCAAAACGCTCTTCTTTGTTCTTTGAATCATTTTGTCCTCTCAGGTGTCCCTTTGGGGAAACAGGTGTGATTTATCAATCTCAGCCGGCCAGGAGAACTCTCAGAAGACCAGCCCGATCCATTCCTTACCTGATCTGCGTCACTTCATCCTAGTGGACGATTCGGATAAGGTCTGGTCCGTGTTAACATCTAAACAAAGTCCTGGAGGACAGGAGAAGACCGGCGTCAGATTGGACATCATCCTAGACAACGCCGGCTTCGAGCTAGTCACAGATCTGGTCCTCGCAGATTTCATGGTCTCCGTGGGTTTGGCCAAGGAAGTGCATTTCCACGGAAAATCCATTCCATGGTTCGTGTCTGACGTCACCAGTCGTGATTTCGACTGGACCACGTCGCAAACCGCGGCGTCCAATCACAAGCACATGTCGTCCTGCGGCGTCCAGTGGAAGCGCCACGTGAAAGATGGAGCGTGGACGTATCACGAGCATCCTTTTTGGACTTTACCGCATGAGTTCTGTGACATGCCGGCGGACGCACCGGATCTCTACTCGACCCTCCGGAGATCCGATCTGATCCTGTTTAAAGGGGATCTGAACTACCGGCGGCTGACCGGAGACAGAGCTTGGGAGCACACGGTGCCCTTCGGACGAGCGCTCAGGGGCTTCCTGCCTGCTCCGCTGTGCAGCCTCAGGACTCTGAAGGCGAACGTGCAGGTCGGGTTGGAGCCGGGCCAGGCGGAGAAACTCGCCGCTCAGGATGCGGAGTGGATGACCAGCGGCAAATATGCAGTCATTCAGTTCTGCAGTCCGTTTGAAGAACAGCAGCAGGGTTTCTAAAGATGTCAAGAAAATCAATACCAAAGAGAAGAAATGAGTGATTCATTAAAATCTAGAATAATCTCTAATTTAATTAAATTCTCCGTCAATAATTTCTCACACAAGTGACTCCATGTACACAGAGGATCCTCAGAACGATCTCTTGCTAGGACCTCCACGACTCGTTCCTGTTTAGATGTTCGAGATGTCGTTAATCCATACAGCGTGACTTCATTTGTGGTTTTCACCAACTTACAAAACACGTAGACCATTTCCAGTGTTAGACCCTTTACAATTCTGACCAATCAGATCGCGAGTTGAAGGCCAACAGAGGAACGGAGCAACATTTTAGGGATTAATATTCACAAAATGTTCTCGACAGTACTCTTTAAACCCAAACAAAGTCAAAAGAACCGAATTGAACATTTTCCTTTATTTAAACTAGGAGACCTAACCCCATTCCAGCATCACAACGCCCCTGTGCACACAGCCAGCACCGTGAAGATCTGCTTTACATAACTTTGGAGTGGAAGATCTGGATCTGGTTGTGGCGTTGGACTCTTATTCTTGAAGGTTGTTTAAATCCCAGCCACGCCAAGCTGCTACTGCTGGGGCCTTGAGTTACGGACCCTAACCCAATGCTGTAAATGTTAAAGGTATTAAAGCTCAGGCCTCGTCACCTTCTCACCTACATCAGTACCCGACTTTACTCCTTCGTAGCTGAATGAGCACAAATCTCCACAAAATCTAGTGGAACATCTTCCCAGAAGAGTGGAGGTTCTTATAAGAGAAATTGTGCCGAATATTTCTACATTCTTCTTTGAGAAGTTTAACCTGAAACGAATTTGTGAGGTTTGTTGCAGGAAAATGAGATTTATTTTTCCATCCAGTGTAAAAGGGGGGTGCGGAGATCATGATGGTTCAGGTGGGGAGGAATGGGACAGAGGGGTATCAATGTCTCCAGCGCGCACACACACACACACACACACACACACACACTCACACACTCTCTGTCTCAACCACGCTGCCGCGACTGGAATCTACTGAATGTTATGTTTTTGTTAAATGGCTTACATTCTTGTTTAAATGGATGTAAAGGGGTTTAATGGACTCGCTGCTGCTTTTGTATGAATTGTATAATAATGCAAGTTCTGCTGGTGTGTGTGTGTGTGTTTGTGTGTTTGTGTGTTTGTGTGTGTGTGTGTGTGTGTGTGTGTGTGTGTGTGTGTGTGGTAATTTGCATCGCATTTGTGAGCATTCTCAAAAGCAGTATACAGTAAATAAAACGGAATTAAATTTAAGCTCTGGACCGAAGTATTGAGTAGTTTAGAAGGTGGGTTGTGTTTCAAATGGTTTCACGGGGATTTGGTGTTAACTCTGTATTTGGGACACGGCCTGAGAATGAATATAATGTGGCAAATTCTCATCGAGATGCATGACGAAGCAGAGACCGAAACGTGTGCAGTAGCTTTATAGCTAATTATAATACGAATCATACACTATATTGACAAAAGTATTGGGACGCCCGACTTTTCCACCCGTATGTGGATCTTCTCCAAACTTCACCTAATTACAGGCATGTAATCGTTTTGGATGTTTTTGGTGGCATGAAGGTTTCCCCTCAATTCATGACGATGCCTCTGCGTTCAAAGCCAGCTTCATGAAGATATGATTTACATGGGTTGGAGTGGAAGATCTTGAGTGGCCTGCGAAAGAGCTTCAACCCTATTGATCATCTTTGGAATGAATGTGAACACTGCACACTCCAGGCCTCATCACCTACATACACCTACAGTACCTGACTTTACCAACACCCTCGTGGATGATGGTGTCTCACACAAATCCCGAGGAGCATCTTCAAAGAAGAGTGGAGGTTATTTTAGGAGCAACTGGCAACCCAATGTAGAATGAGATGTTCAAAAAGAATCAAATACAAAATATCTTTTGTGTCCACAAACTTTGCTCTATATTTGGTGATTAATACATATTTAAAAATAATTTGCCAACACACACATTCCTGTTCTCATTTACATTATAGCAGCTATAAACAATCCCTCGTCATCCGTTCTTCTGACAATGGAGACTCCTTCCAAATAAACATGAAACAAGCATCATCTTATGGAGCATCCTAACGAACGAGCTGCTGCTATTTAAACAGTTTCAGATGCACTGATATGAAAGCGCCAATCAACATCCTCCCGACCAATCGGAATGGAGAGTTACTCAGAACAACATTAGCTCTGACGCTAGTCATAACATTGTTGTCTTGGTGAACAAAGGTAATGAGTAGGTTGTTGAAGATCATCCAGGAGATTCTCGTTTCAAAAGCAAAAACAAAAATTCTCACTGCTTTCAGGAATTAAACTTCCATTCACATTTAAAGATATTGTTCGAGCGCTAATCACGCTAGCTTTCCCCCCCCCAGATTAGCCCTGCCCACTTTATACCTGGGGGTTGAGGGATACTGGTCAGAAGGGATCAATGGCGCATTTATTGTCAAAGTGCCAAATGTTCTTTAACCCAGGATCGCCAGAGGTGGCGAAACCTTTTTCCGATATTATCTACTGTAGATGATGATAAACAGTAGGTTCCCTGGTGGTCTAGTGGTTAGGATGCAGTGTTTTTTACCGCTGCGGCCCGGGTTCGATCTCCGGTCAGGGAACCAACCCCAGCCATTAGGGTTGCACAAGCCTTAGTGCCGGTCCCAAGCCCGGATAAATGGGGAGGGTTGCGTTAGGAAGGGCGTCCAGCGTAAAAACATGCCAAATCAAACATGCGGATGATCCGCTGTGGCGCCCCCTAATGGGAGAAGCCGAAAGAAAGTTTTTAGATGATGATAAACAGTATTTAAAGTCTTTGCAAGTTGATGTTGATGCACATTATTCTAAAATTGTTCAACAATTTGTAGACACATTTCCACAGATTGAAGTTGAGTCAATAAAGACTCTCTAAGATTCACTATTTATACCCGATCATCTTACTGACCTGCTGTCGATCAACCTCATTAGTCTCAAAATATACTTCCAGCTCTTCTTGTTAGTTATACTGAATTTTTTTTTTTTTTGACGTTTTGTAGCCATAAAATTCAAAACAACCCTAGTTTTGTCTTTAAAATGATACATTTCTCTGTTTAATGTCTGTTTTTTTTTTTTTGTGAATAAAATATGAGATTTGCAAAACATTGCATTCTGTTTTTTTTGGAATTGTTGGAAAAAGGGACCCGGTACGAAACGTCGAGTGCGTCACAGAGAGCGCGCTGTTCTGGTGATCAAAGGGTAAAAGGTGTCTGTGGATATTGGATTCGGTGCCTGCTCGTTCGATTGACCTCTGATTGGACGTCTAATCTTTGTGTCAAATATTTGTATAGCTGAATAGATGTCATGTCATTGCAACTAAATGAGCTTTGGAATATCTTTTCATCTGCTACGAGTGCATGATGTGGAGGTGAAGAACGTCCCGAGGTGAAGAGGAGAAGGTTAGAATGGTGTAAGGTCTCAGGTCTTCGCTGTGGATTATCACCTTATGCCACGGTCACTTCCTATCGTTGAGGAGTTCAAGCTGTCACTGATGTCTGCAGAGCAAAACTGCTCCGAATCACAACCAGACATAAAGTAGTGCCATCAGATGACACATATTTATGATCTGTAATTGAAAGAAAATAAAGACCTCCTACAATGAATTGAGGAGACTCATCTTATGAGCTTGAATTGCAACCAGTGGTCCTGAGTTCATTTTTCCTGTTTTTTTTACAAGCATTTTCAAAACCTCTGGTGTCTTCTCCGTCCCCAAATTCCTCTTCGAGTCGTTTATGAAAATCGTCCACCAAAAAACACGCAATAATCCTCCATGGAGCTCAGTAACAGCTGTGTCGCTCTGGATGGCACTGGAAATAGATGTTGCTATGGTTACCGTTGTCTATAAGCAGCGCATTCGTTTAGAATGCTGACAAACTCCTGCGCTCTCTCTCAACTCTCTCGACTACTTTCAGCCAATCACAATCCAGTATTCACTCGGAGCAGCATTCACAGTTATACCATTCTGGATTCTGATTGGTCAGGAGGTGTTGATTATTTGTAGCAGCAGCTTTAATAGTAAAAAAAACATGAGGTTTTTGTGAATTGGTTATTTAGTGTTAATGAAAGGAGTCTGTAGTGCCATTTATTTTTTTTACTGAATAGCGGAAGAAGACATGAAGACATTCTACAACCTTCAATGTAACTATAAATGGATAAAAATTTTACAAAATGCTGTAGCGTAAAATAACGAATCTCGGTTTGGTTCCAGAAATGTTTCGTCACGGCATTTTGTTTTTGATTGAAGTGTCTGTGGACTGAAATCTCATTGCAGTAGAAATCTAATGAAAGTCTTAATGAAATGTTGACTTTTCCACTGACTCACAGATCGAAAGTAAATTTATTGGTTTAAAATAAATAATGCTGAAGGATGAAACCTCGTCTGTCACTCGGGTCATCATGTAACCAATACGAATATTTATAGAACCTCAAACCCACACGCTTCCCACAACAGAGTCGTCGAGTTCAATAAAACTGAACAGAACTTATTATTTGGTGAAGTGCGTAGAAATTTAAGTTGCTTCTAAATTGTAATTCGGATATAAGTCAAAAATTTGTTAATTCTTTAAATAATGTCAAACATTAATTGTTGATCATTCTCTTCATATACAATTACTCATTCTTTCCACGCTGTCCTTCCTTTCATACCGATAACCTTCTCAGAACTCTCGCCCACTGCCTTTCCATGTCACTGTCCTGTCTGTGTTCATAAATATCAAGCAGGGATTTTTTTCTCCTTCACTTCTCCTTTTTTTCCTCCTGCATATCGAACAACAGGACAAACAGATGTTTTCTTTCTTCCCCAGTCTCAGATTTTGTAATATGTAATCATCAGGTGGCAGAATTGGGCCTGAAACCTAATAAGTCTGCTCTTTATCTCTCTCTCTCTGTCTTTTTTCCTCCTCTTTTCCCCTTTTTAGACTGGTCTCCTGGGAAAGGGTCTGGCAGCTAAACGCTGTGCTGACCTCCTGTCACTTGTTTACCTGGTTGCGATGACCTGGTCTGGAGCGCTGCCACTCGGATCGACCCACGAGTCGTGTCTTTTGGATTGTTTGCCTTGAAAATAGGGGGGGAGAGAGAGAGAGAGAGAGAGAGAGAGAGAGAGAGAGAGAGAGAGAGAGAGAGAGAGAGAGATAGAGAGAGAGAGAGATGCAGACAAGGAGAGAGATGCATCAGGAAAGCTGTGGTCAACTGTAAAAAAAAAAAAAAAAAGGTTGATGCACATATTCGGTGAGTTTTTTGTTGTTTTTATTGTTGTTGTTTGTTTGTTTGTTTGTTTTCATTTTTCCATCAGCTGTGAATGTGTTCAAATTTGATTTTTTTCCCTCTGATATTTAATAAGAACTAATTGAAATTGTCCTAAAATAAAAAGTTGTATTTGGTCATTAGGGATAAACTTATAGAGGTTACATTTGTAGGCAAGAAATTGACAAAGATTCCAACTTTATAACCTATAAAGTCACTTTGGGACAATTCGTTATACAAATAAAAATTGGATAGAATTGAATTGAATTGAATTGAAGTAATAAACCAAAATGCATTTGAATGAATGACACTGGTGCAAAATTCAAATGCAATTAAAAGCAAAGAGATAAAACTGGAAAAGGGGCTGAGAAATATTAGACATTGGTCTTGTGTGTGTGTGTGTGTGTGTGTGTGTGTGTGTGTGTGTGTGTGTGTGTGTGTGTGTGTGTGTGTGTAGGAGGAGCTCGGGCGGAAGCGAGAGAGGAAGGACAGAGTGAGTGAGAGAGTGAGTGAGACAGAGAGAGAGCGACAGGGGGGGGGGGGGGGGGTTTAGTAGAAAAGAAAAAGAAAGAAAGGAAAAAAAAAAAAACTCGAGTGTGTGCTCTGAAAATCATGCAAGTTGTCTCCTCTATGCGTGTGTGTTTCCACGGTGATGTCTGGAGAGCAGACTTCTTCTGAAGCTCCGGCTGGTGCCAGGCATCGAGGCAGGAGCGAGCTAGAAGGGTATTCGGCGTCTCTCGCTTCCCTCAAGCTCTCCCCCATGTACCCGGAGGAGGAGCAGCGCACCACGGGGGGCATGTCCTCCAGCGCTCACTACCTAAATGGGACCTTCGAGTACACCACCAACCCCGACGCCTCGAACTCGTCAGCAGATTACTACCCGGCTCCTGCGGATCTTCAGGTGGCCCCAGAGCCTCAGGACGAAAGCCTGCAGCCTTTGACGAACGGCTCCTCCAGCCCACTGGTCTTCATTCCTTCGGGTCCACAGATCTCTCCATTCATCAGCCATTCTCCTGTGGGACAGCATGCGGCTCAGCAGGTGCCCTACTACCTGGAAACATCAGGAACCTCCATTTACAGGTCAGATGGGTGAGTTGGCAGGGGGCTTCTAATATAGCTTTAAACTGCATTTGAACTATCAATCCCAATGAGTTTCACATTCTTGTTGTACATGTTTTCGTAAATCTGGAGTACGACTCCTGCCTCGAGTCTAATTTCTAGATCTGAGCGGAAAATGTTAAAGAAAGAAAGAAAAATTAACGAAACTATCAGATTCTCCATGTTTGCTATTTAACATTTGCAATATCGATCATGTCAACTGCTTTTGTATCAAACAGATCTGATTTTTCCTCACTAATTTTTTTAATTCTTCGCCATGTGTTACACTGAGGGATCTGATCTAACATCTAACATCAGGTTGGTCCACTCTGGCATCTGGCAACCCGGATCTTCCAAAATCTTCACATTTCTCAAGATTCCTATTTTCCTCACGGTTTTGATGGAATCAAAGAGTTGTGCATTTTCACACCAGTTCTCCTGCCTTGCACCACGGCTTATAGGAATTGCATTCTGTATATATATTATGTGTATCTCCATAACTGTGCCAACGATATGATACGTTAAAGATACCTGCAGTATGAAGCAGCTACCGATGCGATACGATTCACCCCCCGGTACGATGCAAAGAAAAAAATGTACTTAAGTGCCTTCTGACTTCAGCGCAAATCCCCTTTCGCAAACACGCCTTTGTAGTGTAAAAAAGGAAAAGGATGAAATAAAAACCAGACGTTTTTTTCCTGTTCTGTGTGCAGGACGATGCAGCTCTACCTCTGCCATGTCAATCTGTATTCGACGTGACTTTCTGAGAGTCTGATACTTTATATTCAGGAGTGGCGCTGAGAGAAACGAGGAGAAATCAAACTGCATATAAAAGATTTGGTCATAAATTATTGGTCAAAAATGTTCAAAAGGATGCTCCTGGATGCAAATGCATATGCAAATCTATGCAGACAATATGCAAATTTCCTCATTAGTTTCGCTGCACTTAGCAATCTTAGCATTAAGGAGAGAGTATAAGAGGTTAAATCGGTTTAAAATACGTACAAACGTTCCTTTACTATAGACAAGGTGACACTTTTGATCCATATTTACTACTGTTAGCCTTGAAGATCTGTAAGTTACACAGACTTCTAGACGTTTATCAGAAACTCGATTCCTTTTTCTACGACTACATTCACTTACAGCATATTTAGATTATATATTATATTATTCTATATTAATATTCATGGACATACCGTGTTTTTTAGCGTTTTTATTTTTATTTTTTTTACAATATTACCTTTATCATTCTTAGCAAAAGTATTGGGACACTACTTTTCAAGCCATATGTGGTTCCTCCCCAAAGTGCTACCACAAAGCTGGTGGCACACAATTGACTTTCAGATGCGGTAGAATGGAATCTTTCTCCACTTCAACTAGGAGACCCAAACCTGTTCCAGCATGACAATGTCCAAGTGCTAAAAGTCAGCTAGATCTGCTTGACATGGGTTGGAGAGGAAGATCTCCTACTATTAACCCTATTGAACACCTTTGGCATGAAGGTGAACGCTGAATGCACTCCAGGCCTCCTTACCTTCTCACCTACATCAGTACCTGCCTTTACTAACACTCCAGTGGAACATCTTTCAAGGAATAAACATCTGTTCATGTATAAGGTCATGTTATTACGCAGGTATTCCATCAGCAGCAGGGGAAATTTCATATTGAATGAAACCCTCAGTGCATTTAGTGAATCATTTCTGTTTTCCACTCTGATTAAAGGTTTTACGTTTCACTGGCTGACACATCACACACCAGGGTTCTATTAGACTCTCAGAACTGTGTGCTGTAAGATGGATAATATTTAGTGTGTGTGTGTTGGGGGTGTTTTTCTCACAACACTGGGTGTCTGGTGAAGGTTTGGAAGCGTTTAGACTGAGCCTGTTGTGCTTATGAACCTTGAGAAAAGAACAATATGTGAGAATAACAGGGTGTGTGCTGGGATTATCACTTCCTGTCTGAAAAGAGAGAGTAGATGTCTAGTGATAATAACGCTTACTATGCATTCCAAGTATTTTATCATAAAAAAGAAAAAAAAAAAGAAAAAAAAAAAAAGAAAAAAAGAAAGAATCTGACCTTCTGACCTCCAGGTCATGTAGAATTTACGCTGCTCTGAGAGCAAAGTGATCGTTCCTAATAAAGTGGCCATTCTTTAAATATGTATAAATCTTTCCCACAGTTGGGAAACAGCCCTGAACAAACAAAACTCACTGAATCGAGGTTCGTCATCCAGATGATTCATGCATAAACTATTCCCAAGATTAATCCCACTTGGCTGCAGTGGAGTTTAACAGATTAAATATACAAACATGAAAAGGTCAAAAATTAGTTTTAGTTTTTTGTTTTCGTGTGGGTCCGAATTTGGATTATTATTTACACAAAAATCAACAACAACAACAAAAATAATAATAATAATAATAATAATAATAATAATAATAATAATAATAATATAATAATAGCAAAAATGATAATAATAATAATAATATAATAATAGCAATAATGATAATAATAAGCATTATTATTAATAATAATAATAATAATAATAATATTATTATTATTATAAAATAATCATACTAAAAAAAATACTTCAAATAGGCAATTATTAGTAGCAATGTTTAAATAATAATTCATTATTATTATTGTTGTTATAACTGTAAGTAGTGATGAAGGGGTCCAAGCACCAATCATGCATGCTGCACTAATGTAAAAAATTAGGACTTAAAAATAATTTTATTTTGTTAATATATGAAATTGATTATGAAAAATAAATACATATAATAATAGTAGTAGCAATATAATTATTTTTTACATTTAAATAATAATAATTAATATTAATATTATTTTGTTAATATTTAAAATTGAATATTTATTAGTAGTAGTATTTTTCTTTAAATAAAGATAATAATAATAACAAGAACTAATTACACATATACAGTATTTCACTAAAGTAAGTGCCCCCTCACATTTCAGCAACCAATTACTTGTTTTTAGGCGACAATTCTATCGAAATCAAACTTGTATATATTTTAGAGTGAATATGCATCTTGTGTAGCAGTACAGATTACAGATTACAGCATTACTGTCTATTTACTCCTTCACTCCATCACCTTTACCTTCAGCTTCTTCAGCAAGGCAGTTGTCATCTTGGTGGTGTGTTTGGGGGCGTTATTATGTTGGAGATTTGCTAGTTCGGCCCAGTTTCTGAAGGAAAAGCATCATGTTCTGCTTCAGAACGTCACATTACATGTTGAAATCCATGTTTCCCTCAATGAACTGCAGCTCCTCAGTACCATCAGCACTCATGCAGCCCCAGACATGATGCTGCCACCACCATGCTTAACTGTATGGAAGATTTCTTGGTTCTCCTCACCAGGGCATCACCAAACATGCTGGACACCATCTGAGCCAAACAAGTTTATCTTAATCTCTTCAGACCACAGGACATAGTTCCAGTAATTCATGCTCTTGGACAGGTTGTTTTTCAGCAAACTGTTTGAGCCCTTTCTTGTAAACAGCTTCAGAAGAGAAGAAACTCCCTCTGGGACAACGGCTCAGACCGTACACATGCACACTGCAACGACACGTGGATCTTTCACTTCTGCAAGCTCTAAAGCAACGCTGCAGCACACATACGGCTGTTTTTTTTAAGCATTTTTTGCACCTGATGCACAGCATGAGAACTCGACTTCTTTAATGGACCCTTGTGAGGTCTGTTCTGAGTGGAACCCGTCTTAGAAAACCTCTGTATGACCCTGACCACTGTACTGTAAATCAGTTTCAGGGTAATACTGATCTTCTTATCACCTCAGCAACGATTCTAATCCTCAAATCCTCATAGACTCTTTACCATGAGGTTCATGTTGAACATCCAGTGGTCAGTATGAGAGAATTGAACTCAAAGCACCAAATTTTTGCTGCTCTAATACAAGATACACAAATTTGTATGTTTCTGTCAATCAGACAAAAACATGAACATGATGAACATTTTTTTTTTAAAGTTATTTCTTGTCTATTTCTTGGTTTGTTTGTTTGTTTTTTTATTGACTTCATCCTGCTGAATGAGAACGGAAATATCTTCCTGTATATTTAACCGATCCTGAACGATCCTGCGGTAAATAACTCGCGGTTGTGTGTTTGGTTCTCGATGGTGGTCTCTGACTGTTTTAGATGTTATGATGTTACGCAGCAGTGTGATGGATCACCAGATTTAGAACAAACCAAACATTTACTAACACGAGAAGACGAGGTTAAAGGTGAATGAGAAATTACGTGTGATCTTGCTTTTCATCCTAAAAGCAGTCCATACTGGGGTTTAGTTTGTGTATATAACATGCACAGCTTACTCCATGTAAAGCTGTTATCACTGAGGGTGGACTCAGTTTTGATGAGTTATTTAGACAATCTGGCTGTATGTTGAGTTATTTTAGAGGATGGTAAATCTGTACTTCTACACAAACTGCATATTGACTACTTTGTATGCTGCACAAATGTAAAAGTAAGAACTTGATTGTTTTCCATTTAAGTCGTTTTTTTTTTTCCTTTTTCTCTAAACCGATGTTTTGTTGATGAATTTTGAATAAACACAAATCCTACCGATGGACTGATACATGTTGATGATCTTAAACCCACTTGTCATGTTTAGTATCAGTATACTAAGTTCCAGTCTGACTTCCTGTTCCAGCAGCAATCAAGGCTTATTTAACTATGTTTACTATATTAGCAATTATTTTTCTCTCTCGTTCTTCTGAACCACAGGCCCAGTGTATTAGCCAGTGCAGGGTCAAGAGTGGATCTGTGCAGTGCCACCGGGAGGCAGGATGTGTACAGCACTGTGGGAGCCTCGGGACCATCAGGGGCTTCGGGGACTTCAGGAGCAGTGGGGTTGGTGAAGGAGATTCGATATTGCGCTGTGTGCAGCGACTACGCCTCAGGATACCACTACGGAGTTTGGTCGTGCGAGGGCTGCAAGGCATTCTTCAAGCGCAGTATACAAGGTAAATCCCAACTCGGAAAAACAGTTACAAACTTCACTACATCTTATTGTATGGGTTTTATAGTAAGGGAGAGTGATATGACCAAACTACACTATGTGGACAAAGGTTTGTGGACATCTGACCATAAGATTGGCATGTGCTTCTTTTTTAACATCTTATTCCACATTCAGTCTCCATTTGCTCTTATAATGTCTGTAGTTAGTGTCAACAGTCTGCTACACTGACTCAGGTCTACAGTTTGCTTCTAATCACCATCACTGCACCCCGCAACAGCGTTTATCTGTAATAAATAGCCATTCAGTGCCACCCAGATGCGGAGTCTAGATCCTCTAAAGGTTTCTTCCTTATGCCATTTCTGGGAGTTTTTTCCCAAAGTCGCCACCGGCTCGTTCATCAGGGACAAACTTACACTTATAACAAAACATCTTATTCATTTTTATCACCACATTATCTGTGTGAAGCTGCTTTGAGACAATGTTCATTGTTAAAAGCGTATACAAATAAAATGTATTACATTGAATTGAATTCATGCAACTGCATCCAAATAGATCCTGTACAATTTCGTACCTCCAACAGTTTGGTGAAAAAACACATATGGCTGGAAAAGTCAGGTGTCCCAATAATTTTGTCCATATAGGATCCAAATTCCTTATTAGACGTTGTCTGATAGTGGATTTTACAAATACCAATAGTTGAATCGTACTTGCCGATAACCGGGTAATCAACCAATAGTTTTTTAAAATGGATAGTGGATTAAAAAAATATATAACACTTAATTTATAATAGTACTCACATTTAATAATAAAAAAAAAAACAGTACTGAATCATGAAAATGTGCTAAATGAAAGATAAATATATGAATTAGATTAATAAATATTGATAAAAATTTAAGACATGCATTTAAACTGAAACAAAAAGTAACACTGGAAATAAATAAAAATAGTTGCATCCAAAATTAATTAAAAAAAGAAACACGACAAATAAAAAGCACATGGCGTCAATAATTTGCCTCTAGAGGGCGCTTTCATACTGTATAACGCAACCCGGAAAAACTATCGGTATGTATTTTTTATGATAATTCCAGCAATATCTGTGCCGATAAATTGGCAAAACCGATTAATCAGTCGAGCTCTATTTGTTGTCACTTATATGCATTTTATTTTCCTTTTTTTCAGGCCACAACGACTATGTGTGTCCAGCGACAAACCAGTGCACCATCGACCGGAACCGCAGGAAGAGCTGTCAAGCATGTCGTCTGCGCAAATGCTACGAAGTGGGAATGATGAAAGGAGGTGGGTATCGCATAAATATTTCCCCACAACCCGAGAATGGCTTCTTCTTTATTCTGCAGTTACCTGGGTAAAAAAATTTGAGCAGTAGAATGCTCGCTGATATCTAATCAGACAGCCATGTTTACACAGACAGTCAGTCAGGGTCAGTGAAGACGCTCGAAAATAATAACAACAATAACCAATATACCGCAATGTTCTGGGTAACGATTCACGTAATCAGACTCTGGAAGACGGAAAAAAATGAAGTAGTGCATCAAGGTCAGCTTGAACTAGTTGATTCGTGCAGTTCTCCAGAATGAATTGTACTCCCTCTTTTCATTTTTTAAGCGTATTTCCTGTCACACCCGAGCTGTAATTTGATTTGTTGAACTCGTTTAATTTGTCAGGTATTACGCTGAATGAATCGGAGCGACCAAGCATGAAACTTCATTCCTCACAAATCAGAGCTGTTAGGATGATTGCCAGAGAACATTATATCACATAAATCAGACAGCAGACATCAGACGGGCCTTTTTTTCCTCAGGTATTGGCCAACCTCATAGCTGTAATATTATTTATACATTAAATATATAAGTATAATATATATGTATAATACATATAATATATTATACAGAGTTTCCTTCATTTTGTTGCAAAAATGCTGGTTTCAAAATTATTGGCACCCGTCCATGAATACATGGTTAGGTTTCTACTAGAAAGAAGAACAGCACAGTCTATCGTCTAACAACAACCATTTTCCATACAAAACATGTCAAACCCTCATGTTTTAAGGGTTGTGTATGTTGTGTAATCTTAAATTAAGGGCATGTGGTAGAGTGCACATTGTATGGCCGAAGGTATTGGAACGCCTAACGCACCTATGTGGTTCCTTTCCAATAGCATTGGACGTTTTTGGATGTGGTGGTATGAAATTTTTACTTCAATTGAACTAGGACACCCAAACCTGTTCCAGCATTGTGCACAAACATACCTCCATGAAGATATGCTTTACATGGGTTGAAGTGGAAGATCTCCTGCTATAGAGCCACAACCCTATTTGAACAACTTTGGGATTAATTTGAACATTGACTGCACCCCAAAATCTAGTGGAACATCTTCCCAGAAGAGTGGAGGTTCTTATAAGAGCAAATAACAACTAAATGTGAAATAGGATGTTCAAAAAGAAGCACAAACCAATCTTAATTTAGGGGTTCACAAACTTTTGTTTTCATAATGTATTTCTGTACTATTGAAAAAGTTTTAACCACCTGGCAAAGACAACCAGGACTGTATAAAGCAAAAACAGAAAAGAAAGTGTTAACTCCGCCCCTTTTTAGTGTCTACAGGGTAAGATTGTTTTTTTTTGTGTGTGTGTGTGATGGAAATAGTTTGAAACGGCAGTCTAGTAATTAGATAAGCTCTAAAGAAATACTCTAGCACAACTCTTATCAGGAAGTTGAACAGCATTGTGGGTAATGTAGGAAGCCATCAGAATCTAAAACGATAATTGACTGACATTTGTATAAATTATACTATTATGATATTATAATATGGATTCTGATGCTGTGTCCTTCCTCAGGGTTCCGAAAGGAGCGAGGAGGTCGCATCATTAAGCACCACAGAAGGCACAGTGGACTAAAACGAGGTTATGGCGAAGCAAAAAATGTTTCTGATGTGAGGGAAGCACCACTATTGGACGGGCGAGGCAGCTCTGGGATCGGGATCGAAGGCAGGGTAGCTGGTGTGGTGTACATGGCTCCGGAGCAGGTGTTGCTGCTGCTGTTGAGGGCAGAACCGCCCACCCTTTGCTCGCGACAGAAACACAGCCGGCCCTACAGCGAGCTCACCATGATGAGTCTCCTCACCAACATGGCTGACAGGGAGCTCGTTCACATGATCGCCTGGGCCAAGAAAGTGCCTGGTGAGGGAGAGACGCTTGAAGGGTCCCATTCTTTTGGCATTTTTTTTGCATTAATTAGGGCAGAGCTTAAGTTATCAGTCATCAGCTAATCAGCAATGTTACCACATAACATTATCCATTCTTTTTATCCGTCTATTTTTTTATTTATTTAGATCACCATAAAATGACTAGTAAGTCTATTTGTGAATACATATTTAGCCTTGTACTAACTTTGGCCATAACTACCTAAGGTTGAGCTAATGCTGCTTTTTAAGCAGTAATTTGATATTAAATGTAGCTAGTCAAGTTTTGATTTTAGCAATCTAGATCAAATCAAATGTAGAATCCTTCTATCACCCCACTAATTCCCCCCATGCTAAGCTAAATTTGTATTTATTCTCTTTTTTGCTATTGTTCTTTAAGTATGTTACAAATACTATTTCTAATATTTTTGTTCTTGATAATGTGCATAAATAGTCAGGCAATTATTACAAGAAGATTTGTGTCCTTGTAAAACAAAATTTTTTTTTTTTTTGGCAATTAGACATATATTAAAGGACTTTTATGCTCTTGCCAACAAAAGACAATGCTTTTACTCAGATAATACGTAACCTATATTGCCAAAAGTTTATGGACACCTGGTCATAAACATGGTTTGTGCTTTTTCAGCATCGTATTTCACATTTAGTCCCAATTTGCACGTATAATTCCCTCCACTCTTTTTGGAAGATGTTTTACTAGATGTTGTAGTGTGCATGTGGACATTTATGTTCATCATCCACAGAGGCATTAGTAAAGTCAGATACTGATGTGGGTGCGGTGAGGAGACCTGGGGTGCAGTCAGCATTCACATTCATCTGAAAGGTGTTCAGTAGGGATGAGATCTGAGCTCTATAGCAGTCCAGTCAAGATCTTCCTCTCCAAACCATACCTTAAGGGAGCCTGCTTTGTGCACAGGGGCATTGCCATGCTGGAACAGGTTTGGGGTTCCAAGTTCAAGTGAATGCAAAATGTTATTATCCATTTATCCAAAGACGACCTGTACAATTGTGTACAATTGAGACACCTGTCTGCCTAAGGCTTTGTAGTAATCGTTTGAATAAGAATCACATATGGCAGGAAAGGTCTGGTGTCCACAAATATTTTTATATCTTTTTTAATGAATTTACTGTGAATTTGGGCAAAGCTAAGATAAAACCTGAGATAAAACCTAAGGTGAAACCTGAGATAAAGGTTTTGGTTAACACCTGAGGTAAAACTTGAGGTAAAACCTTAGATAAAAATTTTGGTTAAAACCTGAGGTAAAAATTTGGAGAAAACCTAAGATAAAAAATTTAGGTAAAAACCTGAGATAAAACTTGAGGTAAAACCTGAAATAAAAATGCAGGTTAAAATCTGAGATAAAACCTAAAGTAAAACCTGAGATAAAAATGTAGGTTAAAACCTGAGGTAAAACTTGAGGTAAAACGTTCGATAAAAATTTAGGTAAAAGCCTGAGGTAAAACCTGAGGTAAAAACCTGAGATAAAACCAGAGATAAAACCTGAGGTAAAAAAGTAGCTCACGTAGCTCCTTTAGCTAACTATACATGTGGTACTGTTCAGAACAACATAATCAGATTATGGTGCTTCAAAAATATCCTGTTTGTCTACAGAAAACTGGTGTTTATTAGATTACACCTTTCCTGTCACTATATTGCTAACAATCTAGAAGGGTAACTGTTAACTGGACTAGCAATGTGTTGGAGTTAGCGGTTTATTTATGAATGACTTATTGACCCACGATCTCCCAATCAATGGAAGACTGAGACGTTTATAATTGACATTTATAAACAAAATGGTGTACAAGGAGATATTTTCAAGGCCGGAATGATCATGATGATACGGAAGTATCCTTGGCGACAGCCTTGCGTGTTTGCGTAACCATGGCAGCATTGTCAACAAGGCAGGTGCACAAGAGTCAGATGACGAGGTCACACACACACACACACACACACACACACACACACACACACACACACACACACACACACACACACACACACACACACACACACACACACACACACACACACACACACACACACAGCAAAATCAGTATTATAATCACAATTTCATGCTTATATTTCTTTGAGAACAAAACATATTGTTCTTCCATATTGCAGGATTCCAGGAACTCTCTCTGCATGATCAGGTGCAGCTGTTGGAAAGTTCCTGGCTGGATATTTTGATGATTGGCCTCATTTGGAGGTCCATCCACTCACCTGGAAAACTCATCTTCGCACAGGACCTCATACTCGACAGGTAACGGCCCAGCTTGAGCCTGATTACTGCGTAAAAACAACAACAAAACAAACTTGCATAATGTTTTTTTACTTCTGGGAAATTAGTAGGGGTGTAAAGGATTGGTTAGATGGAAGGTTACCTCTGTGTGTGGAGGGATGGTTAACCCTGGATGGATGGATGGATGGATGAACAGACTAGTAACCCGTGTATGTGTGTATAATGTTTGGATTAATGGATAGCATTGGGTCTATGAATGTATGGAAGGCTTAATAACCCTGGATAGATGCACGGATTAATACTATGGGTGGGTGGATGGACAGATTAATAACCCTGTGAATGTTTGTATGGATGGATACCCTAATAACTTTGTATAGATGGAAGAATTGATATCTTAGAGATGGATCGCTTGATACATATGGCTGGATTAATGAATGAATTTATGGATTTACATATAAATGTATTGTTCACCATGGATGGATAGATTGATATATTTGGGTGAATAGATGGATTGGTGTATGTCTTGATACCTTTGTCTGGATAAATGGATGAATGAATGGATGAATGGATGCATGGACGAAACCCACATTTATCACAATAGGCCAAAGAAAACATAGCAAATGTTTAAACTAAGGAAATGTACAATTTTAAGGGAGAAATCAGGTCATATTAAATGTAACGGCCACAACACTTCTCGAAAAAGTTGAGACAGGCCACATATACCTTTCTATAGAATCTCTTTTAACAACACTCTGTTTACCAGGAGCCAATCAGGTGTCAGTAGGCAGATGTAAGTATTCGAACACCAGCGCTAAAAGAGAAAAGACCTTCTTCCGTAGTCCCTAGTCTTACTTAACAGAACATAAATATAAAATCCTTTCCAAATTACACAAATGACATCTGTTCATTTACTTTTTCCATTCAGCGTTTTCATTTTCGCCTGCCTCTCGACACACCACTCATCCATCTGCTGCTGGGGGACCTGGTTAATGTCACTGTGCTCTGCCGGCTGGCTGGCTTTTTCTATTTTCCGATTTCCTGCTCATTTTTGTGTTGATGATGCAGATGTCCCGCTGTGTGCCGAGCATCTTGGAGGAAAGTCGTATCCCATAAAATTGAATCAAAGTGATTTTTTTTTAATGGGAAAAAAAATAGATCAGGTTAGAAGAAAAGCCTAAGAATGCTATTAGCGAGACAACGCCCACCTGCGCTCAAAAAGGATAGGTCACAGGTACATGTAATTAACCTGGATGTGGCTGTGGAGAGAGCCAGCGTCATCACTGACTGAGAACATGAGAGGGAGGTAAAAAGAGAGAGAGAGAGATTCAGGTGGCATGGCATTAAAGGCAGAAAAGAACAAGATGGGGTTAAGAGAATCAGAGTTAAAGAGAGAGAGAGAAAGGGAGAGGGAGAGAGAGAGCGAGAGAGAGAGAGAGAGAGAGAGAGAGAGAGAGAGAGAGAGAGAGAGAGAGAGAGAGAGAGAGAACCTTTAATACTCTTTACAGGTACAGCGTGTGCTCTCCAGCCAAAAGTAAACAGCATGCTCAGCAGCACCAGGACACATCCTTTTTTCCATGAAATATAGAGCAAGGACACGTAAGAGAGAAATAGAAAGAGAGAGAGAAAGAGAGAGAGAGAGAGCAAGAGAGAGAGCAAGACACATGGGTAATTTTGGCTTCTCAGTTCTGATTTGTCAGAAGGTGTTAATTATTTTATGGTATGTACATGTTGTTTATGCAGCTCCAAATCATAGGTTTATATTATTGCACATTTTAAAATAATAACTAATAACTGGTAGAAATGTGTGTATGTATGGATTTGATAACCCTGAGTATGTGCATGTACATTATCATGGGCTGATATCCAAAATGGATGGATGGATGGATGGATGACCCTGGGGGTTATGTGTACTGTATGTACAGATTGGTGGATGTATAAATCAATGAATAAATTAACGAATAGATGGATTGATAACCCTGGGTATGTGTGTATGTATGAATGGACCGATATCCCTGGTTGTATGTATTTATAAATAGATATATGTATATGTGGCTCAATATCTTTGGGTGGAGAAATGGATAGATAAATAGATAGGTAGCTGGATTGAAAGATGACCCTGGGGGTTGTCTGTACTATATGTACAGATTGGTAGATGGATAAATCAATGGAATGAATTGATGGATTGATTATTAACCATGGATGGATAACCCTGGCTTTATGGATAGATGGATGGATGAGTGGATGGATGGATGGATGGATGGATGGATGGATGGACAGATTGACAACCTTGGAGGTTGTGTATACTGTATGTACAGAAGGATGGCTAGATAAATCATTGAATAAATGAATGAATAGATGGATTGATAGCCATGGATGGATTGGTAACCCTGGGTATGTGTAAATAGATAGATGGATGGATGGATGGATGGATGGAATTCACATTTTTTCTAAAGTGAAAGAAGGCTATCATTTTAATGTTATTCACGTGAGCCTCAAAGGAAAGACTAGTCAATAATTACACAAAGGTCTTTGACTGCTGTACACACTGAAACATAAACACCATCCAGAAATGCTTCATAATTAGAAAGTTTACTTCTAGCTGCATGTGGTCTTAGGAAAAGTACATCCGTCTTATCCGAGTTGAGCACAAGGAAGTTATTTAGCATCCACTGTCTAATGTCCTTTACAAACTCCTCAATAAAAACTCCTTAAAGCTGATCTCTCTCATCTGGCTTTGCATACAACTGTGCATCATCAGCATAGCAATGGAAGCGAATACCATGTTTATGTATAATTTCACCCAGAGGCAGCATATACTGTATAAAGAGAAAAGCAGTGGGCCTAAGACAGATCCTTGCGGAACACCAAACTTTACCTCAGTGTGGAGAACTCACCATTTACATCAAACAACCTGATAGTGATCAGTCAAATAAGACCTGAGCCAGGAGACAGCTTTTCCCTTTATTCCAACAATGTTCTCTAGTCTAGCAAGGAGATTATATTCATCCATTGATTATGGATGGATGGATGGATGGATGGATGGATGAATGGATGGATTAATCAATGGATGGATGAATGACAAGGTGGATTTATTTCCATTGATGGATGGATAGATGGATAGATGGATGAATGACCCTGGGTGCTAATTAATGGATAACCTTATAATTATGGGTGTTTTTATAGATGGGTTAATGAATAGATTTTCCCATAACAAAGCGATGATTTGCCAACAATTAATTCTTTTTTATTTATTTATCAAAAAATAACTCATACATTTTATCCATTTACAGTTACACTATTTTCCCTCTCAATCTAAATGTAAATAAGACGAAAATAAGCTTTTTTGTAAGTCCCATAGTTCTAGAGGAACTGCAACATGTAAACTCCTGAAGATGTTCCAAAGTGTACAGCTTTACCTCCGATTGTTACAGAGCACTGGAGACTCATTCCATTCATATAGTATTACACATCTCCTTATAAAAAAACCCGCACTTTTATTTGTAACGCTTTTTTCAATGTGAATGAGCTGTTGCACGGCTGCTGTTATAGAGAATTAATCAACAGCTTCTGAACAATCAGTATTGAGCTTTCAGCAGCACTGAAATCCATACGATTGTAAAAATGTTGACGCATTCTTTTAAAAATTTACTGATCTATTAGATAGTCGCAAATAATTTTTGCTCCATACTGTAAATTTTTTTAACTACCTGCAGGTACGGTCTACTTCACTCACCCCTCATAGTGCCTTTTTTACAGCTGTGTGTTTGAAGGGAGATTTTCAGGGGGTTTCAGACATTGAATTCTTCCATAAACCTGCCTTTTGCCTTGTAGGAGTGAGGGCGAGTGTGTGGAGGGCATGACTGAGATATTTGATATGTTGCTCGCCACCGTGGCTCGTTTCCGCACCCTGAAACTCAAGTCAGAGGAGTTTGTGTGCCTCAAAGCCATCATTCTGCTCAACTCTGGTAAGTATTTCAGCAACACACAAGTAATAATACATGGTTATACTATCTTGCCGTGGAGTGTAAACTAGATGATCGAGCAACCCTTGCCTTCACAGAATTGTCCTCCGGTTTTTAGTCTATCGATCACAGCCTGCCAACACAACCTATGACCTTTAGTGTATACTTTACATTTCATAGGGGAACTGTTCTGAATACCAGAAATCTTTTTGTTCAAACGTTTCTTCACACAGGTCTTGGTATAGTCCAGGCCAAATTTGGTGTAGACTTGGCAAACTTTGGAGGTGGAGTAGCAAAAGTGTAGATGTAAGCAATTTAGAGCGATAAGGAGGGAATACAGGGATACCTGCCTTTTAACATTTTGGATCCAGAGTTGGTACTTAATTTGACCAAAGGTGACGAATAGAGCTTTAGCAAAACTTTTGGCCCAAATTTGCTCAGAAGGTTCCTAAAATCAGTGTGCCCAACTTCATAACTGCTTGCTACTTACTGCCGTAGACAACCCATGCAGAAGAGGAAAATATTAAAAACAAAAAGTCAGGGGTCCCAAACTATGGCCTGTGGGCCAAATACGGACCCACATCAGAAACAGCCCTCTGAACAACACCAGAGATTTAGTTTGAAAATGTTATTAAAAAAATGTTTTAGTCATATCATATTTGTATTTGATAATAAAGGTCGGCGTTCAAACAAAAATGTCCTTATTATTAATATAGTTATTAGTAGAGGTCAAGGCACTAATAATTGTTTGCTGGAACTATCCGCTATCAGCAAAAATCCATACATAGTTTTTCCGGTCCGCTGTCATTACGAGAGCGGCCTCTAGAGGCGAATCACTGATGCCACATTCTGTTTGTTTTTACACTTGAGACCGCGCTGCATGGAGAGAGCTATGGTATATTTATTCTTTATTATTTATCAAGCACATTTTCATGATTCAGGACTTTTTAATAAATTTTTTTTGTAATAAAGTTCAATACTATTTTACACGAAATATTATACTGTATTTGTTTTTGTTTTTTTATCCAGGATTCATAAAAAAAAAATCAGTGATTAATTGGTTATCAGCAAGTACGATCTAACCTAGCTTTCTGTTTTGGTAAAAAATATATACATGTCTCCTGAAAAGTGATTTAATGAAAGCTTGTTTGTAACAAAAACAATTTAAGGTTGGGGGCCCATGCAAAGGGTGTCTACACATTTTTGGTGTTTGGCCCCCTAATGATTAAATGATACATTTCTTCAGTTCCATAGATAACTTCTTTGTAGTTATTGATCCTAAACTGTTTGTGTTGATTAGGTGCATTTTCGTTCTGCTCCTCCCCCATGGAGCCCCTGAGGAACGGCTTCATGGTGCAGTGTATGATTGATAACATCACGGATGCCCTCATACACTACATCAGCCAATCAGTAATCTCGGTGCAGCTCCAGTCCAGGCGTCAGGCCCAGCTCCTGCTTTTGCTCTCGCACATCAGACACATGAGGTGAAAAGTACTGAAAATCTACGGTACCCGAAACTTTTACTAATTGTACATCTCTTTGAATCCTGTCTGTATTTATTTGCCTTTGCGAAGCTATAAAGGGATGGAGCACCTGTACAGCATGAAGTGCAAGAACAAAGTGCCTCTGTACGACCTGCTGCTGGAGATGCTGGATGCACATAGGCTCCGCCCACTGGGCAAATTGTCAAGGAACTGGGCTGATAGAGTGTCGTCTTCACCCAATACAACCCCCACAACCCTGACCTCCTCCACCACTACCACCACCACCACCACCACCACCACCCATCAACACAACCACCACAGCAGCATCTCCACGTGTTCTACAGATTTACAGTCCAACCCACCGCACCCTGACCAAAGCTCCTGCCCCTAAAAACCGCTGCAAGGCGAGAGATCACTGTATAAACGCCTAATATTATCCATCACATTGTGCTTGTGGTTGGTTTTAAGGATGAAGCTGAATTGAATCATGTCCTCTGTGATTTAGTTTCTCTGCGTACAGCTTGGCTCTCGTTTTTTTTTTTTTTTTATAACTGAAACGGATTGTTGACGCAAATTTAAATAGACCTTCTAGAGCACCACAAAATCACTAAGAACCTTTAACTTTTATAGAAAGGTTACCGTTTTAGTTACGACGCAACGTTTTTTGAGCAACACGTTTCTTTTGCTTCTAGACAACAAACACGGTCATTTAATGGAGGGAAGTCGGTGCCTAAGAGCCGCAGTCCAGACGGAAGTGCATGGTGTTTAACTACGGAATAGGAGACATGTTGGTTCCTTTCGTTTGTGAGTGTGGGGGTGAGGGAGTCTGATTACATCTTCTCTCCTGTTCTCCAGCTCACACAAGTTCTTTTGTTAGAGACAAAAATGTCCCATTTGGACTTTGGTTTGTCGCGTATAAACAAAAGAAACACGCATGTGTCTCAAAGACCATAAAGACGATGTTTCCCAAGTCAGTAAATCAAGATACAAATATTGTATACATGGGGAAAGGTCTTTGTATTCAGACGGACCATGTACTGGTCCTCACAACTATTTCCTGGGGGGTTTCCTTTAAAATTATGCAAATCACCCGTGTATAAACTATAACTCTGGCAGACGTGTTTTTAATAGTAACATCAGCACTTTTCTTTAAACTCAAGAGGATTATAATATAAAGCTGAAGGACAGTTGTGATGAAAGCTATTTAGCATGTTTCAAACTTATTTTTCTTACTGGATTAATAAAATAATGCTAATATTGTCCATTTTTTTTGTTACTCTCTCACAATCTGGCCAAAAGTATTAGGACCCCTGACTTTACCATCCATATGTGTTTTTCCCCGAAACCTTTAGCACAATGTTGTAGACGCACAATCGTATCGAACGTCTTTGGATGTGGTGCAATGAAGTTTTCCCTTCATTTAAACCAGGAGACCCAAACCTGTGTACAAATCTCAATCTCTCTCTCTCTCTCTCTCTCTCTCTCTCTCTCTCTCTCTCTCTCTATTATAAAGATATATATATATATATATAATCCCTCATCCTTACCTTCCTTCCTTCATCTTTTTCCATCCTTCCTTCCTTTCCCCCCTTCCTCCTTCCTTCCTTCATCTTTTTCCCTCCTTCTTTCCCCTTCTTCCCTTCTTCATCTTTTTCCCTCCTTCTTTCCCCTTCTTCCCTCCTTCATCTTTTTCCCTCCTTCTTTCCCCTTCTTCCCTCCTTCATCTTTTTCCCTCCTTCTTTCCCCTTCTTCCCTCCTTCATCTTTTTCCCTCCTTCTTTCCCCTTCTTCCCTCCTTCATCTTTTTCCCTCCTTCTTTCCCCTTCTTCCCTCCTTCATCTTTTTCCCTCCTTCTTTCCCCTTCTTCCCTCCTTCATCTTTTTCCCTCCTTCTTTCCCCTTCTTCCCTCCTTCATCTTTTTCCCTCCTTCTTTCCCCTTCTTCCCTCCTTCATCTTTTTCCCTCCTTCTTTACCCTTCTTCCCTCCTTCATCTTTTTCCCTCCTTCTTTCCCCTTCTTCCCTCCTTCATCTTTTTCCCTCCTTCTTTCCCCTTCTTCCCTCCTTCATCTTTTTCCCTCCTTCCCTCCTTCCTTCCTTCCTTCATCTTTTTCTCTCCTCAATTTTTTCCCCTTCCTTTATCTTTTCCCTTCCTTCCTTCCTTCCTTAATACTTTTCCCTCCTTCTTTCTTTCCTTCCTTCATATTTTTACCCTCCTTCTTTCTTTCTTTCCTTCCTTCACCTTTTTCCCTCCTTCCTTCCTTCTTCCTTCCTTCTTTGCCTTTAATCTTTTGCTTACTTCAGCTCTTTTTTCCTTCCATCCATTCATGTATTCCTTCATGATATAAACTTTGTTTCTGGAAGCTAAACAGACCTGCAAATTAAACTCAGAGTGAAGGACATTGAAGATACCTTCTCTATTCCTCATTTTGAAGGATGCTACATGGTCCTAAAGCCAGTCGAGACGCTGGACGGAGTTAAAGCTGTTGGACAGGTGCTTTATACAAGTCTGAGTTCTGCACTAAAGAAATGATCTATACAGGAACTATAATGTGCTCTAAAAGCTGCTCTGGAGCAAAAACACCTCGTCTCTGAGCTGCAGTCTGAACATCAAATCTCATTCCATTCAAATTGAGATGCTGAATGGGATTGAACAGCGACACGGTGATTTCCGTCGTGTTCATCAGGTTTGCATTCAGCCATGAGATGAAAGTTTGTTCTGCATTCCGGGGAGGTGCGAGAACCTCGTGTTTAATAGATACGCTGTAATTCCAGCTCAGTCCTGATTTCAGATTCGACATGGTAACATCGTATGTTCAAGTGATTCCTTTTTCGACATCTGAGTAATTTATTCAGTAATTTACTTATTCCTTGTATAGAGAGTCAATATCTGTCACAAAAGATTGTCTCTATTTTTTAATATATGAGACCTTGTGGATAATTATTAAAAGTACCCCTGATTAAAGGAGTTTCTGCATTTTTAATACTTTCCTAAAAGCGCTGGATCAAGAGCTCATTTACAAGATAATGTAATGAAAGTGATAGAAGTAAGTGATAATAATAAAAGCTCTACATACTTTATTATTATTATTAATTCATTGTACAGATGGGCAAAGAGTTACGATGGTTCAAGTTACGATCTCATGATGATGAAAGCGATACGACAAAATTGTAAAATAATTTGCATAATTTTGCATAATTTAGCTAATTACGGCGATTCACGGGACCGTAAAAATTACGGTCTCATGATGTACTGTAAATTGTTACAGTACAGGCAATTCATCAACGTACCATATTTTCAAGTTATGACGAGGTCATCAGAACGCATCTCCTCTGTATGTTCTTCTGTTCCTGGTGTTGGTTGTGGGGTGAAGGTTAGTACAAAAGGGCAAAAAAAACAACAACACACAAGACTAATATGATGTATATATTAATCCGAAAGGCCTTCTTCACTGGTCAGTGTTAGTAAACTGTACACTCATAAATAATCACTGACAATTTCATAATTCACGTTTTATACATTTTTCAACAACCTGGTGACCTATTAGTATTTAAAAAAAGAAAAAAAAAAAAACGCTTGGCTCATACAGATAAATAACAAGCAGTGATTGTTTCGTGTTAAAAAAACAACAAGAAAAAAACGCATCAACCGCATGCCGTGAGTAAAGAAAACAATTAGTAATAAAAACAAAACAAAAAAAACCCAAATAAATACATTATACTTGAAAGGGCATTCAAATACTTATCAAAAATCACTGAAATTTTATAGAGGATTTTTTTTTTTTGTATCTCAAAAACAATTCCCAAATGAAAAAATACATTTCACAAAGAAAGTCGTTTCCCGCTGGACGGATTTAAGTGCGGTACCGTAAAATACGCTCGAGTCAGTGCCATAATAATGAAGTCCTTTTGTTCACTGTCCTGATTTTTTCTCGTTCAGGGCTTCAGCTAACGATCGGATCGTCATTAATTCCTCTTCTGATTGCAATCAATAATTTAAAGTAAAAAATAAAAATAGCAGCGGTGTGTTTGACCTGTACACAAATTATCATCCTAAAATTTCAATATTCAGCTTTGGCTAATAGACAGTATTATAAGATTACTGCTTATTGCCCCGCCTCCTAAAAGACGGGGGGGGGGGGGGGGATCCCCTGTTCAGATGGGCGGGGGGCCGTTGGTGTAGCGCAGCATGGGGTGAAAAGAGCGGGCGAAGTTGTTGTGATTGGCGCAGCTGTAATCGTCCTTATTGATGGGCACCAGACACGCCAAGCCCACGATGAGCAGCAGGAGGAGCTGCAGAGGCAGAGCCGCCCGCAGAACCCGCAGCAGGAAGGGCTGGCAGCGAGCCGCAGCAGCGCCACCGCGTGGACCGGAGGAACCACAGCGAGAGGAAGCGCACGCAGAAACCCCGGGGGACCTGAAGACCACAGAGCCACATCTTTACGCTCAGTACATCTATATTTTAATTCAGCTACTTATTTTTATAGGTTGTAAAATAAAAGCATTGATTATTGGAAAAAGTACAAGAAAATTATTAATTGGTTTTAAATTGATAGAAAGCCGTAAGGGTTTTTTTTGTTGTTGTTGTTTTTGGTAAATAAATAAATAACTAAATTCATGAATACATACATTTCAAAAAATTACAAAATCCTGAACATTTCTGGTGATCATCCAAAAAATGTTGTTGGCCTTATTTTTTTAAACGACAAAGTAAATACATAACTTTTTTCCCACTAAAACTCTCATAAAACAATTAAAACTTTTAATTAAAAAAATGAATAAATAAAAGCACAGCACGTTGTATTTACGTTTCACATACTTTAATTAAAAGCCTCGTTATAAAGTGTGAGGTAATCGATAATGAGTGATTAATATTTCCTGGGGGGAGTGGTGGCTCCAGCGGTTAAGGGGCTGGGTTGCCGATCGGGAGGTCTGGGGTTCAAGCCCCGGTATCGCCAAGCTGCCACTCTTGGGCCCTTGAGCAAGGCCCTTAACCCTCTATGCTCCGGGGGTCCCTTACGAGGGAAATATCAAGGTCCGTGACGTCGGAGTGACGTGGGGCCGCCTTCCCGTGGGCTCACCACCTGCAGGAGGGACCGTAAGGGACGGTGCTGTGAGGATTGGGCAGCAGTCCAAGGCGGGGGCCTGCTTAGACTGCTGCCCCCGCGACCCGAATTACGGATAAGCGGGAGAGAATGAATGAATGAATGAATGAATAATATTTCCCGCTCACTAAAGAAGATAATTTTGTGTCCAGATGTTTCTCAAGAGTTATTCATCAAATCAAATCAAATCAAATGTTATTTGATCATGCGCTCTGCATGCAATAAGGGGGAGGTTTGGGGACTTCGAGCATCGGCATGTTGGCTGCGATGAGCGTGATAAAGATTCGGAAATTAAAAATATCATAAATCATGAAAAAATTGTAAAATGAATACTTAGATAAATAAAAAAATAATAATGTAAAAGTCGAATATAAATTTGAATTCTAAGGACTGAATCTGGATTTTAATCTGGAATATTTCTGGATTAAACTGGCCAGTATGATTAAAACGTGATGATGCATAATGGGAAAAAATAGAAGCATTTTAATCATTTTGACCAAACCAATTTTTTGTGTAAAATTATTATAATTTTTTATTTTTTAATTTTCCAGAACTTCTGGAGTTTTAAAGAGTAGTATCCAGTGTATTTTTGGATGCTGTTGTTGCACAAATTCACGAATAAATTTTGAAAACAATCAACGCTACATAATCAGCGTAAAAGAACAAAACACAAATAAATGAATAAATATATATAAGACTGATATTCAGCATGTTGTGTGTGGACTCTAGACACGAGTGAGGTGATGGAGCCGACTTCAGTCCTGAGTTATTCAGTGTACTGGAGTCAGACTCGAGTCTTTGAGCTGTCCTACCTCTCCTTTAAGTCTCTTCTCGATTTTCTTCATGTACTCAATTATCATCTACAGGAAAGTTACGATTGCTATGATGGTGCACATGGAGGCTCAATTGGACTTCTAATCAGAGGGTTGTGAAGTCAAATCCCAGCACCACAAAGCCTTAAGAACGACCCTTAACCCTCAACTCTGGATAAGAGCATCTGGCACATGCCATAAACATGGTCACATCGTCACGTAGAAACAGAATCACGTTTTTTCACAGGATTTCGAGTGAGTGAGGTATAATTTGAAAGATATTCATACAGGAAGCTGTGGAGGTATTAAGAAGAGTTTGATCAACGTTGCTTAAAGTGGGTGTGGTCCAAAGGGGGTGTGGCATCAGTGTATCAAACATTTATATATATATATATGTATATATATATATATATATGTATATATATATATATATATATATATATATGTATATATATATATATATATATATATATATATATATATATATATATATATATATATATATATATATATATAAATATATATAAATGTTTGATACACTGATGCTGAGAACCTTAAACCGATGGGACTGATACGACTTACTGGAACTAATCATTCCTCTAATACACTATATGAACAAAAGTTTGTGAGCATAAGATCGATTTGTGCTTCTTTTTGAACATCCTGTTCCACATTTAATCCCATGAGCTGTTTTAATGAGCTCCACTCTTTTGGGAAGATGTTCCACTGGACTTTGCGGAGATTCATTCTGCCACGAGGGTGTTGGTAAAGTCAGTTTCTGATAAAGGCGAGGTGAGGAGGCCCGGAGTGCCATTCCATTTCATCCCAAATGTGTTCTCTAGATCAGGAGATCTTCCACTCCAACCCATGTACAGCAGACCTTTGTGGAGCCGGCTTTGTGCACTTTGTCATGCTAGAACAGGTTTAAGTCTGGTAGTTCGAGTGAAGAGAAAATCCAATGCTTCTGCATCCAAATACATCTGATAAAAACCACACCTGGGTGCAAACGTCAGGTGTCCGAATACTTCTGGAAACACAGCGTATTTCTGAGCTTGACATCACTGAAACCTTGAATATATTTTGGTGCAGAACTGACCCACTTCCCGGCATATGTGTGAGAGTGCGTGTGTGTGCGTGTGTGTGTCTGTGTGTGTGTGTGTGTGCGCTGTGTTTATCATCATCATCATGACCACCATCACAGTTCTAAAGTCCAGGAGAGAGGTACCTGTGGCGCGTCAGGCCGGCTGAGGATCCTGCTCCTGACACAATACATTTGCTCCGTAGCTGTTGTGCAATGAGCAAAAGGAGGGAGGGAGGAAGGGAGGGAGGGAGGAAGGGAGGGAGGGAGGGATGGGAGGGTCAAAAAAAGAAAGAAAGAATGTTTCAGTCCAAGCAAATAAAGACAAAGCTTGTGGTCACAAGCAGAGGCATAAAGCTGGTCCATCATTCAGTAAAATAAGAAAAAAAGGCATTCAATACAAATAAATAAAATAAAAAAAGGCAAAAAAAAAACTCGGCAAAGCGAGGATGAATCGGCGTATAAAAAAAGAAAAAAAGAAAGAAAGAAAACGAAACGCGCAAGAAAGCTGGCTTTTCAGCACAGACAGGATTTCGCTCTGGAAATGAGTCTGAGGTGGAAAGCCAGAGTTTTCTTGTTCAAGTCTTGTTTCAATGTTTTACGCAAAACAATACGAAGCGTCCATGCAGCCCCGGGTTTAACTAACCGAATCCCAACCCCATTAAATCATTATCATCATCATCATCAGTGGTGATATGGAACCGGATTACCGTGTGTTGTTGAACGGGGACGCTGACCACAGAAACAGGACTGACCGATCCGGACGTGTCCACGTCGTCCACCACAGACCAACCGGACGGCACCTGGAAGGAGACGAGGGACAACCATTTCGCACAATTTTATAGAACTTTCAACAAAGAACATTGCCGTTGTGAAGCGACCACAATCCTGACCACAACCATCTCATCTATACAACTGGGCGTGGTTAAGCTGCTAATCCCAGGCCAACACATCAGGGGGCATCGGATGGAATTGATTGAATTGGACCCCTAAATATCATAACTAATCTAAAGCGGGAAAATCTTAGACGTCTGCGCAGCAACAAATCCATCCGATAGAACTTGATGTGATGACCTTAGATCAGAAGGTTATGAGATCAAATCCCAACACCACCAAGCTTCCACTGGTGGGTCCTTGAGGAAGGGACTTAACCCTCAACTGCTCGCTCTGGATAAAGGCGTCTTCCAAATTCCATTAATGGATAAGTGGAAGAAAGTTCTGTGGAGCCTGAGAATGAACGCAATAAGATAAAGACTGACGCCTGAGTCTTCGGAAGTGTGGAGTCGTCTCTCCAGGAGCTGAAGGTCGGACGTGACGGCGTTAAGCAGCAGACGGAGACGGTTCCCGATGACGTGAACTTTCTCCTGGGCCTCCAGACTCTCGCTGCCCTGTGCTGGGGTCTGCACCAGGAGCTGCCCGGAGAGCTCCTGCAAGCTGCTCACACTGCGCTCTGTCTCATGCAGCTCCTGCTCGATTTGCTACACACAAACACAAACACACACACACACACACACACACACACACACGTGAACATAGAGCCCAGATGAAACTCATTCTATCCACCATACACAATCTACAGTGCTGTGTGTGTGTGTGTGTGTGTGTGTGTGTGTGTGTGTGTGTGTGTGTGTGTGTGTGTGTGTGTGTGTGTGTGTGTGAGACAGAAGTGCGAGTGTGTTACCTGTAATGCTCTGTAACGTGCCCGGAGTGTGTGATGGTTCAGGCCTGTTGCCACGGGAACGATTTCGTTCCTCCTCCGGTCGATGTTCTCTAACCAGAGCAGGAGGCCATGACTCAGCTCGTGGAACTCCTGTAAAAACACCACATAGAGAATGATGAGTTCAACGTGTGTTTGTGTGTGTGTGTGTGTGTGTGTGTGTATAGGTGTGTGTGTATGTGTGTGTATGTGTATGTGTGTGTGTGTGTACAGTGGGTACGGAAAGTATTCAGACCCCCTTAAATTTTTCACTCTTTGTTATATTGCAGCCATTTGCTAAAATCATTTAAGTTCATTTATTTTCCTCATGAATGTACACACAGCACCCCATACTGACAGAAAAACACAGAATTGTTGACCTTTTTGCAGATTTATTAAAAAAGAAAAACTGAAATATCACATGGTCCTAAGTATTCAGACCCTTTGCTGTGACACTCAAATATTTACCTCAGGTGCTTTCCATTTCTTCTGATCATCCTTGAGATGGTTCTACACCTTCATTTGAGTCCAGAAATTTTTTATTATACTGATTGGACTTGATTGGGAAAGCCACACACCTGTTTATATAAGACCTTACAGATCACAATGCATGTCAGAGCAAATGAGAATCATTAAGGTCAAAGGAACTGCCTGAGGAGCTCAGTGACAGAATTGTGGCAAGGCACAGATCTGGCCAAGGTTCCAAAAATTTTTTTGCTGCACTTAAGGTTCCTAAGAGCACAGTGGCCTCCATAATCCTCAAATGGAAGATGTTTGGGACGACCAGAACCATTCCTAGAGCTGGCCGTCCGGCCAAACTGAGCTATCGGGGGAGAAGAGCCTTGGTGAGAGAGGTAAAGAAGAACCCAAAGATCACTGTGGCTGAGCTCCAGAGATGCAGTCGGGAGATGGGAGAAAGTTGTAGAAAGTCAACCATCACTGCAGCCCTTCACCAGTGGGGCTTCATAGCAGAGTGGCCCGACGGAAGCCTCTCCTCAGTGCAGGACACATGAAAACCCGCATGGAGTTCTCCAAGATGGTGAGAAATAAGATTCTCTGGTCTGATGAGACCAAGATAGAACTTTTTGGCCTTAATTCTAAGCGGTATGTGTTGAGAAAACCAGGCACTGCTCATCACCTGTCCAGTATAGTCTCAACAATGAAGCATGGTGGTGGCAGCATCATGCTGTGGGGGTGTTTTTCAGCTGCAGGGACAGGACGACTGGTTGCAATCAAGGGAAAGATGAATGCGGCCAAGCACAGGGATATCCTGGACGAAAACCTTCTCCAGAGTGCTCTGGACCTCAGACTGGGCTGAAGGTTTACCTTCCAACAAGACAATGACCCTAAGCACACAGCTAAAATAAAGAAGGAGTGGCTTCACAACAACTCTGTGACTGTTCTTGAATGGCCCAGCCAGAGCAATGACTTAAACCCAATTGAGCATCTCTGGAGAGACCTAAAAATAGCTGTCCACCAACGTTTACCGTCCAACTTGACAGAACTGGAGAGGATCTGCAAGGAGGAATGGCAGAGGATCCCTGAATCCAGGTGTGAAAAACTTGTTGCAGCCTTCCCAAAAAGACTCATGGCTGTATTAAATCAAAAGGGGGCTTCTACTAAATACTGAGCAAAGGGTCTGAATACTTAGGACCATGTGATATTTCAGTTTTTCTTTTTTAATAAATCTGCAACAGTGTCAACAATTCTGTGTTTTTCTGTCAATATAGGGTGCTATGTGTACATTCATGAGCAAAAGAAATGAACTTAAATGATTTTAGCAAATGGCTGCAAAATAAAAAAGAGTGAAAAATTTAAGGGGGTCTGAATACTTTCTGTACCCACTGTATGTGTGTGTGTGTGTGTATAGGTGTGTGTATGTGTGTGTATGTGTATGTGTGTATGTGTGTAGTGTACACACCTGGCATTGCATCAGTGCCTCCTGAAGTGCTGATCTCCACTGCTGCAGCTCTTTCCCCAGTCTGTCCCAGTGTGAGTTCATTTCCTTTAGCCTCCTCCTCAGTCTGCGGCTCTCCTCTCCATCTGATTGGACGAGCCTGACGCCAGTCAGGTTGATGGACAGCACAGTGGGTTTATGACCTTCCACCTCCTTCTGCAGATCCTGCACACAGACGCAGGTTTACAGAAATGCCGGTGTGTTTGATGTTTCACTTTCCACAGTGGATCAGGACAGAATTAAAATTGGGTCTGTACGGAGATTTATATAATAAAACTTCAGATACACATCAACACATCACACGGTGCCATTACTTATTATTACAAAGATCCAGCTGAAATGGAGAAGCCGTGTGAAAAAGTAAACACACCCTCATGATCCAAAGGCTTGTAGAACCACCTTCAGCAGCAATCATGTGACGTAATTGTGTTCCGTGTGATTATCACTGTGGAAGAACTTTTTATTTCACTCGTCTTTACAACATTGCTTCAGTTCATTAAGGTTTTCATGATCATTATTATTTCAAGATCAATGAAGTTAAAGAGCAACTCAAGAACTTTGAGGATGGATTTGGACTGTAAATAATATCAACAGTCTGCTATAATAGGCGGCTCTTAGTAACGCAGACAGTTCCGCACCAAATATCTGTCATGTCATATCACACACACACACACACACACACACACACACACACACACACACACACACACACACACCTTAAGTTTTCTGATCCTTTGGTCGATCACATGTATATCCGTACTCAAGTCCCTCCCATTCAGCTCAGCTAGCTCCTCCTTTGTCTCACTAAGCCATGCCTCCATAGCCTCCAGGTCAGAGGTCAGCTGTTGCCATAGCAGCAGGTCTTCGTTGGAGTTATGGGCTTGAGCCTGGATGAGCTCCCAGCGCTCGATCACGCCTATAAATTAAAAAGCACATTCCGCATTATTTTTTACCAACAAAACAGTTAAAAAATTGACCGACCAATCAGGAAACAGGATGCAGTCACATGATCATTTGACGAGTTTAACGTAACTCTGTCATACTTGCGCCGACAATCAGGAACGAGGATGCGATGGATCACTGAAATGCATCCATTATTCACATACACTTCACTGTATCACTGCCTTTTTTTAAAATTTTTTTTTACTACATTTTACTACTTTTACTTTCTGTCCAAAAGTATTGGAACACCCGACTCTTCCACCAAGATGTGGTTCTTCCACAAAGTGTTCCCACAAAGTTGGGGTTTCCTTTACTTGAACTAGGAGACCCAAACCTTTATCAGCATGACAATGCTCCTGTGCACAAATTCAGCTCCATGAAGATTTACTTTACATGAGGTGGAAGTGTGTGGAAGATCTCCTGCTATAGAGCTCTTGATCACCTTTAGCATGAATGTCACCTACATCACTAGCTGACTTTACTTATACTCTTGTAGTTGAATAAAAGCACAAACAAAAACACATACCAATCTTATACTTAGGTGTCCACAAACTTTTGGCCATATAGTGTATTTAGGTCCAGTCAAAAGCATGAACTTTTGGAGTCATAATCCAGCAGGGAATTAGTACTTTAGCATTTATTAAGTGTAACTAAACACACGCTCTTCCTGTGGTCACAGCAGAATCTCTGAATATTTTAGTGCATTACAGGATCACTTCTTCACACAATTCAGGATTAGAACTAGTCAACCTCAGAACTTCCTGGCTCTCAGAACACTCAAGCAGGAACTGAAAACATCCACCGATCTCTGCCCTGCTTCTTCTGCCCTGTGCCCTGAGTTCTTGAAAAGGTTTATGTAAAAGTCTCTTGATAGTGATGTGTGTGTGTGTGTGTGTGTTTGTTTTGGTGGGACTGGAACCTGTGTTTTGGAGTTCTGCATTCTCAGGGTTGTTTAATCCTGCCAGGTCGCTCTCGTCCTCCTCCAGCTCTCCCTCTGCTCTCTTCAGGGCGTTTATGCTGTCTCGACAATCTCCCATCAGACGCATCTATACACACACACACACACACACACACACACACACACACACACACACACACACACACACACACAAGTTTTTATTTTTATTTTTTTTATTTATTTATTTTTTTTAAGTAGTGAAATTATAATGTGTGACTATTTTATCATATTTTAAAAAATAAATAAAATAAACCAAACAAATACATAAATATAAAAATATACAAGAAGAAAAGAACAGAGTGAGTAGAGCCGACTTGCACTTCCACATTTTTTTTTTTGGTAGTTTTTAATTCATATCATACTAACTTAAGATAAATACTGAAATAACACTGGAACATTAATAAAATACTCCTGAAATACCCCTGAATTACCCCTGAACTACTCCTGAATTACCCCTGAACTACTTCTGAAATACCCTTAAAATATTCCTGACACAACCCTAAAATATTGCTGAAATACCCCTAAAACACTCCTGAAATAAACCCTGAAACACTCCTAAAATACCCCTGAACCTCTCCTGAAATACCCCAGAAATACACCAATAAAATACTTCAGAAATACACCCCGAAACACCCCTAAAACACTTCTAAATACATCTTAAATACTCCTGAAATACCCAAGAAATACCCCTTAAACACTCCTAAAACACTCCTGAAACACCCCTAAAATTCTTCTGAATGCCACTAAAATGATTCAACAGAAGAGATGGAAGAAATTGCGGTAAAAAAAAAAAAAAAAAACCCTGCTTCAGATGTTTGACAATGATAATGACACATGCACGCATACACACTCACACATGCACGCACGCACACAAACTCACACACGCACATACACAGTACACACTACTAGACTATAATTGGCCCAGACCCACAGCCTCATTAGACCTGTGTAATGCTGCTAAATGTAGTGTACTTACATAACCAGTGTACGAGGTGTTACAGCTGTCCAGGTCCAGTGCGGTATGTGCAAAGTCGCCTGCAGGAGGAAAAAAAGTGTTTGAAAAGTGCGTAAAGGAAAAATAAAAGGACGCACGGAGTGAAATGAAATATATATCGGATGTGCTGCATGCAGTAAGGGTTAGAATTCAGTTATGGGTCAAAGACGAGTTTTGCTTAAAGGCTTCGATTGATTCCATTTTACGCCAATCGATTCTTCAGAAACGACTCATTCACAAAGACGTGTTCAGCGTTCTGGGGTTTTTATATTATTACCATAAAGACACAAAGAAACGAAGAGATAAATAACTGAAAACCTTAAAAGTAATTATAAATAGATAAAAAAAAAACCTGCAGGAGGCAAAGAAAATGAACTCCATCCAAATAAACTGCTTTATGAAACTCTGAACAGCATATAGAGTGAAATCAGTCACTTCTTTGACCCTCACAAGTTCATCAAGCAGTAATGATAATGAAGGGATTAGTTAAAGCATGCTATAATTTGTTTGTTTGTTTGTTTGTTTGTTTGTTTATTAGATGAGGCAAACATGGAGTCATGCAAATGATGTGGTTTATCAGTGGGTTATCAAAAGTGAGTCCACATGCTTCCTGTCGGAGATGATGTTATATCTGTGAGCATGCTCACACACACACACACACACACACACACACACACACACACACACACACACATACACACATACACACACACACACACAGGGCGTACCGGAGGACGACCTCAGTGTGCTTTCTGTGAGTTTTATATAAGCCTCAGGACTCTCGGGAATCACTACATCTGTGGAGAGAAACATCCACCATACAGCCTTTAACTAATACAGCTGCAGTGTGAATATGCAAACACACTCACACACACACTCACACACACACACACACACACACACACACTCAACACGCTTACACACACACATGCTCACATACACAAACACACACCTGTGAGAGCTGCAGTAGTGCCACACACAGTGCCCCCCTGGCCCTCTTGGCCACGCCCCCTCTTCTTTGATGACATGCCCATGGGTTCGAGGTCGTAGTCGTGGTCCCACTCTAACGGAATGGAGTCCACGCTTGCTGGAGTTCCCCGACCCGAGCGGTTCGTCCTCATTGCCGTAGGGCTGATGGAGGGGGTCCGGCTTCCGGTGCTGGGTAAAGAGTTCCGCTCGTCCCACTGAAGGTCAGAAAGGTCACCCGATCCGTCCAGGTCGAACTCCCGGTCTGAATAGTCGCACTCGTCCTCATCAGCCAGCTGCTCAAAGACACGGAGGCAATTTATTACTTTCTAAACGAGGTACAAACTGTGAAATTAGTCTTAGAAGAAAAAAATAAAAGGTAGTTTTTATCCTTTTACAGTAACCTTTAGTGCTCCTGTTTTTTTTTTGTTGTTGTTGTTCATGTTACACCAGCTATAAATAAAATCTTTTGAATATTTTGTAAATAAAGTAAAAAGACGTGACGTCTCACCGGCAGGCGTGTGAGCTTCCTGTAGTATCGGTCGACGCGTCCGAACACTTCCCTGCAGTAGCGCTGCAGCTCGTCCAGCTCCTCCTCGATCACAGCAGCATCCAGAGGCTCGCTCTTCTCCATCAGAGCTTCACCCTGACTGAACACACTCCCGATCTTCCCCGTGTTCAGATCAATCTCCTGCTGAAACGCCTGAGACACACACACATATACACACACACAAATCAAAACAAATTAAACTCAAATGTCACGTCTTTTTCCAAGAATTAAAGAAGCAGTGTGTTATTTTTAATAGGTGGAGTTTATATCTCAGCTGGAGTGAATGGTAATTTAAACACTTAAAAAAACACACACACACACACACACACACACACACACACACACACACACACACACACACACACACACACACACACACACACACACACACACACTCACCCTGAGCTGCTTGATCTTGGCCTGAACGTCACACTCCGAGAAGTGCTCGATGTTGGTGAGCTGTAGGTCCATCTCGGTCAGCCACACCAGTACCCCGTCCCGGATGTTCTCAAACTCCTCACGCTGGCCGATGAAGTGCTGCGGGACGACACGCTCATCACTCACACACATTTTTACATTGTACACAACCAGGACAAAAGTTTGTGGACACCTGAGCATAAGATTGTTTTTTTTGTTTTTTCCATTTTGTTCCACATTTTGTCTCTATTTGCTCTTATAATACGCTCCACTCTTTTGGGAAGATGTTTTACTAGATTTTTGTGGAGACTCATTCAGCCTCTAGGGTGTTAGTAAAGCTGATGTAGGCGTGGAGGTAAGGAGTCCTGGGGTGCAGTCTGCATTCACATTCATCCCAAAAGTGTTCAAGAGCTTTACAGCAGGAGAACTTTCACTCCAGAGCTTCATGAAGCTGACTTTCTGCACAGGAGCACTGTCATGCTGGAACAGGTTTTGGGTCTCCAGAAACATCCTGTACAATTTGTGCCTTTAAATTTTGACAACTGTTTGGGGAAGAACCACATATGGCTGGAAAAGTCAGGTGTCCCAATACTTTTGGCCAAAATAGTCTATATACAACCTAGCAAACGGTTTGAATAGCTAGCGTGGTGTTAGCTTGCTTGCTAGTATACGTGCCTTTAACTCCACATACCAGCTAGCAAACGTATTTATTGACTATAAGCGCTAGCTGGCTGTTAGCTAACACTGTAAATCTTAGCTAAGATAGGTTGCTTAGCAATGTTGCTAAGAGTTCAAAATATACCAACCTAGCTAGTTCGATTTTCATGGTATTATGCCTCCTAATACTTACTAATGCAACCTTATTGCTAATCTTAGTTAGCATTAGCATAGCTATATAGCATAGCTAATGTACATGTTAGCCGTGTTAAACCATTAAAATTGATTGTGATGTGTGTGTGTTTTTGTATAGCGTAAATATTCGGGTTTGTGGTTGAAGGGCGTGGTCTCACTTTCAGCCTGCGCAAGATGGCCGCCACTCTCCTCTGCAGCGTGTCCCAGCGCTGGTTCCCATCATGCACCATTTGCCGAAGCCGGCAGGACGAGTCTGTGCGGTTCTCACGCGCCAGTCTGCGGTACTGCTTATTGATGAGCTCCAGCTGAGTCAAACACTCCTGCACCTGCCTCTGGAACGCCTGCAAAACACACACACACACACACACACACACACACACACACACACACGGTTATAGTGCTAGGATTGATCTCCTCTGCTGGTTGTGCCAGATTATGGACCTTCAAATACTAGATGCAGACCCCGCAATCATCCCGAACCATCTAGAGACGTACCAGCGCCATCTGGATATCACTTTATTTGGACATTGGACTTCTTTGAACATTTAAAGGCTCTGGCATGGAGGAGTAGGTGTTGGATTTATGATGATCTCAGATGTGGAACTATTTTAGTGCCGGGTTCCACAATGTCTGTAAAGCTGTTTGAGGCAATGACCATTGCTTATTAGAAATAACCTTGAACTTGCACTAAAGAGGGACAGGAAATGAGAGCACACATGTCCTCTTCTTACAGTGTTATACTGTTATTTTGCATCCGGGTTGTTCAAGAGTCCCACAAAACCCAAACAATATAAGAAAAACCCCAGCATGCAATGCACCCAAATTTTGTATGTACACATTATGTGTAGAACGCATAGAAAAAGGATGGTGTTTCATTATTTAATGTAATATAATGTTCAGCACATTGCTGGGGCTTTCAATAATCAGATTTTAATTGTAGTCAATAAAAAAAAAAATCTTATCGGTGTCCTGATAAACGCCTTTTTTGAAAAAGCGTGTTACTCTTGCGTGTCATTACTCTCTCACTTTGCATCGTTTCTCTCGTCTGCTTTACCTCGAACTTCTTCAGCTCCTCCTTAGCGACGGTGTAGAGCACTCCAGATGAGTTGGGCCGAGCTGCGGTTCTCTCCGACGCCTTCAGCCAGTCCTCAAAGTGAGAATAATCCTCCAGAAACTTCTGCCACAACCTCCAAGTCTCCTCGATCCTGCGAAGCGTGCACACACACACACACACACACACACACACACACACACACACATTATTAATCCTGTAGTTTGAGTTTGAAAGTAGATCAACACCATGCTCAACTTTACACACTACATCAGGAATTAAACACTGGAGCTCGTACTGCTGAAGGAAGATTTTGAACATTATGGTGTTCGTGTTTGCTGTTATAATAAACTTCACTCTTCTGAGAAGATGTTCCACTAGTGAATAAACTTAAGAAGAACCAGACCCAAAAGAGGAACCCACCCTCACTGGGGTGACACTGAAATACAGTGTTGAGGGATGATAATGGGGTTGGGGTCATGGTAGTTCTATAGTAGGAGATCATTCACTCCATCCCACATAAAGCAGATCTTCATGGAGCTGGCTTTGTGTACACGGGCACCATCATGCTGGAATAGTTTCGGGTCTCCGAATTCAAGTGAAGGCAAAATTACTCCTGCACCCACAGAAGTACGATACAACTGTGCTGAGGAGGAACCACATATGGCTGGAAAATTCAGGTGTCCCAATACTGTTTTCTCCTTTGAGTGTATGTATGCATTATGCAGCCTTATAAACTCGTACTTAAGCCTGCGCTCCATGGCCACAGCGCAGATGTTCCTCCAGCGGCGGTCCAGGTTGCGTGTGGCATGCTGGATGGAGTCGCACTCGGTCTCTGTAGCACAGGCGTCGCAGTCGTGTAGCAGAACCTCACACAGGTTCAACACAGAGGCCACGCCCGTGCTGTGCTTCTCAATGTCCCGCTGCAAGTCCTGCCCAAACACACACACACACACGTTTCAGTTTCACATTCAAAAAAACACCTAGATAGATAGATAGATAGATAGATAGATAGATAGATAGATAGATAGATAGATAGATAGATAGATAGATAGATAGATAGATAGATAGATAGATAGATAGATAGATAGATAGAAGTGTGTGTGTGTGTGTGTGTGTGTGTGTGAGACCTGCTGCTGGCTGAGTTTCTTCTGTATTTCGTTCATGTCACAGGTCTCGTAGACGATGGGCCGCGACAGCTCCGTCTCGATGTGTGTGAGCCACGAACGCAGACTGCTCATGTTCTTATCCAGCTGCTGCACTGCCACCAGAGTCTCCCTCAGCTTCTTCACCCTACACACACACACACACACACACACACACACACACACACACACACACACACACACACACACACACACACACACACACACACACACGTCTATTTAAAACCTATGCACTCTAGCACTATGATATCTATGTCCTCATAGCAAAAGACAAACACACACACACACACACACTCACACACTCACACACTCACACACTCACACACTCACACACACACTCACTCACACACACACAAAGATAAGCTGTGGTGTTTAAACTGTGTTCAGTTGGTATGAAGGCGCTGGACGTGTGATAAAGGATTCACCACATCATCACAGCACCAACACCAGCCTGAAGAAAGTTTATCTGTAAATTCTTTATATTAACACTAAATTCACACAAAAAATGTAATTCCACTGTGATACTGGAGCATCACAGACTATTTAAAAGACAGACAGACACACAGACACACAGTGCAGCTTATAACTGTACAACAACCGTATACAAACCAGCCGTGAAAATAAAGAACAAATTCAATTCTAAAAATAATTAAAAAAAAAATAATAAAGAGAAAATAATAAAAATAAAAAAAACTAATTTAAAATAATTGTAAAAATTGTTAAAGTGAAAACAAAGTGGCAAAAATTAAAACAAGTCAATTAAGGTAGAAAAGTAGAGAAAAATAATTGCTGTAAAAATAAAATGAATAAAAGGAGAACAATTCAACTGAGGTGAAAAAGTGAAAAGAATAAATAAATGAAAGTGAAATTTATTTGAAAATAAAGTAAAAAGATATATATTTCTTTAAAATTCTAAATTTCTAAATTTCTAAATTAGAAATTTCCTTTAAAACAGCTCTAAATCATATTTATTTATCAGTTTATTTCACTAAAAAATTTAAAGAAAAGAAAAAACAAAATACCTTATAATATATATATATAGTATACAAATAAACCTAGATAAAAACTATTGATTTCTACAGCTGAGGCGGGAAAATACAATAAAAATAAATATTTATAAAATTATTTTCTTGATCACTTCTTTCTGTTTACTGACCAAACATATATGTATTACATGTTATATGATGATCTCATTAACACACTGAAAAACCTGACAGAAACAGACATATTTATTTATTTTTTATTCATTCATTTAAAAACACTATGTTAACGCTAAAAAGATTTTTTTTATTTCATTTATTAAATTATCGAGTTATTAAATTGTTATATAAAAAAAATTAAAACACTATCAAATAAATAAATAAATAAATCCAATGAAATCTCTTTATATTATTAAAAAAAAAAGTATAATCCTGAATAAATAAAATCGTTTGCATCTGTTACAGGATTGTATTTTTTTTCCCTCCGATATCTGATCCACTATTGCTTTGGCTGGAATCCGATCTCATCTAATCCGAACAGTCAAAACTATTTCCTGAACAAATCAGGATGAGTGAACAATCAGTGCTATGATCACGACTAACTCCCACCCTAGACGTCTACAGCACAAGCCCTGTGTCCTTACTCTCATAAATACATATTAAAAGCGAGAGGAAAGTTTTGCCTGGTGACGTCGCAGTCGCACTCGGGCAGGTCCGAGTCTCGAGTTGGACTCTGCTCCATGATCTCCGAGCCCAGCTCCAGCACCATGAGGACAAACCGCACCGCACCGCTCTGATCCTGATCCGAATTATAACCTTTCTCCTGCTTCCAACTCGCTTTCGTCTCAACACTGACGCTCCTCTGTCCTTCCCTGCTGTGCGTGTGTGTGTGTGTGTGTGTGTGTGTGTGTGTGTGTGTGGTGAGACAACTGCTCCTGAGAGAAGGCATGTAGCAGTGAGTGGTGACTGAGTGACGGCTCCTTCTGCAGCTAAAATTAAACTATAGTCATTAACACATGTCTGTGTGTGTGTGTGTGTGTGTGTGTGTGTGTGTGTGTGTGTGTGTGTGTGTGTGTGTGTGTGTGTGTACAGTAGACAGTGTATATCACCCATTTTGTTTTTCAAAACAACAAACACACTATATTTTGTATTCAATGACATTATTATTATAGTTACAAGTATTATTATTATTATTATTATTATTATTATTATTATTATTATTATAATTACTATAATAAGAATTATTATTAGTCATTTGTTTTTTAAATAAAATGTTAAAGTCTATGATTTTTAATCTTGTTCCTAGTTTTCAAGTGTAAAATATTTTCAAATAATTTCGCTTATTTCAAGAAAATATTTCTTTGGAAAAAGATAAAAAAAAAAAATTAAAGCTTTTTAGTTTTTTTAACAAAATGTGATAATTTTATTTTATTATATTTTATTATTTTGTACGTATTATTATCGTTGATTTGAACTACATTGTGAATACTGTTTAAATGAGTTTTTGCATGTTATATATATTATATTTTTGTTTGTTCTATTTTTTTATTAATTACTCATGCTGGAACAGGTTTGGGTTTTGAAGTTCAAGTGAATGCAAACTTTTATTATAGCGCCATCTAAAGACGTCCTGTACAATGGAGAACCTTCAGATTTGTGGTAACAGTTTGGAAAACAACCACATATAGCAGGAAAGGTCGGGTGTCCCAATACTTTTGACAATACAGTA
>NC_139588.1:22255976-22338476 GCF_946808225.1 Silurus aristotelis | reverse complement strand
GACACACCAGCGCGTCGATGATGCCCCGCCTCTGCTGCGCCCGTCGCACCACGCCCTGCCACTGATTACTCAACAGCGCCAACTTCAGGCCAAAATCGTCTCTACACTCAGGCCGACACCGAGGAGGAGAAAACACAGTGGTCTGTTAATTTTTTTTAATACATTTTAATAAAAATCTGACCAATCAGGGACACAAATTTACACATTGTTTGGTGATTGAACAGATGCAGGATGATGTCATCAAAATGTTTGATTCTTATTGGAGGTCGAGATGAGCAATTTTTGCGATTATTACAAATTAAACTGTACGACACGGATCTAATTAACCAACATGCATGTAGATCTTACGATGATGACACCTGTTGGACTGTAGGCTACAGTGCAGGCTTTGTCACGTTTTTATTGGCTGGTCAGTAGATGTTCAGTACCTGTCTTCCACTCGTCCCTGATTGAGGAGCCGATGGCCGTCACTGATAATAGAGTAAAGGATCTGCTGTCGACTGAACATCTCAGCATGGAACAGCTGCAGAAACAAATGCGCACACACACACACACACACACACACACACACACACGCACACACGCACCCCACATTAATCGAACAGTACGTTGCATCTGGATCGTTTTCACAGCACATCACTTTTTCCAAATTTTGTTATATTAAAGCCTGATTCCAAAATTCATTATTTTCCTCAAAAATTCTACAAACAAAACCCCATAATGTCAACGTGAAATAAATTTGTTTTACATTTTTGCAAATTTATTACAAAAAAAATAATAAAATCACGTGTACATAGATTTTCACTGCTTTTGCAATGACACTCAAAATTGAGCTCAGGTGCATCCTGTTTCCACTGATCCTCCTTGAGATCTTTCTACAACGTGACTGGAGTTCACCTGTGGTCAATTCAGTTGATTGTACAAGTTATGTAAAGACACACACCTGTCTATAGAAGGTCCCACAGTTAACAGTGCATGTCAGAGCACAAACCAAACCATACATTTAAAGGAACTGTCTGTAGACCTCTGAGACAGGATTGTATTAAGGAACAGATCTGGGAAAGGGGACAAAAAAGATTCTGCTGCATTGAAGGTCCAAGTGAGCATGGGGACCTTAATCATCCGTAAATGGAAGAAGATTGGAACCCCCAGGACTCTTCCTAGAGTGGGCCGTCCGACCAAGCTGAGAGATTTGAAGAGAAGGTCCTTAGTCAGAGAGGTGACCAAGAACCCAATATTCACACTGAAATAGCATAAGCATTTCTCTGTGGAGAGAGTAGCACCTTTCAGAAGAACAACCATCTCTGCAGCACTCCACCAATCAGGCCTGTTTGTAGCATGGCCAGACGGAAGACATGCCTCGTAAAAGGCACATGACAGCCCACCTGGAGTTTACCAAAAGGCACTTGAAGGACACTCAGAACATGAGAAACAAAGACTGAACTCTTTGGCCTGAAAGACAAGTGTGATGTTTGGAGGAAACCAGTCACTGCTCATCACCTGGCCAATACCATCTCTACAGTGAAGCATGGTGGTGGCAGCAACATGTTGTGGGGATGTTTTTTAACAGCAGAAACTGGGAGACTGGTCAGGATCGAGGGAAAGATAAATGCATCTCTGCAAATGTCCTTAAGTGGCCGAGCCAGAGCCCAGACTTGAACCCGACGGTACATCTCTGGAGAGATCTGAAAATGCCTGCGCACCGACGTCAGAAGGTCTGACTATACTTTTTTACTCAAGTTAAAATAAAGAAGTTTGTGCTCCAACATGTACTTCAGTAAAAGTAAACATTGTTACTACCTGTTTTAGTGTCACGCTGGTAACTGGCCCTCAGGTCATATTAATATTAGGGCTGTCAATCAATTTAAATATTTAATGTCATGAGTAACTCAGGATTAATCACAACTTACAGGTAGTTGTCAACTTACAACCTATGCAACTTACGACCATTCGACTTTACGACCACAATCGCTAGCTGCGGCGTACGTTATTTATTTTTTTTACCAGCTTCCGGCATAATTTCACAGTACTGTACATATAGCCTACTCTACTTACGACCAAATCGTGTTACGAGCGATCGGTCAGTCCTAATTGTGGTCGTAAGTCGAAGACTACCTATAATTGCACATTTTTTATCTGTTCTAAATGTGCCTTAAATAAATACTTTTCAAGTTTTTAATACTCTAATCAACATGGGCAAAAACAGAACCTGCTATGTGGTTTGCTATGTGGCTAATTTGTTTATTTTAAAGTAGACATTTCAGGTTGTTTTATTTGTGTGTCTGTGAAGAGAGATGACAGAGAGCGCCCCCTTGCTGTTTTCTTAATTTTTTACAAAAGCACAGCGTTTTGTTGTTATCATTAGTGTGTATAAATAAAATTAAACCCTTTACCGGTTTGAATGATGTATTGCTCTTATCTGTACGTTTAAAAAAGGCGAGTAGTTTAAGTTATTTTCAGCGTTATGAGGAAAAAAATGGCACAAAACGTGCCGGCGCGTGTGTCGACCCTCTTGGGGTCAAATTCAATAAAACTAAATTAATGAGTTTTAAAAATGTAAGAAGCAGAGATATGTGTAATAAAATTTAATCAGTGAAAGTAAAAAGTAAAAAAAAAAAAAGAAAAAGTAAAATACTGATACCAGAAAAATCTACTTAAGTGCAGTAACTACGTATTTGTACTTTACTACTTCCAACCTCTGCCTAATACTTAATACTTCACTACATATACCTCTTAGATATTATTATTAACATCCCTTTAATCAATTTAAGAATAACATCAGCCCAGTTAGTTCATTATCCTACCAGCCATAACTAGCAATAACAGTGATTATCGCAAAGCCTGTACTCAGGTCAAAGCCCCGCCCCCTGAATAAATTACAAAATGTGACTTTTTATTGGTCACAAGGGTGTTAGTAAAGTCAGGTACTGATGTAGGTGAGGTGAGGAGGCCTGAGATGCAGTCAGTGTTCACATTCATCCTAAAAGTGTTCAAGAGCTCTAGGAGAACTTAAACTCCAACCCATTGAAAGCATAACTTTGTGCACAGGGGAATTGTCATGGTGGGAAAATTTAATGCTCCCACATCCAAAGACATTTTTCAAAAAGCACATATGATTTTTTTGGCCACACAGTGTATATTCCGGCTACTGGTAAAACAATCAACTAACAAAGCAATACCTTGATATTATAGATATTATACAGTATTATAATAGAACAATGCTGATATTGCATACTAAAAACTGGACAAAGGATTAGAAGGCGTTTCCAAATTTACATATTCCTGCATATTAAAAGAGCTTGTTGTTAAATGCACACGTGTAGGGTATTATTAACATCTAATGACGCGTTAAAAAGGCGTATTATGTTGCAGTACCTCGTGTTCTCTCTGCTGCTCTAACAGGCTTTGGTAATTGCCCGAGATCTCAGCACCGAGCTTCTCCTCCGTCTGGGTCAGAAAGCTCAGCCACGTCTCGCACTTCTCCAGGAAACTCTGTCTCTGTAGCAGCAGGGCTTGCAGCTTACTGTGGGTAGACACACACACACACACACACACACACACACACACACACACACACACACACACACACACACACACACACACACACACACAGAATTAAAAGACTGTAGAGAATTAACTATGGATGCACCACTATGTGTGCATAAAGCTACCAGAACCAGGTGACTATGTGACGTAATCTTAGCTATGTTGTGTAAACGTACACTATATGTCCAAAAGTTTGTGGACACGTGACCATAAGATTCCTGTCTGTCTGTCTGTCTGTCTGTCTGTCTGTCTGTCTGTCTGTCTGTCTATGTATCTATGTATCCAGGTGTCCACAAACTTTTGGCTTTGTAGTGTGCCTAGTTAATCCATACCTGAATCTCTCTGTGCTTTGTGCCGAGGTGGACGTCCAGCTCCTGTTCAGGTTCTGAATGTGTTTGATCTCCTGGTCATTTAGAGGAAGTCTGTATCCCAGACTGTTTAAACGCTCCAGATCAGGAGAAAGGTGACAAAGTTTTAGCATCTGGATCTACACACACACACACACACACACACACAGAGTTAATCAATGTCCTTACACACTACATCGTATTCTCTCGTAACAGGTTGTATCACTGTGTACCTTGAGTTGCTCCATGCGTTCCTGCACGGTGGACAGATCTGCAGACGCGGTCGGATCCGACTCCTTCAGCACCTCCTGAGCCTCCTCTGGCCAACGACTCAGACACCGCAGATCCTCCCTGAAGCTCTCGTAGTCCTTCACACTCGCCTGATGAGGTAAATGTAGACAGAGTGTTATATATTAATATAGATATTATTATAGCTTTGATAAGGAACTTTCCTAATCATGTTGATCAGACAACCTCTATCAAATCTCTCTGCCTGTGGAGGGCGTGTCCCACTGTTGCTAGGCGCCGGATTAGTGACAGGTAGTCTGTGTGAAAGGTCGTCATGGATGATGGCTCCACCTGCAGCCTCAGCTCTTCCTCCACATCAGTCAGCTGCTGCAGCGTGGCCTGGACAAAGCCCTGAGTGTTCAGCAAGTCCTACAGCACACACACACACACACACACACACACACACACACACACACACACACACACACACACACACACACACACACACACAGAGTTACTGAATAAGTAAACGAGCAAGAGAGTGAGTGGGCAGGAGAATCAGTAAATGTTCGAATTAAATTGAATCGAATCAAATGAAATGGAATCAAATGAAATCTAATTCGATTCCGGGAGGTTCAATCTGATCTTATTCCAAATTCTTTTATCAAACACTCACATCACAGTCACGGATCCAGGTCTGCTCTTCCTGTTCCGTGGTCTCCCTGTGGGTGGAGCTGTTGAGCAGACGCTCGGCCCTCTCCTCCAGCCTCTGCACATCCTTACTGCTGCTCTCGTGAAGCTCTTTATAGCGCTGCCACAGCTGCAGCAGGTTCTTACTGCTTCTCAACTGATCCGAGATCTGCTCCAGCAGCAAGTTCCACCTGCACATACACACACACACACACACACACACACACACACACACACACACACACACACACAGACACACAGAACATGTAATAACCTGTCATATGATCTGTGCTGAAAGCCAGTGTGGTTTAGGGCTGAAAGTTCACCTGTGGTTGATCTCATTGAGGGTCGTGTTGAGAGAATCAGCCACAGTGCAGTGACAGTCCTTAAGCAGCTGCTCAGTGAGAGAGCCAAACTTCTTCACGCTGCTCTCCTGCTTCTCCAGCTCCTCCTGCAGACTCTAATGTGACAAAACCATTGATTCATTGAAAAATGATCAGAATCACTGTTTTACTTTATTATACAACAGCACTGATAAGTACTTCATTCAGACCAGTCTGAAGATGTTGGTTCATTATCTGAAAGTTCTGATATATCTGCATGTTCTACTATGTAAGAAAATAAAAGGGATGTTGTGAGGGATGTTGTGTTCATCCATCTCACTGTTGTTTTTACGCTCTTCTGTAATCTTTTGATATATGAACAAGAGAAGGATCTCCAAGTACCTCCAGGTTCTCCACCTGCGTGAGGACGGCTTCAGGAGAACCGTTGAGGAGCCTGAGGCGTGAGATGGAGTACTGTCCCTCCATCAGGTAGCCATGGATCTCCTCAGACGCTCGCTTATACAGACTCCACTGCTCCAGCATGGCACGCAGACTGATCTTTACTTGGCCAACCTAAACACAGACCCACACCCACACCCACACCCACACACACACACACCCACATGCTTAGTGATTTTGAGAGCACTATTAATACTAATATATAAAATGACAATCACATATTAGTGCATTACACTGTGGTCCATATGGTTTTGTCTGATGAGGCATCGATCTGGTATTAAGTGGAACAATTATGTGAAAAGGGGTGGGGCTACAATGAATACATTATTAAGACTTGTGCAGTATCCAATCAAATTGGTGCAGGTTTAAATTACACACACACTTAATCCTGAATGGTTTCTATAGCAACATTGTACACGTGCACCAGATTGGTGATTCTAATGTGTATATGAAATTCTGTTTATAGAAACTTACGAAAGGAGTCTCCAGTGTCTGTCTGTCTATATATAAAAATATATATATATGCCTGCCTACCTACCCACTTGTCTGTCTGTCTGTCTGTCTGTCTGTCTGTCTGTCTGTCTGTCTGTCTGTCTGTCTGTCTGTCTACATTAAAATATCTCTCCTTTATCCTGATCTCACCGTTTGGTCCAGGTTGGTCCAAGCTTGGTTCAGCCCTTTAAGCGTTTCCATGACGACCGTGGAGGCATCTCCTTTCTTGCCCTGGATGAGCGAGCATCCTTTTTCCTCCACTTTTTCCAGGTCCTTCTCTTTCTCTTTCACCAACTGCTCCAGCTCCTGGATAAAAACACATAAAAACCCAAAAGTCTTAAGACATCTACACTGATCCTGAACAAGGTCATACACTTGTAGCTTGTATTTATTTTATTATTATTATGATTAAAACTATTTAATCTGTATACACGGTATCTGTTTATAAAAGTATCCCATAACCTGGCAGTCTTTTAGCAGGTTCTGGACCGAGCCCACGTCTTTAATCCTGGGTTTCTTCTTTAGTTTCTCCTCCTGAGCACTGATCCAGGTCTTAAGGATCTGGACTCCACTTTCATACTCCAACCAGCTCGCCAGTAAACTTTCCAAGAACATGATCTGAAACAGAGCGAGAAGACGTCACAAAAAACCATCATGTTTCACACAAGGCTCCAAGGAAAGTAAATTATGTACACTTTTGCATGAAAAATCTTCTGATGAATTTATCTTCTGATTGGAACCCACCACTGCTGGGCCCCTGAGCAAGGCCCTTCACCTTCAGTTGTATAAAAAAGAGTCATATTGCAAATAATACAATTAAAAGTCAGCATAGTCCCTATTTGGTGTTATAATAACCTCCACTCTTCTGGGTAGATGTTCCACTAGATTGTGCAGTGTAAACTGATGGTACTGATGTATAGGTGAGAAGGTGAGGAGGTCTGGGGTGCTTTCAGCAATCACATTCATCCCAAAAGATCTAGAGATCTTCCACTCCAACGCATGGAAATCAGACCTTCGTGCAGCTGGCTTTGTGCACAGGGGCATCATTATGCTGGAACAGGTTTTGGGTTTCTCAGCTGAAGTGAAGGGAAAATGTCGTGCTACCGGACCCCAAGACGTCCTATACAACTGCGTTCCTCAAACTTTGTGGTTAAAATTTAGGGAAGAACCAGATATGGCTGGAAAGGCAGGTAGTCCCAATACTTTGCCCATAGATTTATACACAGTGCCTGACCTTCTCAGTGATGAGGCCCTGCAGAATCTGCCAGCGTCGGTTCATGGCTCCCAGACGCTCGGCAAAGTCGGTCTTATCGCTGCGTTTCCCCTCCACGTCCTGACTGCTGATCTGCAGCACCGACTGATTCACAAAGTCCACCGTCAGCTGCTTACAGGACAGATCAATCCCGAAACCCTGCCGAGACAAGGAGAGAGAACAAGGAGCTCACTGTAATGTGCTCTGGATTGGCAGATTATAGAAACAACTAGAACACAGACATTGATAAACTGCATTTCTAACACTTTTCTTAATGATAATAACAATAACAACAACGATAATAACAATAGAAATGTCAAAACAAAGAGAAAAAATTTAAGTGTAAAATAACAAGCAAAATAAATACAAACAAACAAAATACACAAGGAACAAATAGCAGAAGAATAAAAAAGTAAGAAAAAAGTTTTTTTTTAAGTGAGGCAAAAAATTTTATTGATTTGAATTTTAAGCCCCATGAAGCACTTCTGGCTGGAGTTCCTTCACTTTTTCCTAAGGTACCTTGTATTTTTGGATGTAGGCCTGCACCTCGTCTGAGCCCACTGCCTCCACGATCTTGTTCTGGTCCTCCTGGATGATGTTCTCCATGAGGGAAATCCAGCTCATCAGCTCGGTGATGGCGTGACGGGACGCCAGTTTCTCCATCTGCAGCTGTAGTGTACAAACAATACAATGATGATAATAATAATAAAAATAATAATGAATATAATAAACCTATCTGTGTTTTATTTGTTTCACCTGATGGAGTTTCTCCTGCACCACAGGGATGCGTGTGAGAAGCTCCGCCCACTGCACCTCCACGTGACCCAGGTGAGTCCGCAGTGCCGCAGTGTCTACCTTCTTCAGCCTCAGCAGCTGGTTCCCGCGACTCAGAACAGACGAGCGCAGGGACGATTTAGCGTCCACTTCTTTAGAGAACTCCTGAAGACAGATCAGTGAGCAGCTGAATACACACAAACAAAGCAAAATATCTGTAGTGTTTAGATGTCTCTGAAGATGACTGTACCAGGAAAGCGTGCAGGTGGTCTCGGACCGTCTCTAGCTCCTGAGGAACAGTAACAGACTGCATGCTCCAGAACTCCAACCTGTCCAGAGCCGAGGACAACCACTGACCCAGTTCTGCCGAGTCACTCTGATACCTATGGAGAGACGTACGGCAGAGAGACGCCAGTAAGGTAAGATAAGAAAGTAGAAAAAAAGGAAAGCTGAAAAGAAAGATGCAAACAAATATGTGAAGAGTACATAAAGAGTAAATTCAACAAATATGTAAAGAGTAAAGTAATGGTATACAGAGTAACATTAGAGTAAAAGTATAGAGTAAATTAACTCAAGTGTAAAGGTTGAAAGAGTAGTGTGTGTAAGAGTAACAGTAAAATGTAGAGTAAAGAGTAGAGTAAGTGTAAAGAGTAGAGTAACAGTACAGAGTAACAGTAAAGGTGTAAAGAGTAACAGTAAAGAGTAGAGGGAAAGTAAAGAGTTACAGTAAAGAGTAAATGTGAAAAGTAAAGTAACTAAAGAATAAGAGTAAAGGTGTAAAGAGTTACAGTAAAGTGTAGAGTAACAGTAAAGAGTAACAGTAAAGAGTAGAGTAACAGTAAAGAGTAACAGTAAAGTGTAGAGTAACAGTAAAGTGTAGAGTAACAGTAAAGAGTAGAGTAACAGTAAAGTGTAGAGTAACAGTAAAGTGTAGAGTAACAGTAAAGAGTAGAGTAACAGTAAAGAGTAACAGTAAAGAGTAGAGTAACAGTAAAGAGTTACAGTAAAGTGTAGAGTAACAGTAAAGAGTAACAGTAAAGAGTAGAGTAACAGTAAAGAGTTACAGTAAAGTGTAGAGTAACAGTAAAGAGTAACAGTAAAGAGTAGAGTAACAGTAAAGAGTTACAGTAAAGTGTAGAGTAACAGTAAAGAGTAACAGTAAAGAGTAGAGTAACAGTAAAGAGTTACAGTAAAGTGTAGAGTAACAGTAAAGAGTAACAGTAAAGAGTAGAGTAACAGTAAAGAGTTACAGTAAAGTGTAGAGTAACAGTAAAGAGTAACAGTAAAGTGTAGAGTAACAGTAAAGAGTAACAGTAAAGAGTAGAGTAACAGTAAAGAGTAACAGTAAAGAGTAGAGTAACAGTAAAGAGTAACAGTAAAGAGTAGAGTAACAGTAAAGAGTTACAGTAAAGTGTAGAGTAACAGTAAAGAGTAACAGTAAAGAGTAGAGTAACAGTAAAGAGTAACAGTAAAGAGTAGAGTAACAGTAAAGAGTTACAGTAAAGTGTAGAGTAACAGTAAAGAGTAACAGTAAAGAGTTACAGTAAAGTGTAGAGTAACAGTAAAGAGTAACAGTAAAGAGTAGAGTAACAGTAAAGAGTTACAGTAAAGTGTAGAGTAACAGTAAAGAGTAACAGTAAAGAGTAGAGTAACAGTAAAGAGTTACAGTAAAGTGTAGAGTAACAGTAAAGAGTAACAGTAAAGTGTAGAGTAACAGTAACGTGTAACTGTAAAAAGTAAAGTAACTGTGAAGAATAAGAGTAAAGGTGTAAAGAGTAACTGTAAAGAGTAGAGGAAAAGTAAAGAGTAACAGTAAAGATGTAAAGAGTAACAGTAAAGAGTAACTGTAAAAAGTAAAGTAACTGTGAAGAAAAAGAGTAAAGGTGTAAAGAGTAACAGTAAAGGTGTAAAGAGTAGAGTAACTGTAAAGAGTAGAGGGAAAGTAAAGAGTAACTGTGAAGAAAAAGAGTAAAGGTGTAAAGAGTTACAGTAAAGATGTAAAGAGTAGAGGGAAAGTAAAGAGTACACCTTTACTCTTTTTCTTTACAGTTACTTTACTTTTTACAGTTAAAGAGTTACAGTAAGGAGTTAAATGGTAGGACCTGGTCCAGTGTTTGAGTGTGGAGTCGAGGCGCTGAAGCTCTCTGCTGATTTTAGTGGTGCTGCTGAGCCAATGTTCTCCAAGCTGAGTGAGCTGAGCCTCGAGCTCCGAGCAGCACACACTCAGTAACAGTCTCTTCCCATCCTCCAGAACCTGATAGAGCTGCTGCTGGTGCTCCACCAGAGTACTCTTCAGACACTGCAGTAGGTCATGGACAGAGTGTGTTCAGAGTACAATCGAGTACACAGATAGGAGACTAAAACCATATGTTAGACTTCCTGTGTGTGTGCAGGTACCTGATAGAGTGCAATTCTCTCACTCAGTCTCTCCTCAGTCTCCTCCACCAGCCCCATGGCTGGAATGCTGCTCTCCACCACCTCCAACTGCTTATACAAAGCCTGGTAATCTCCAACAAACCTGCTCCACTCCTGAACCACGACACCAACATCAAATCACTGTTCAAACAAAAACCTAAAAGCAACAGAATTCCTTATAAATTCTCAACCCACACACACCTCCAGGATGCCCTCCAGCTCCACGCCTCTCCTATGAGCCTGCTTGAGGACAGTGTGAGCCTGAGAGACGGTCTGCTCCAGGACCTGAGCTTCTCTCTGCACCATCACCCCACTGACCTGCCTAAAGAAGGCCTGCGTCAGCACCATGTGGGCTTCCAGACCCTGAAAAAACTCCTACACACACACACACACACACACACACACACACACACACACACACACACACACACACACACAAAATGTAATTGTGAACACATGCATGAATTTAACCACCAAGAGCATGCCCACAAGTACACCTGATGCACACCTTGTGCTTGTCCAGAAGAATCTGAACCTCGAGCACACATCCGACAGTCATCTTCTGATCGGCGGCCATTTTGTCCTGAGCCGTGTCCACGAGCTCCTGCAGGTCCTGCAAAGCTTTCTCATACTGTGCCTTCAACACCAGCGTCTGGTTCAGGCCACTCCGCCTTGAGCCCACCATCTCCACCAGCTCCTCATACACATCCTGCACACACACAGTCAATCATTATCATATATTTGTGTATTTTTATGGCGTTATGGGATGCAGGAAGAGAGAGTCGACTCTGTACCTGGAGTTTTAGCAGCTCCTGTGTGGTCACTGGGTCTGACTGCAGGGTTTCTCCTTTAGTCCTTATCTCACACACTTTTTGCTCAAACTCCCTCAAACTGTCCTCTGCTTCAGCCAGAGTCTGTATACACACACACACACACACACACACACACACACACACACACACGTAGCTTGTGAGATAAAGTCTGCCAAACAAATCTCTGTAAATGAGCTAGGGTTAGGGTTAGGGTTAGGGTTATCTATCTATCTATCTATCTATCTATCTATCTATCTATCTATCTATCTATCTATCTATCTATCTATCTATCTATCTATCTATCTATCTATCTATCTATCTATCTATCTATCTATCTATCTATCTATCTATCTATCTATCTATCTATCTATCTATCTATCTATCTATAGCATGTAATAAAAATATGTTGCAGTTAGAAGTACAGGTTGCTATCAAAAAGTTTCGAGTCTAGTTTTGTAACACGCCAGCAGATGGCAGCACAGGGCTGCACACACAGTCACAGGGAGCACCGACCTTCAAAAGTCAGTACTTCGGGAGCTGTGCGACTGGTGCTGTTCTGGCCACGTCTGCCATTTCATCATGGTTAGAGCACCCTGTCACTGAGTTCTCCTCACACGTGAGTGTCTCGCCAGAAACAACAGAATCTTACATCTGCACCCACTCTACTGGCCAGATTTGGCTCCCTGTGGACTTCGCAGCTCAAAGGTCACGTTTTTTTATGGAAATCGCAGGTGATTGACACGTTCTAGAAGAACACTGTGAGCTCTGTATTACTGTGGGACTATTTTGAAGGTGATAAAACGTATAAACGTAGATAAATAAAGTACTTTATTGTAAACAGATCGAGTCTCCAAACCTTTTGATCCCACCTCGTACTGTCAGGTTTTATGTCACTATAGAAACAATAGCGTGTAAAATAATTGTGCTCGAAATTCTTTACGCCGTCAAAGTGAAATTAAAATAAAATTTTAATAAAAAAGCACAATAAATAAATAGTTAGACAAACAAACAAACTAAATAACTAAAATAAATACACAACACATCGGTGAAGTGTTTGAAGTGCTTATGGACACTTAATGGAATGCATATGAAATGTTTTTCCCGGATGAATCGACGCCGTGGTGGTGTGTGAGCTGTTGTCTGAGTCACACCTCCAGCTGTTTGGAAGCTGGACGATCTGCAGCACCACACATCTTCTGCAGCAGCTGATGCTTCGATCCGCTCATGGCTTCGAATAACTGCCGCAGTTCAGCCTGAAAGAAGACGCACTGTATTGGGTCAAATGTATTGGGACACCCGGCTTTTCCCACCCGCACGTGGTTCTTCAGCAAAACTGTTGCCACACATCTGGAGACGCACAATTGTACAGGACGTCTCTGGATGCTGTGACATGACACTTACCCTTCACTTGAACTAGGAAACACAAACCTGTATGAAAATCCAGCATTACAGCTCCAGGAAGATCTACTTTACATTGTTCGGAGTGGAAGATCTCCTGCTATTGAACCCTATCGAACACCTTAGAGATGAATTAAAATGCTGACTGCACCTCAGGCCTCCTCACCTTACCTACATCACTACCTGATTTTACTAACACCCTTGTGTCTGAATCTCCACAAAGAATTTAGTGGAACATCTTCTGCTCAAAGTACTTGTATTTGCATACTGGATTTTCATTGGCTCCTGTATTTTATGACACAACAACACTGCCTGGTTGAGTTGTTTCTTTAAATGAAAAAATGGCCTAGAAAAACACCCATACGCACCTGAAAAGTGGTATGCTCCTGCAGCCTGTCTCTAATGCTATCACATCTCTGCTCCAGCAGCAAATCCATCAGTCTCAATCTCTCATCCAGTCCATCCATCACCTCCTCAACCAGGTTATCACCTCCTCCATCACATCCCTCCAGCACATCCCGACACTTACACACCTCCTCGCTGACATTCTTTACCTCCTTATTCAGACCCTGCACCAGAGAAGCTCTCGGTTCATCTGCAACATCGCTGTTATTGTTTTATTTTTTCTAAATTGGTAACAGTAGCGTACCTCCAAATGATACAGCTGAACCTCCGAGTCATCAGACAGCAGCACAGGGCCAGAGAGCAAACTGTTCTCTGCACCGTCCAGCCAGGCGGAGGCTGAACACACTGCCTCGTACAGAGTCCTCTCCCGAGTGTGATCGTGTTTAACCTCAACCTGCTTGGAGGAACCACAGGACAGAAAATTAGGCATTTAATAAAACATTTAAAAAAAAGCTGATAAGGCAAAAATGTATATAAAAAAGTGGACCTTTTTAAAACTCATTATTAGTCTTACATATTGACATTACATTTATGACATTTTTAAAACTAGAGAAGGTAAAAACACCCTTCTATGCAGAACAATAAAAAAGCACACAAAAGCAAAAATAATTTTAAAAACCGTTTTTTCTCAAATTTTTAGTTTTTGAAAAATGGCATAGAAAATATAAAAAATAAATAAAAATGAATAAATAAATATATATCAAAAATGTTTTGCAAAACTCCATAAACCCATATTCTATTCACAACCAAACATAGAAAACATATCAAATGCTTCACATCTTTACTTCTGAGAGACCCTGCCTCCATAACATACAGTATTTATAACCAATCACATTACTGACCTGTTTTTAATTAACCTTATTAGTCGCAAAATTTTTCTAATGCTTAGTTTTATCCAGACTTTTGTTGCACCATCCCAACTTTTTTTGTGTCGAGGCCATCAAATACAAATTGACCCTTTTTTCCCTTAAAATGGTGCATTTCCTCTTTTTTTTTAATTTTTTTTAGCTTATTGTGTATACTGCGGTTTTGTTTGTGATTTTTCCATGCAGAACAATACACCCCAAAACCAGCAAAAAATATGCAAAAACCTGATTTGAAAATTAGACTATGGACCTTTTTTTGCTCTTCCCTCACTAATCCTTAACTGATTTTGTTTACAAAATGTGTATAAAAAAGTAAACTTATTCTGATTTTGTTGTTTATGATGCTTCCATGCAAAACAATCAATAATCAATAAAACCAGACAAGAATTTAAATAAAAAGTTGGACCTTTCTCACAATTCTACCTCTAATTTTAACATCGTTTTGTATCTGATTTTGTTTCCATGCCAAACATCATGGAAAATTAACAGAATCAGACAAGTAGTTAAATAAAATTCAATTAATTATTGTAGAAAAATATTAAATAATACAAAATGTACACATTATATTTATGTATATAAAAAGTTAGACTAGGGCCTATTTTTAGACATCCATAGTCTTAACGTGATTTTTGTTTTTGACGATGTTTCACAAAGAATATCAATACCTCAGCTAGTTCGTCCAGTTTATGGTTAAAAGTCTCAAATAAAGTACTGGGGGGAAAAACATCTGGTGTCAGCTGATCCCCCCTGAACAGACTTCCTGGGCTGGATACTCGAGATCGCGGATACACCTACAACATTAAAACAAAAAATATAAATGTAAATACGTTCCCTTGTGCGGACAGGGGGGGGGGGAGGGACGTTTTTAATCAGGCGGATGGATTAGTTGTGTACCAGGCTGAGCTGTTCCTCCTGCATGGTGTTTAATAAAAGCTGCATCTTGGTGTTCAGGTCTTTACTCAGATTCTCCCACTTTATCCTCATACAATCCTGTTCTATTACATTCACGCTCTCACCCGCGTCCTGCAGATCGCTGGCACTGCGACAGAAATAAAGGGAAAGCATGAGTGAGGTTGCTATTTCTGGAAAATTAGGATGGATTTTGAGGGCAAGACACCCATCAGGAGGACACACCTCTCTCTATTGGGCATGGTTTGCTGTGAGAGAAGCTCCTCCCCTCGGTCAGCAACAGATTGCATCAGCTTCCTCTGCTCCTCCAGTTGCGCCTCTAATTCCTACACAGCACATTGATAAATCAGGATGAGTGGGTGTGGCCTAATATTCTAATCAGAATGATTGACAGCTCTCCACTCTGTTTTGCATGGACCTCATTATTGAGTTAGCACACACGCTACACTTGCTAGGGTAGCTTTGGACTAGCGGTCAAAGAGACCTTAATACACAGGTGTCAATTTTGATGGATTGAGCTTCAAAATTGCACAACTGTCTCAAATATGGTCTATGCTAATTTACAGCACACACTGCCCATGAACTACATGTCCCACAATGCACTTCGATTTATTGACCCGCAAAGTGGCGTCCCACTGCTAGAGGGCAGTGTTTCTACCTCAGAGTTTCACAGCCGTTTTTTAACAAGCGGAGATAAGAAATATCTAAAATCAATTCTAAAATGTCTAAGAAGAGAAAAGTTGACGCGGAAGGAAGACAATTTTATTTAATTTAGAAGGGAAAGCGAATATGTGTTTGTGCTTCGAGGGGACAAACCGGTGTGTATGTAGTGTTATGAGGCAGCGTCTGTGGTAAAGGAGCAGAATATACATCGACATTTTGACACCAAATATGACGCTTAGTATGGAAAATATACTGTATATAAACATCAAATTGTCCAAGAATTAAAAGGCAGACTACAATCGCAACAGAAAAGGTTTTCAAACACTACAGCCAAAAATTTTTTATCTTAATAAACAATATGGCCCGCATACTATGTTTAAGATTTTGACCCCTTATGTGATAGAGTTTGACATCCCTGCCTTAAGAAATAGGTGTTTCTAGCCCTTTGATTGGTTGAAATCTTACACAAGATATAATGTTTTGAATATACACGAGTTTAAAAGGTTTGTACCCGTTGTCTCTGCATCGTGTCCTGGTGCTGCTGGCTGCGTGTGGACCGAGCCTGATTGAGCCAGTCCAATACGCTGGGGCTCTGAGTCAACGTTGAGTCCGACTCACTCTCCTCCTGCGTCATTAAAGATCCCTGAGTAAAAAAAAAAATATATATAAATCACATGTTCATCAAAAACCAAACCGTCTAAGCTAACAGGTCCCCCATGGCTCAATGGAATAGTAGTCTTATTAAATCAAAAGTGCTGTAAAGATCTACGTTTGATCACAGTTTAAATTGATTATCACTGCTAATTTCTTCATCATGGCAACTGATAGTGGTTGGATTTATTTATTAGGCAGCAGGTAAACAGTTTGTCCTCAAAGTCGATGTTAGAATCAGGAAAAATTGGCGAGCGTAAGCATTTGAGCGAGTTTGACTAATTGAGACGTCTAGACGCCTGGGTCAGAGCGTCTTCAAAACTGCAGTTCTTTTAGGATGTTCCTGGTCTGCAGTGGTCAGTATCTATCAAAAGTGCTCCAAGGAAGGAACAGTGGTGAACCGGTGACAGGGTCGTGGGCAGCCGAGGCTCATTGATGCACGTGAGGAGCTGGTCCGTGTGGTCCGATCCAACAGACGACCTGTAGCTCAAACTGCTGAAGAAGTTAAAGCTGTTAATGCCCGACGGTTAATGAGTGTTTTGGTGGCAAAAAGGGGACCAACAGGTGTTCAGGTGGTCATAATGTTATGGCTGATCGGTGTATATTTCAATTCAATTTTATATAGACAGCTCCGAAAACATCATTATGGTGGTGGGATGAAAAAAAACATTTAACTTGATAACTCATTCCTCGTATCATTACACCAACCCCCACCAGCCTGCACTGTTGTGAGGCTACACTGGGTTCATGCTACTGCTACCAAATTTCTCCCAAATGCACGCTATGTCAGACACTAAGATTTATCCAACATCTAGATGATGTGTTTCTTCTCTTCAGATGTCCAGTTTTGTTGCCCAGTATAGCCTCAGACCACTGGTTTTCCTGTTAACTCAACTTCTGTGGGGTTTTTTCAAGTTATTTTTTTACTATTTTCTTATAATTCTTAAATATACTCAAATCAAATCACCCATGCCATGTTTAAATTCACAGAGATCACAATTGTGCCTAGTTGGGATGGTTGTTTATTTCAACTGAAGTCTGTTTTAATGAATTTCAACTCATTTGGTGGTGGTGTATTAGTCTTAAACAACCACATTGAAGCAAGAACAGCCACCAAAGTAAACACCACAGCACCTGTGCTGAGCATAACTGGCGAAACCATGAAAAAAAAAAAAGAATACTACACTTGGCTGCTCTCTGAACAAAGCGCTCACTGATGAGACCAAAAAATTGCGGTTTCGGTATGATGCAGGAGAACTGCTGTGAGAGTGCAATGAACTCACGCGATGTTTTTGGTGCTTCAGAGACACAGGAAGTGTGAGGTCGGTTTACCCACAATCAGGCGAGACCGAGTCAAACAGGGTCGCCCTCTGTGATGCGATTAACACTAAATGAAAGGAGCCTCCAGTGTCAGCTGAAATGATTAGATGCTCACCTGGATGTGTGTGTGTTTGTCCTGCAGGATGCGCTGCAGCTCCAAAAGGCTGGCTTTAAGGCTGTGCAGTTTGAGCGTGAGCTGCTCAGCATCTCCCCGCGTGCCGGCCTTGCCCTCCAGAAGGAGGCTCTCGCTGTGTACGGACAGCTCGGAGAGACACAGCACCTTCTGCTCGATCTCCATTAACATGTTCTGTTCGGCAGAGTGGGAGATAGGAAACATGAATAAATCCTAAGAAACATTTCTGAATGTATGACATCATAAAACATGACAGCCACTCAGGATTCAGTATGCAAATACAGATATTTCCACAGTTGCTTTCTCAGCATTAGGAATTCTCACTGCTACATGTTTTGACCGTAAGATTGGTGTGTGATTTTTGATCATCCCATTCCTCATTTAGTTTCCAATCTAATCTTCTGGTAAGATGTTCCACTAGATTGTGTGGAGAATTGTGTGAGATTCATTCAGCTACAAGTTGAAGTGTTAGTGTTAGCCTGGGGTGCAGTCAGCGCTCACATTCATCAGGTGATCGATAACTTTATAGAAGAAGATCTTCCACTCAAAACCATGTACAGCCTATTTTTAATGAAGGTCGCATTATGCACAGGGGCACTGTCATGCTGGAACAAGTTTGAGGCTCACCTGACAGTCGATCAGCTGCTCCTCCATGTCCATATCCTCAGGATGCGGCTGGAGGGCGGAGTTAAGCGTCGCCCGTGTGCTGAGCAACCAAAGATCGAGTTCCTCTGCCTCACTATGGTAACGCTGCAGGGCCTGTTCCTGTCTCTGCTCCTCCAGCTGCTCATTCAGCCGCTCCTGTACAGGGGATATCCACACGAGACGCTTATTAGCAGGAGCTACCTTCAGTGTTCATGTTTCAAAACAAATCAATTAATAAAAAAATCAAAATAACCTAAAAATTAAATACAATAAAAAGCTTTTAATTATTAATTGATTGATTGTTTGGTTGACTGATTGATTGACTGGTTGATTGATTGATTAATTGATTGCTTGACTGTTTGATTGGTTAGTTGGTTGATTGATTGACAGGCAGGCCAACTGATTGGTTGATTAATTGATTGATTGGTTAGTCGGTAAATTGTTTGGTTAATGTATTAATTGACTGTTTGGTTAATTGATTAATGGATTGCTTGGTTGGTTGATTGTTTGTTTAATGGGTTGATTGGTTGACTGACTGATTGATTAAGGAGAGAACTGCTGCGAAAATATTAATAAAATTAGCAAAAATAAATTTTTTCATATTCAAAAGGATTTTATTTAACAACAAATAGATGAGGACTGATTGAGAAAATCTGTTTTTCTCAAACTAAAACTCCACTGTCTGTCTCACCTCTAGGAGCTGGCGCTTGCCCGAGGCTTTCATGCGGATGGTGGCCATGCGTTCTCCCAGCACGGTGAGGGTTGAGTGCAGTGCCAGCTGGTCTCCGGCGTCGTGCTCGGGGCTCTCTTCATCCCACTGGAGCTCCTCTGAGAAACACGCCTGCAGAGAGCCAATCTCATCCTGCAGCATCAGTATCTCATCCATCAGCGCCTGAGCAAGGAAACATGTTTGTGTTCTGAAAACGTAAAGCTCAAACTATACTATAAATCCTATAAATAAGTGGTTTTAGCATAGAACCCTGAGGATCTCCTGTTTCACTATGACTTGTAGAATATTTCACATGTACATTCTTTTTCTTCTAGTAAATAATTCGAATTTGGAGCTAATGAGACCCCCCCACCTGGTGAGCTGCCATCTGGCTCTCGGGACTCTTTCCAGGTTCGAGCCCTTCGTTGAGCGAGGCCTCGATGGACTCCATCTTGGTTGAGATGGACTGCAAAGCCTCCTGGTAGTGCTGCTGCCTCTCCAAAGCCTCATACAGACTCTTTTGTTTCTCGCTGATCTACATGTCAGTGAAAAGGTGTTAGAGGAGTGTGCCGAATGCTAGTATGTACGCCGATAAGAGTGGGACGGGAATTATTTACCACATTCTTCAGCGTTTCCCATGAGCGTTGTAAGTCGTCCAGGTTAGCCGTGGTGGCTGATTCCAGGGTCTGATCATATAGCTCCTGCAGAGGGGCCCGACTTAACGGGGCCCTTCCTGAAACCTAAGGGAAAGAAAGCGTCAGATGTGGAACACATACAATCTTGTAGTTGTAATGGGCTTATCTATATACTAGTTAAAGCTGTGATTATATGAGATACTAAAGTTTTGGCACCTCAAACTGCATATGGTTTCATTGGTCACCATTTCAACAAAGTTTGTCACCACAGCAGACCAAAATACCAGAGGACTACAAGATTACACTTCAGTTAAAGGTCATTAATTCATGAAAATCTGGACAAAAGTTTGTGGACACCTGAGCATACCACATTAAGTCCCCAATAACCTCCACTCTTTGGGGAAGATGTTCCACTAGATTTTGGAGTGTGCATGTGGAGATTAATTAAGTCAGCTTTCACATACATTCCAAAAGAGTTCTGTAGATCTGTAGCAGGAGATCTTTCACTCCAACCCATAGAAAGCAGATATTCATGGAGCTGGCTTTGTACACATTTGTGTGTCTCCAACTCTGTGGTAACAGTTTGGAAAAGAACAACATACAGGTCCAAATACTTTGGGCCACATAGTGTACCACAACCATGTCCAACAATGTGTTATCGTGGACTTCCTGTGAATTTTAACGAAAGGTTTAAATGACACTTTTTGATGTTAACACTGTGTCTTGCATTAATTTTGGCACCTTTGGTATATATGAGTAAAAATCCTGTGGGGAAAAAATTTATTATATTCTCTCTTATCCTTTCAATCTTTTGTTAAAAAAATTTCCCCCAAAATACTCTGCGCTCAAACTTTGTTAAATCTACGTGTGCCAAAATTATTTGCACCCTTTTACGCAGTACTTTCAAAGCAGCTTTACAGAACTTAAGAATTAAAATGAAAGATGTGGGTTTATCCCTGATAATGAAGCCTGGGGTGACTATGGCAAGGATAAACTCCCTTGATAGGAACCAGATTCAAAAAGGGGAACCATCCTTATTTGGGTGATATCAAGATATGCTTTGCATGTGTTGGGGTGGAAGACCTTGTGTGGCCTGCTATGGAGTTCCGACCTCAAACCTATTGAACACCTTTGGGATGAACTGGACCACTAAAATGCCTCCTCACCACACCTACATCAGTACCTGACTTTACTAACACCCGTGTGGCTGAATGAGCACAAGCGCACTCCAAAAAAGGTAGAGTGAAGCATCTTCTCAGAAAAGAGGAGATTATTATAACATCAAATGGCACAGATAATATTAATAAAATCGCATTTGAATCTAGTCAAGTACAGCCACAAACTCTGAGCAGCTCCTTCTACCATGCCTAACAAGGTTGGAGAATCATGTGGCAAATAAATCTGAGGCCATCTTCTTCAAACAGAATCTTGGATTCGTGGAGGGCATTGTACATATTTATATATAAAAGGGAGCCAGTAAACACACAGCTGCATTGAGGATGATGACATCCAAAAAAACACCTTTACACTCGAGCAGTTACTCATTACACAGCTGTGATTTTAGACATTCAGACTTCCTGAGGCCTTTATCAGTGAACTGGTTCATGAAAATAAACAGCTCAGGGACGGTGACAAGAAAGAATGTGTTTGATAGAGCAGTTTGAGAAGGACAGGAGGCACATTGTGTGTCATGGATATACAGGAGATATATATATATATATATATATATATATATATATATATATATATATATATATTTATATATATATATATATATATATATTTATTTTTTATATAAGTTACTTATTTAAGTCTCAGTATACAAGTTTCATACTCCTTTATTTCTTACAAAACACATTTACTAGAGTAGACACACATTCCACTTCATTGTTTGATGGAACAAAATAAAATAAAATAAAACATTAAAAGTGTCAATTGTTAGATATTACAATGAAGAAAAATGTCTTGTTTGTGAGGGTGCCAATAATATTGTAACTTTGGAAATTGAGAAGGTTAAGGTGAGTCAGAGTCAGTGAGGTGATCAGGGGAAGATAAAGTGGAGGTACCTGGTTCAGGGAGACGTCAGCGTTAGGCCCCGGTGAGGGGGATCTGCAGGCCGGAGGGGAGTTGACCTCGCTGTTGGTGCCCTCTTCACCCGACTCCTCCGTTACAGGAGACAAGAGAGTGTGACATCTGCCGGCAGTCATCTACCCCATCATACAGGAGGAGGGGGTTGTAAAAAAAGAGTCGGGGAAGAGAAAAGAGAAAGAGAGAGAGAGAGATTTGGGATGTTGAGAGTTAATTTTTGAGTCGGCAACAGAAGCTGGAGATGCAGCTGAAAGGAAGTTGGCAGGTAAAGTACCGCAGTGCACGTTTATTTAAAGCCCAGAGGACATGACTAAGCTCTTTACAGGCTCGGGATCATTCTGAAAATATTTCTACCTACTCACTGGCCACATCTTACACACACACACACACCGCAAAATTAAAACAAATGGACCGTAAATAGACTATACACGCACTACAACATGACATTGGATACTGCTTATGTGTACAATGTAATAACCCTTTTTTGGGTAGAAAGTCTACAGCTGGATCCTAGACTTCTTGAAAACCTCAGTTGGTCTAGATCAGGATCAACACCTCCAGCACCACTGCAATGGGCACTGAAGCCCCCAGAGCTTCCCATCCTGCTGAATCATGACTGCGTAGCAATACACAGCTCATATCACAACCATCATAGGATTCATCATCAAGAGTGACGAGTCAGCGTATAGAGAGGAAGTACAGATTTAACGGATTGGAGCAAAGCCAAAAAAAAAAATCTTTCTGAATGTGAATAAAACATATGATATGCTTGTTGACTTCAGGAGGACATGGTGCGATACCTGGTGTTCACCTGCACAAGATCATTACCTGGTCCCTCAAAGCCTGGTAGTGTCACTAATTCTTGAGAAAGCTGAAAAAGGCCCACCATCCACCACAAACCCTCATTTTGTTCTAAAGGGAAACTGTCCAGTAAGTATTTAGTATGTGGCTTTGAAATCCATATGAAAGGTATAAGGCACATGTCATTATATATATATATATGGTACATGTCATTATGACCTCTATGTGTATAAGGTACATGTCATTATGACATCCATATTTATAAAGTACATTTAATAATGACATCCATATGTATATTGTATGTCATTATGACATCCATGTGTATAAGGAACATGTCATTATGGCATTCATTTGTACAGGCATTTCATTTTGGCATCCATATGTCATATATATAATCATGATATTCATATGAATATGATGTCAATATGACGTCCATCCGCATTTGATACATGTCATTGACATCCATATGTATACAGCATGTCATTATGAACATCCATAAGTACAAGGTATATGTCATTATGATGTCCATTCGTATAGGGTACATATCATTATTATGTCCAAATATATAAGGTATAAATCAATAAGACATCCACATGTATAAGAAAAATGTCATTATGAGATCCATAAGTACATGTATATAATGTGACATTTGGTCTTCTACAATTACATGGTATATGTCATTAGAACTTATTAGTATAAGTTATGTATCATTATTACATCTAAAAAGAGAAGAGAATACTAGAACTGACACTCAGATACCCTCTGCATATAAGAAAAGGTCTACCAAACCCTCAAACCCTGACCGGGTCTGGATCCAGTACAGCTTCCCTGATTGCTTGTCCCAAAAGGGCTTCAGACTGGAGGAAAGTGTTTCACCTTTGAGCTATTAGAATAAAATGAGCTCCTCTGTGCTAACAATGTTCATTTCTCAAGCAGCAGAAGCAGCCGCCTCTCTTAAACACACACACACACACACACACACACACACACACACACACACACACACACACACACACACACACACACACACACACACACACACACACACACACTTTCACTGGGCCATAAGGAATGCATTGGGCAAAAAGCACAACCAGCATTTGGAACTTTCTGTTTTCAGTGATGCAACCACTGGCCAATTGTTCACCCGGGATGAGACTCACAAGAGTTTCCTAAACCACTAGAAAACAGAAGAACAAGCAAGAATCTTGCCTGGAGGAGAAGAATGAAGGCGGAATAATATGAATGCTGACTTTTAAGAAAGGTCAATATGCGCCATGTTCTTTTATTTAACCCACAGTGCAATATTTGTGCAGAATATGCTATACTGAATAAAGTGGACGCGTGTTCTCTCAGTCATGTTCCAGTCCTAAACTTACTGCAACGTGATAAACTTAATCTTTAATCTAGAGTCATATCATGCTAAATCACCACAAACACGATTCTGTCGCATTTTCTAAACCTTTCTTTTAGAATGTTTTAAGCTCCGCCCACTTCGCATAAATAGGTTGATATAAAAGTTTAGTCATTGTAACATATATAACATATAGTATGTGTTATTATGACGCCCATAAGTTTGAAGTCATTATTATAGTCGTAAGTATGAGGCACACGTCATTATCACCTCCTAAATATGAGGTATATGTTAGCCATAAGCATATGGACATGTCATTATTACATCCATAAGTCTGACCTACATGTCATTATGACATCCATAAATATAAGTTACAGGTCATTATTACATCCATAAGTCTGACCTACATGTCATTATGACATCCATAAATATAAGTTACAGGTCATTATTACATCCATAAGTCTGACCTACATGTCATTATGACATCCATAAATATAAAGTACAGGTCATTATGACATCCATAAGTCTGACCTACATGTCATTATGACATCCATAAATATAAGTTACAGGTCATTATGACATCCATAAGTCTGACCTACATGTCATTATGACATCCATAAATATAGGTTACAGGTCATTATTACATCCATAAGTCTGACCTACATGTCATTATGACATCCATAAATATAAAATACAGGTCATTATGACATCCATAAGTCTGACCTACATGTCATTATGACATCCATAAATATAAAGTACAGGTCATTATGACATCCATAAGTCTGACCTACATGTCATTATGACATCCATAAATATAAAGTACAGGTCATTATGACATCCATAAGTCTGACCTACAGGTCATTATGACATCCATAAATATAAGTTACAGGTCATTATGACATCCATAAGTCTGACCTACATGTCATTATGACATCCATAAATATAAAGTACAGGTCATTATGACATCCATAAGTCTGACCTACATGTCATCATGACATCCATTAGCCTGAGATACATGTCATTAAAAGTACCATGTTATAATGACAAATATATGATAAATATAAGTTACAGATCATTATGACATCCCTAAGTTTGAGGTATATAACGTTATGGTATCTGGTAGTGTAAGGTAAATGTCATTATGACATCCATTAGCCTGAGATACATGTCATTAAATCTAAGATACATGTTATGATGACCTCCATAAATATAAGTTACACAACATTATGACATCCATTAGTTTGAGGTATATAATATTAAGGCATTTGTTAGTACAGGTCCTTATAGCATCTATAAATCTTAGGGTACATCATGCCATCCATATGACATCTATAAGTCCAAGCTACATGTCATTATGACCGCTTCAAGTATAATGTACGCCATTACTACATCCATAAGTATAAGCTACATGTCATTGTGACATCCATAACTCTGAGCTGCATGGCATTATGACATACATAAGTTTAAAGTTCATAACATTATGGCATCTGTAGGTATAAGGTACATGTCATTATGACATCTATAAGTACAAGGTAGATGTCATTATGGCTGAGGAACACATCATTATGACAGCCATAAATATAAGGTACATGTAATTATGACATCCATAAGCCTGAGCTACGTCATTAAATCTGAGATACGTTAATACGACCCCCATAAGTATAAGATACCTGTCATTATAACATCCATAAGCCTGAGCTGCATGTCATTGTGACCTATAACCCTGAGCTGCATGGCATTATGACATACATACGTTTAAGGTTCATAACATTATGGCATCTGTAGGCATACGGTATATGTCATTATGACATCCATAAATATAGGGTACAGGTCATTATGACATCCATAAGCCTGAGCACCGTCATTAAATCTGAGATACGTTAATATGACCTCCATAAGAATAAGATACCCGTCATTATAACATCCATAAGCCTGAGCTGCATGTCACTGTGAGATATGAAAGTATGCTGCGTCATTTTGACATCCATGCAATAAGGTCTATGTTTAGACACATTTTAGTAAAAGTTATAAATAATTATGGCGTGTGTATATAAGTATTAGTTGTATGTCAGTATGACATACAGTACATAAGCATCATGTCAGTATACGTTATATGCCAGTGTGACTTACAGCATCTCAGCGTTCCTTCATAACTTTATAAAACATACTTAACAGCACTGAAACACATTTATACCATGTTGGAAAGTAATTTATTTTCTATATTCAGATGTTTAATGATCACTGGATCCCATGTTATTTGATAATGACAGGATGACCACTATAATCAAATAAAATCAACAAGATCTCAGCCCCTCTGCCTACCACGAGAAAACCATGTCCGGAAAAGGAGCACAGATCTGATTCTGAAACTCATGCAACAATCCTGGCATGTGTGTGTGTGTGTGTGTGTGTGTGTGTGTGTAACTGACTCACCATAACAACCGAGGGGTGTGTTGCGGGGTGTTTGGTCATCTCCTCCTCCTCAAGCTCCTCCAGGCCGTCTGAGATCCCTCCGACCTCGCTGACCGTTAGAAGCATGGTGGCATGCTTGGCCTTCACCGTCAGCATCTTACACTTGATGTTCAGGGCTGCGATCTGCTCCTGGTAACCTTTTATCTTCTGGGCCAGCTCCTGTCACATCACGCACAACGCCACATTATATCCTGTTAGATGCCTTCTCAGCTCTAAAGAAGGTCTGGTTTGAATCCAAAACCAGCATGAAGCTAAATCACAAGGGTAAGCCTTGGAGAACAGGGAGAGGAGCTAGACAGATTCATCTCTCTCTATCATTCTATCTGTCTCACTAGCTATCTTCTCCGGCTGTTTGCAGTGAAGGGAAAAAAAACCCACCCAGAAAAGCTCGATTGTGAATTCCTGACCAATCAGAGCGCACTCTGGGTGGTACAGTTACCAAGGCCTGGAGCAGAAGTCTGCATGAAAGGCGCAGCTCTGAACCAACTGGCGAAGGAGAAAATGGAAAGAGATGTAGGAGGAGGGAGAAGTGAGGGGGGAGAAGAATGTGGGGAATGAGGCAGGACTTCCTCTCCAAACAGCCACACATGCACATTCACACAAAGAGGAAACAGCCGGCAAAGGAAATGACCTCAGAGTGTAAGAGAAGGGAAGGGGGAGGAGCTTAGCTGCCTGTCCTCTGTGATTTCCTTCCTTCCTCTGCACCAATCACGAGCAGCTTCACCACAAACAACACAAGCAAAAGCGAGGAGAGCTTAGATTTCATTTACACACACACACACACACACACACACACACACACACACACCGATGAGTTGAACTACAGCCATCAGATAACAGGGAAAATAAAGATTTATATTCATATATAAATCAATAATTATCTATAAAAAATATCAAACAAATATATAGTCCAAAGTTTGTGCGCCCACTATAGCAACATAGTGTCATATTACTGAAAAAATTATTGATTTATTTCACAAAAAAATGACAAATTGTGAGATTATTTTTTTTTTAAACAGAATTTACAGTTTAATAAATGTTTTCAATTTATTATTATTTATATTTGTATATTTAAGTGGGTTACTAGTAGAAAAATGTTTTAAATAAATAATATAATTTATATAAATAATATAAATAAATTAAATTAAATTGCCAATAAGTAGAAATGTATATTAAATTCAGATCTGCTGGAAAAACCCTAATTTATTTTAATTTAGATTTTTTTTTTTATTATATTTTAATAATAATAATAATAAAAAAAAACAAATATATATATATATATATATATATATTATAATATATAATTTTTTTAAATATATATTTTTCAACTAATAAAATATAATAATAATAATACAAAAAAAAAAATATATATATATATATATATATATATATATATATATATATATATATATTTATTTTTTTATTAATTATTATTTTTTTTTTTTCTTCATCTATATAAATAAATATCTGAAATCCTAAATAAAAACCTAAGCTATAATAAATAAATAAATTTTTTCCCGTCCTAAGAATGTGTACTTCGATATGACGGGAGCTGTGTAGAAGAACCGAGCTTTCGTCGCTCACCTCATGGTGATGGATCTGCGTCTGGAGCTCGTGGATGTTGCCGGTGGCGACGGGTCGGTCCTGAATAACCCTTTGCGCTTCTTCGATCATCTTCTGGAGGTTCTTCACTTCCTGTTCGTACTGCTCGTACTGCACCACGGCCTCCTGGGAACACGTGCACAGAGATCATTAGCTCCACTGAGCGTACACACACACACACACAAACACACACACACACACACACACACACACACACACACACACACCTAAAGCACCTGGCTCTGTGTTACAGTCTCCTGTTAATCACTCTATATAAAGAGCCATGCATTATAGGAAAGTGCATCTTCATTACTGAGGCCGCAGCTACCGAAGCGATTTAAAGCGATACAATTTCATTCGACACAATGTGATGCAGTGGAAAGCAAATCATCAATTTACTTAAGTGCCTTCTAACTTCTAACTCATGTCTCTCTCACACACACGCCTATGTAGTGCTAACAAACCCAGACGCTCTTTTCCTGTTCTGTGAGCAGGAAGTCACAGCTCTACCTCTGCCATGTTAATCTGTATTCTATGTGACTTTTGGGACACGCCTCGGCCTCCGTAGTGTTGCGATGCGTCGTATTCACGTAGAACGCGCTCAAGAAAAAAGTTTAGTGGCAAGAAATCGACCTACATATTAAATCTCGGTCAGTTTCTAAATACAATGACAACAATAACAATGACTTTGTTGAAACTTTTTTATATACAGTATACTTATATTGTATACTTCATATTTTGTACTTTTCTACTTTATCTTTTAATTAAATTGTATTTATTAATTAGAAAATATTCTATTTCCATTTCTTTTTGACTGAAGCGCTTCACTACATGTACGTGCTCTGGATGAATGTGTATGAGACGAATACAATTTGATTTGTTTTGAAACAATAAAAGTGTAGCACATCTACTAATAATGATATATAAATAGTTTTAATACCGACTCAAATATGTAAAAAAAAAAAATTTGGCATCGTGATACAAAAGGCAACTTTCTGAAATCCGACACACTGATGCGAATCGCTGAATCTTAGCATCCGTGATGCATAAGTATTGGCACCATTGGAGACATTTGGTAGTAGTACCAGCTGTAATGGATTTCTATAGAGTTAGTGTGTGTGTGTGTGTGTGTGTGTGTGTGTGTGTGTGTGTGTACCTGCAGAATGTTACACTGCTGTATCGTGGTGTGTTGGAGATGGCTGCTGTCCTGCTGTAGACTCTGCGCAGTGACGCACAGCGGTAACGTGGCCATGGTGTCCTCGGGCAGATGCAGAGCGCTCATACACTTCTGCACGGCCTGGACCTGCACCTTAAAGCCCTCCATTTCTGTCAGCAGGTGCTGCACGACATACAGAACATCTTGATGAATTTCTTGCGCCTCAGCATTTCACACACACACACACACACACACACACACACACACACACACACACACACACACACACACACTCCAGCAACAGTCTTTCAAATATCCTCACCTGTCTCTGGAGCAGCTGTTCTCTGAGACTGAGGCGAGCCAGTTTAGGGGAAGCCAATGTCTCCTGGACTCGCTCTATGGACCTGTGGAGGCTCCTCACCTCACTCTCCAGCCTGCTCAGATCCTGGAACGAGAGCGAAGAGCATTGTCTTTTCTTGAGCAAACCGCTTTTTAATCTTATATTTCTGGGTCATGTGACTCACTAACAGACTGAAATCCACAGTTTTTGATGAAATACCAATTTTATTTCAAATGCAGGGAATCAGAAAGTGTCTAGATCGAAGAATCGACAAACTTTTATACAAATATATATATATATATATATATATATATATATATATATATATATATATATATATATATATTTCTAATGTAAATATACAATACAGGGTCATATTTATAAAAAAAATCTCTTGTAAAAAGGCTTTCATGGCCTCTGTTCCAACTCTATCTATCTCAGTCTATTGAGAGAGCAGCATTAATAGCACTTAGGGCTCTGGCGATATGATATAATATTGATATTGTGATAAATTGTGTCATGATACTTTTTCTTGAGATATTGTTGGTATCGAGATCTTTTTTTTTTTTTTTTTTTTACTTCCCAGATGTTTAAGTATAAATAGGAGCTGATCTGATTTCTTTTCACGTTTACATTCATCCCAAAGGTGTTAAATAGGCGCTACAGCAGGAGATCCTGGGTCATGCTGGAACAGGTTTGGGTCTCCTAGTTCAAGGGAGAACTTCATCAAAAGCTACAGCATCCAAAGACGTCTTCAATTGTGTGCCTCCAACTTTGTGGTAACAGTTTGGGGAAGTAGCACATATTGGTGAAAAAGGCAGGTGTCCTAATACTTTTGGCCGGATGATGTATGTTAAAATGCTTTCATGAAAGCTCAAGTGGTTTATCCTCCCTGTCACGGCTGATGAAACAATCTAAAAAAAAGGAAAGAGTGAAACATGCTCCTATGCGGGTCACGTCGTTGACCTACATTTCTAAAACGTGTTTAATAACAGGAAACTCCTCTCAGACGTGTTTAAATGGGGCGATTATCCTGCACGCGTCTCGAAAATCGGTTTCCAGATGAGGACGTTACAGCTCAGGACTTAGACCTTTATAAATAAATGTTTCATATATAAAATCTCAAATCTGTTAGTTCAAATCTGCTAGGAGCAGTTAGTCCTTCACCAGCTTTTCTTTCTTTTTCTTGACTTTGATATGAGATGCGATTTGTAATGTAAGTGATTGAGAGAAGAGACGTTTTATTAAAATCTCTTTCATTTGTTCTAATCCTCACAGAACACTGAAGACTAAACCTGAGGCTGAGGAGAAAACATGAAGGTGACATGCATTGTATAAACACAACCACTAGAGGGCAGAGTTTTATTAGAATTAAACAACTTACCTTACAGAAGAAGAAAAATAAATAAATAAGTAAATAAATAAATGCAAACATACAGAACTTTATAAATCAACAAATAAATAAATGAATTATTAAGTAGAAAAAAAAATATATATATATATACACACACACATACATTATAAAAATAAAGCAAATAAATTTGAGAATAAATAAATAATATAGAAATCAGAAATAAATATGTAAATAAATAGTCGCATACAGAAAATAATAAATAAAAGCATTGATTAATAGGAATCACAGGAGGGAAGTTACGAAGTAAAAATGCTCCGTTACTGTACTTAAGAAGATTTTTCTGGTATCAGTATTTTACTTCAGTGTTTATTTTTTAGGCAAATTTTTTACTTTTGCTCTACATTCTTACACAAATATCTGTACTTTCTACTTCTTACATTTTCAAAACAGACTCGTTACTTTATCTATTAATTTGGTGACGATTAATTTTTTTTTTTCTCGCTGTGCCGTTTTCAGCCCATCAACCGATTTTTTTGTCATTGTGCGACTTTTTTAATCCACTGGTGTATTATTTCCTGTCTCTCTCACACCACAGACATAGACTAGTTTATGAAGCTCACAATGAGCAGTCAGAAGGCAGTAAGAAGTTTGGGGTTAACGTGGATGAGACAGAGGAAGTCAGTGATGTAAATATGACTGAGATCACAGACATTCCTGATCATCATCATCATCATCATTTCTCTGCTTGTGTTCTATATGGTGGATCTTCAGCCTGGATACATTCATTAGATAACAACATTTGAAATTCGTTTTTGTATTAGTATACTAATTAGAGCTTTCAAAACGCAAATGCATTTTACCGGCAGTAAATTTTATTAGCGCGCGTTTCTGTTTGACTAAATACATAAATAAATAACTAAATATAAAAGAGGAGAAATCGAAACCTTCAGCGCAACATACATTTATTTACAACGTCCTTCCTTGAATCAGATATAAAATCTATAATAAATTCCCACGAAAAATATTCTTAATCAGTAAACCCTCTGGGGGTCGACAAACGCAGCGGGGCGTTTTGTGTTTTTTTTCCCCCTCATAACGAAAAAAAAAACCTTAAATGACTTTTTTGATCTTAAAGATAAGAGCAATACATCATTCGAATCTATAAAGGATCTACGTTTATTTGTATACACTAACAAAACCCTCTGCTTTTGTAAAAATAAAGTGAACAGACAGGGGGCGCTCTCTGCCATCTCTCTTTGCAAACACATAAATAAAACAACCTGAATCTCAGTGAATATTTGCCTCACAGACACAATAATTATATGTATAGAAAGCTTGAAATGTCTACTTTTAAATAAATTCACATTGAATACAAATATTCTCTGATTATGTAAACCGTATGAAAGTTAACCGAGGCACAGTTTATTAACCGTCCGTGTGGAAACGTAGCAAAAGTTCCGTTTGGTGTCCTGATGATTCACGTCATTTAAACCACCATAATTACTTATAATAAAAATATATTTAAATAAATATTTACAAGAATATTTTGTCTTCATGCTCAATGTTGAGTTCGGTTTCACTAATAATAAACATACAACTGCATAAAGCATTAATATTTCTCCATGCCCATGTTGATTAGAGAATTAAAAACATGAAGTATTAATATGGTATAAAAATGGTACATTTAGAACAGATACAAATGTGCGATTAAGTTGCGATTAAATGTTTTAATCAGTTGACAGCCCGAATATTAATATGACGTGAGGTTCAGTTTTCAGCAGGACACTAAAATGACATTAAGTCTTAAGTACATGTCAAAGCCCAAACTTCTTTACTTTAACCTGAGTATAAAAGTGCAGTCAGAACGTCAGCGTTTACGAGTCTTTTAAAACATCTGCACTTTTACTTAAAGGATGTGTGGACTTGTGCACCTCTGATAAAAAATACATTTACAACTGTAGAAATACCAATATAAATAAATGGATAAATAAGTAAATAAACAGGAAAATACAAAAAAATAATACATGTAGAAATTAGTTGTATAAATGAATTTAATATTGCTTCATTTAACATGGTGTAATTATTCATGTATATTCATGTATATATTTATTTATGTTGAATTTTTTTAATAATGGTACTTCCGTACAATCCTTAAGGCTGTCAATACTTCCTGCTCAGACTTCACGATGCTCATAATTAAATACGAAACATTAAAAAATCCAATGTAACATCTTGAATAATAAAACTTTCTTTTCGGCTTCTCCCGTTAGGGGGCGCCACAGCGGATCCTCCGCACATTTGATTTGGCACATGTTTTACGCTGGATGCCCTTCCTAACGCAACCCTCCCCAATTTATCCGGGCTTGGGACCGGCACTAAGAGTGGCTGGGGATGGTTCCCTGACCGGGAATCGAACCCGGGTCGCAGCGGTCGGAGCGCTGCATCTTAACCACTAGACCACCAGGGGACCTAACATCTTGAATAATAATAATAATAATTCTTCTTCTTCTTCTTCTTTCGGCTGCTCCCATTAGGGGTCGCCACAGTGGATCATCCGTCTCCATACCACCCTGTCCTCTATATCTGCCTCTTTCACACCAACTACCTGCATGTCTTCCCTCACCACATCCATGAACCTCCTCCTTGGCCTTCCTCTTTTCCTCCTACCTGGTGGCTCCATCTTCAGCATTTTTCTACCAATATAATTCATGTCCCTTCTCTGCACATGTCCAAACCATCTCAATCTCGCCTCCCTCACCTTGTCACCAAAACATCCTACATGCGCTGTCCCTCTAATAAACTCATTTCTAATCTTGTCCATCTTCGTCACTCCCAACGAAAACCTCAACATCTTCAGCTCTGCTACCTCCAGCTCTGCCTCCTGCCTTTTACTCAATGCCACTGTCTCTAATCCATACAACATCACAGTCCTATAAACTTTCCCTTTCATTCTTGCAGATACTCTTCTATCACAAATCACTCCTATCACTCTTCTCCACCCACTCCACCCTGCCTGCACACTTTTCTTTACTTCCCTAACACACTCTCCATTACTTTGCACTGTTGACCCCAGATACCTGAACTCCTCCACCTTCTCCACCTCTTCTCCCTGCAACCGCACCGATCCACTGCCCTCCCTCTCATTCACACACATGTACTCTAATAATAATAATAATAATAATAATAATAATGCATATCAATGAATGCTCCGTGGTGTCCATGTCTTTGACAGTGTGTGTGTGTGTGTGTATGTGTGTGTGTGTGTGTGTGTGTGTGTGTGTGGCGTTACCTTCGCAGCGTCCTGTAGGTTGAGCAGGCGTGATTGGGCTCGTTGCTGCAGCTCTTCGGCGTGACGGCTCAGCTCTGCCACCTGCTGGTAAAGTGCTTTGGTGTGCACCACCTCTCCCAACAATTCCACTCTCTTCATCAGCGCCTCCATCTCCCCCTGCAGCTTCCTCCACTCCCGCAGCAGCGTCTGCACCACGACATAAAAACACACGCAACTTTTTATTACGTTTACGAACCAAGAGAAGAATTTTCTGAACCAGAGTATCTACAGCATTACCAGTGCATAGGGCTTGGATGATATGACAATATAATATTGATATCATGATGAATAATATCATGATACTTTTAAATTAAAATATTGTTGATATTGTAAGGTAATTTGTCTATATTTGCTATATATTTTCTTTTAATAGGTTGCATTTTGTTAGAAAGATTACTGTTTCCTGTTATACTAAGCTCCACTTTTCTCTTCTCATATCACCCAGTAGTTCTGTTTGGCCCCTGATCTAGATACAGGAAGCCTCATTGAAGTTTCTTGTCTGATTAGCACAATGTGCTACAAAACTTCCATCCTCACTCTAAAATGTATTACATAAACAATTTTTATACCGCTGTCGAATCCTTGATTCTGATTGGCCAGAACCTTCCTACCTGGTGCGTTCTGATTTGCTCCTGGATCATCGAGGCAGGGCTCCACACGATGCTGGAGAACACTAGAGTCTCAGCCTTTTCTGTCCAGTTGAGTATCAGGGTGAGTCTGTGGTTAAACTCCTCGAAGTGCTGCTCAGCCTGGAACGAGACCAAGAGGAGACTGATCAGGAGACTACAACCTCAATGGTGTAAACCTGCACCGTTTCAGTTTCCGTATGAACGTCACAGAGATTCGTCTCTCCGTGTTCACCTTCTTGAGCCGAGTGGTCCGTCCCTCTGCAAATTTGTTGGTCTGAGAGTGGAGCTCGGTCAGTTTGCACAGCGTGGCACCCAGCTGCCGGGCCAAAAGAGGGTTCTGCTCCCCGAACTCCTGCACAGCCATGTCCAGCTCGGAGAGAGCATGAGAGCAGTCCTCCAGCTCCTCACGCAGATTCTGTATGGAACATGAACACCAGGGAATCATTCATTTCTTTTCTAACTGATACATACAGTAGAGTAATGCTATGGTTCAACACAGCCAGTGATTTATTCACAAATTATTTCTAGTCAAATCGCTTTCTCATTATGATCGAGTTTGTGGTGAGCAAACAAGTCGAAAAAACTCAAAAGGTTCAAGCGATTTATTTCCCGCTATGAAGTCAATTCGAAGGGGAACTAGTTTGCTTTCAAGGAACCTCAACTTGAGTGAGAAAGCAGTTCCCCTCTGGGAACTCAAGCTGCGTCGAAACGCTTTGGGGCGTTCCCAAAGAGTTTTGTCGCAGCGTCTCGTTCCCTTTGTAACCTAGAGACGATTCAGTTGTTCCAGACAGCAGCTGCAGGGATCCGGAGAGACTCGAACGAAAGCAAACAAAAAAAGCACTCAAATTGACTGAAATAACTTTCTCACGGCAATCGAGTTTATTTGAAAGCGAATCCCATTGATTCCGAGTGGAATCGCATTGCTTTTTTCTGTTCTGATCATGTCCACTTGAAAACAAATGAAACAAATTCATTCGTTTCTTGCATTCGAGTCAATTTGAAGTAGAATCAAACCTGCTCATAGAGTCAAATCGCTTTCTTATTACAATTAGTTTTTACTCTAAAACAGTATCAGGCCATGAATTTCACCCCCAGGCCTTTAGTGGTGTCCTGCCTTAATCAATCCACCTCTTAATACCATCTTTTTGATGCTACGAATGTCAACACTAAAGCAGGAAACACAATGAACACAATTCAACACGTCTCCTTTCACTGGAGCCACAACTGCACCTCCACATACACCATTTCCATGCATTATGGATTTCCTGGGGATTTGAAATGAAGGCAAATGGTGTGTTTTGGTGCAAATTCTACAGGTAAGGAAAACGCAAACGTATGAACGGTTTACCAAAAAACTTGACCATTGGTTTGAACTGTTTGGGTCAAACTTCCCTCACGATGTCTTTCTTGTAAATGTCCTTTTAAGTGTATCCGCGACCAAATCAATTTTCTTCTCCTCTGTCAGTCGTTGTGGAATAAAAAAACAGCTAACAAATCCACACGACTATATTTAAGCTTCTGCAGTTTGCTACAAATGCGGGTTGCGAGCTCTGACTAATGTGCTCTCTGACCATCCAATCAAAAGACCAATGAAAATTCTAACTTGACTGGACGCCTGCCTGTGGGCCTCGGAGTCAGCAAGTCGCAATCTGATTGGTTGAAGCAACAGCTACAATCAGCACGCAATTAAAGCTACCAAGAGCCAAAACTGTTTATTTCTGGTGGCCTTACAGTAACATGTAATGTGAATCTGACTGAATAGAGTCCAACTTGGAGAGAAACATTATGAAATGAAAAGAATGGACTATTCGGAAGAATTTAATACATATTCATGGACAAATATTTATTAAAACGTTAGTCAGTAAATGCAACTGCTCAAGGCTTCCACGAGACTTAAAAAGAAAGCAAACAAAACAAATAAAACCTCTTTTTGTCTACACCAAGTGACTCCTTTAGAATCCTGATTTAAGCCTTAAGAGCCCTGCTCGAGGGCCCAACAGTAGCAGTTTGGCGATACCAGGGCTTGAACCATCGACCTTCGGATCAATAACCCAGAGCCTTTTAACCACTGAACCACCACTGCCTTCTCGACTGAGACATAGAGTAAAAGGAAGCGCGTGTTGAAAGACGGCACAGTACCTCTGTCTCTTCTTTGGCCTCTTCTACATCCACACTCTTCTGTTTTAGTCTCATAGAGACGGCACTGACTTTCTCTGAGATGTCCTTCAGTCTGGCAGTAAAGTCTTCTTTAACGTCTCGGCTGTGCTGCACCTCTTTTTCTCGGCTTTGCACCTGCAAAACAGGAAAGGTTCAACACTTTTGGGGGCAAAAGAAAACACCAGAACCCCAGCTTTTCCGAAGCAGATTTTATTTTCTAGTATTTCACCTGCCTCAGTCTTTCTAGGTTTTTATGGTGTTTTTGGAAATTAGACAGTGAATGAGTGGAAGAAAGTTCTGTGGAGATGGGCGTGTAAAGGTTTGGGGTTGGTGTGGAGCAGGGAAGGTTGGAGACTTATTCTGGAAAGTGAAAGGAACCAACATGGCTCCCATTCCGTACTTCAATCTCCAACTAGTGAAGAACATTGAAAGTTTTGCAAGAGACACAGCAAAGTGTTTTAGCTGAAGGTTTGGAAAAGCTTGTGAAGGTGTGTGTATTTGTGCAAGCCTGTACCTGGTCCTCTGCCGAGCCCAGCGCCAGTGTGACCTGTGCCAGCTGGGTGCTGATCTCAGAGGGAACAGTGGCATGGAGGTCTTTGTATTTCATCTGCTGGCGATCCGCGATTTGCTCCAGGGCCTGCCGCTGAGACTGAACGCCGTCATGAGCCGTCTAAGGCATTCAACAAACATTCGTCAGAGCTCTCTGGATAAAGATTTCGAAGTAGAAATCAATTGATATAATTTGTTCTAGTGCATTTTGGCTACTCGGATTTAAATAGGTGGTTGTTTGTGCACTGTTCAGACATCGAATCAGAATCATATGCATTACCTGGCTACACCAGTGACCTAAGATGAGGGGTCCCCAAAATATGGCCCCCACATTTGAAACCTACCTCTAAACAAATGCTCGATACATATTTTGACAATTTTATTTAAAATATATGTTTTACTCCTGTCATATCTGTATTTGATCATAGAGGTTGGCTTTTAAACAACAAAAAAAAAACTGTTCCGCTGTCATTATGAAAGCAGCCTCTAGAGGCGAATCACGGACACCACATGCTGTTTGTTTTTACACGTTTCACCGGCACGCTGCACGGAGAGCGCTATGTTATATTTATTATTTATAATTTACAATATATAATTTATAAAAAAATATATTTTTTAAAGAATTTATTTCCTTTGCCACATTTTCACGATTTAGTCATTTTGTAGAAGTTTAGTACTATTTTACGTGGAGTATGTTTTTATCCAGTTTTAAAAACTTTTGGTTGATTAATCGGTTATTTGCAATCTAGCTATTGGTATCGGTAAAATCCACTATTGGTCGACCTCTAGTTATCAACGTACACTAATTATTGTTAGATTGTTAGATTCACCCACCTACCATATGCATAAATGTTTTGATTTCAATAGCAGTGAATATAAAAAAATGTCAATGATAGTAAAAATGCTTTTAATAGGCAATTTATCTCTTGAAAAGTAATGCTTAATTGTCTGTATGGTGCAAAACGAAATAAACTAATCTAGCATTAGGAGGCGTTATAAATACATTTAAAATCATAATACAATCTCTGCAATAATAGTGGTAGTCACTTTCTAGACACGTCTCTCATTGAACTACTTTTGTTGAGAAACTTCACACCAGACTTGGTATCTCTGTGCCGCTAATTAAATCTGACCGGAACAACATGGTGCATTTTTTTTTACCTCCAGGTCGGAGAGCAGGGTGTCCAGGTCAGCTGTAGGGCTGAGTAACAGGCCCTGTGTGTCCTGGATCCAGCCTTTTACAAGTCCCAGCTCCCTCTCCACCTCCTCTCGCTCCAGCAGTTCAGCCTGCACCTGCTGGCGGCTCATGCACACTTTCTGCAGAAGGCTGGGTATAATATATACATATAAGAGCTTTGATGTAAACGGGTCACGAAGTAAAAACACTTTAGGATGTGAATTAAATATACAGGACCAGTCCAAAAATCTGGACACAACTTCTCCTTCAGTGGGTTTTCTTTATTTCATTGTACATTAATAATGAAGGTATCCAAACTATAAAAAAAGAACACACATAGGAGTATATAGTAAACAAAAATAAAATATATAAGAATGGTTTCTATTCTTTAACACTTTTTGCTTTGATAACAGCTTTCCACACTATTGGAATTCTCTCGAACAGCCTCATGAGGTAGTCACCTGGAATGGTTTTCCCAGAGGTGTTGAGTGCTTGAGTGCTGCTTCTCCTTCACACTACGGTCAATCTCAATTTAAACCGTCTCAACTGGATTTTGATCAGGTGATTATGGAGGCCAGGTCATCTGATGCATTACTCCATCACTCTCTTTTTTTTTTGGACAAATAGCTCTAGAGGTGTGTTTGTGGACATTGTCCTGTTGGAAAACAAATGATGATCCTACTAATAACCAACCAGATGGGATGGTATGTTGCTGCAAAATGCTGTGGTAGCCATGTTGGTTAAGTGTGGCCTCAATTTTAACTAAATCACCAACAATGTCACTAGCAAACACCATCACACCTCCTTCTCCATGCTTCGCAGTGGGAACCACATATTCAGGAATCATTTGTTAACCCTGTTTAGAGGCTTTCTTCTAGTAGGTCTTTAAAAAAAAAAAATGGTTTCTTTGCTTCAATTTAACCTTCAAAGCCTGACTCCTCTGAACAGTGGATGTTTAAATATGTCTGCCACTTGAAACATTTATGTACAGTAAATCGATGGTTTCTGAGGTTGGTAATTCTAATAAACGTATCCTCTGCAGCAGAGGTAGCTCTTGTTCTTCTTTTCCTGGGACGGTCTTCACGAGAGCCTGTTTCATCATAATGTTTGATGGTTTTGGAGCCTGCGCTTGGACATACATTAAAGGTTCCTGAGATTTTTCAGATTGGCAACTTTAATTGTCTTCTCTCTTTACTTAACTGTTTCTTCCCATAATATGCATTTGTACAGTAGTTGTAGTAGCAATAATAGAGTTATTGACTCTGCACTCACCCTTTCCACTATACAAGTACATTATAAAGGCAAGAAATGTCACAGAATAACTCTTGACAAGACACACCTGTGAAATGAAAACCATTTCAGGTGACTTCCTTGTGAGTCTGGTGAGAGAATGCCATGCGATTGCCCAAGCTATCATCAAAGCTACATGAAGCCACTCTAGATGATATTACACCTATTCTGTGTTGTTTACCAAGTTTTTTGTTTACAACACAATTCCAGAAGTGTTTGTTTATAGATTGGATAGCTTCAGTATCAATGTACAATGTTGAAAATAATAAAAAAGGAAGTAAAAAGAAAGGAGAAGCTGTATCAAAACTTTTAGACTGGTACTATATCTTAGATCAGTTCAAGAGAAAAACAAGCAGAAACACTGGGCATCCGATATGTTATGTTTTTATAAGTACCTCTCATATTTCTCCTGCATTTCCTGAATCTCATGCAGGCAGAACACATCTTTATTGCTGGGTTTATTGGTCTGCTTGGAGGCAGTGGCCAGGGGGTTGATATGTGTGCTTGTTTGGGATTTGGGGGTAGCTGGCTGTGTGGTAGGTGAGTCTAAGTGGTTGTTTGGTGTTGCTGGTTGTGTAGTGGGTGTGGTCGGTTGTGTAGTAGATGTGGTTGGTTGTGTAATCGGTGTGGTTGGTTGTGTACTTGGTGTGGTTAGTTGTGTAGTAGATGTGGTTGGTTGTGTAATGGGTGTGGTTGGTTGTGTAGTAGGTGTGGTAGGTTGTGTAATGGGCGTGGTTGGCTGTGTAATAGGTGTGGTTGGTTGTTGGCTAGTGTCTAAGTGGTTGTTGGGAGTGTTTGGAGAGGTTGATTGCACGCTGGGTGTGGCTGGTTGTATAGATTCCATAATTGATTGTATACTGGGTGTGGCTGGTTGTGTAGTAAACATTATTGCTTGTGTACTGGGTGTGGTTAGCTGTGTACTGGTTGTCTGATTCCTAGGACTGGCCATCTGTGAGATTGGTGTGGTCGACTGATTATTAGGAGTGTGTATGTGGTGGTAGGGAGCGGCTGAGGTTGATTGGTTGTTGGTAGAGGTCGCTGGCTTGCAGGGTGTGTGTTGGTGTTTGACAGGCGTTGTTAGTTGTTGCTTGCCAAGCCTGGAAGTCGCGTCGCTGGGCGTCTTTAGTCCTGCAGGATCCGAGTGGAGGAGCAGGTGGAGGGCGTGTTGTCTAAGGAGTGTCAGGGCGCTGTTCTCTCTTTCCACCTCTCGGCTAAAGGAGTCATGATACTCTAACAGGTTGTGGAGGGCAACGGTGCTGGCTGCTTTCTCCACCACACTGTCAGGGACTCGGCTGTGCAGGTCTTTTGACACTGACCTCATCTTCTCCAGCTATAGATAACGACACGAGGTGCACATTTAGCAGAGCGTTTTTGTTTGTTGTAGATTATAATCAATGTCGGTAAGATTAAAATTTTTGGAATTGTTCCAGTGCAATCTACAATTATCTCTTTTCAACAAGTGAACAGTTGAGGGTTAAAAGCCGTGCTCAAGGGCCCAGTAGTGGCAGTTGGAGGTGCAGGGATTTGACCTGATCAGTCCAACACCAAACCCACTGCACTACCACTTCTCACAACATTATGTACGTTTATTCAAGGGGTGTTCAAGTCAAACCGGGGCTTTTGAGTTTATAAAATAAAATAACAAATCTCACAGAGTGGAAACTGCATTTATTTTTTCGACATACTCTCCTGCTACATTTATACACTTACGCCTGGAAAGATTTGGCATAGAACGTGTTGTCAGTACGCCTGAACCATTCTAGAACAGCCTGCTTCACTTTTTTAGCAGGAACCCACCATGACCACCACAGGATCGTCACTGACGAATGTACAGCCATCTTTGAAATGTTTCTACATTTCAAATGTCTTACTGCAGCTGAGTGTCTCATCACTGTATTGTGCTTGAACTCTTCTGTAAATATGTGCCTTCATGCATGAGAAACTTCGCACTAACACTGTTGCCTGGCATCTTGATTAACGGCCTCTGGACCTGCCCGCAAAATGTGCACCGCCTATCAGTAATAGTACATGCTAGCTATTTACTACTGCGTGTAGTACCGTCCTGAACGCCCCTCATACATTCTCAGAACAAGCTTACTCTCATCACTGGGGTATGTATCTTTTATATCTTTGATATACTGTATAAGGTACATAATGTTTGAGTGGAGCACAATAAATGCAGGTTTTTAAGTAAAACATTTTTGTACACTAAAGCTACTATGTAATGTACAAGCAATGGTACAGCCTGGAACAGCTTGGGAGAAGTATGGCTCAATAGTTAAGGTTCTGGGTTACTGATTGGAAGGTGGTGGTTTAAGCCCCAGCATTGCCAAGCTGCCACTATTGGACTCTCTGCTCTATGGGTGCTACAATGAGAAGAAAGAATTACGCTGTGCTGTATATGTGAGAAGTAAACCTGCTGTCTTTCCAGTGCTTCTTTATATTTTTGACAATGATGCCTGTCAATTGGTTGAAGCCATTTTCCTCTTTCAGTGCAAGAGAGTCCTTTTGTTTGGAATCACTGCTTAAGGATATTTCTTCAACACAGGGGTCTTGTCATGCTGGAGCAGGTTTGGGTCTCACATTCAAGCAAAGGGAAAATGTCATGCTACCACATCAAAAGACATCCTACACAATCGTGTGCCTGTGGTAGCAATATAAGGAAATAACGACATATGGGTGGAAAAGTTGGGTGTCTGAATACTTTTGGCATGGATTCTGCGTTAATGAACAGATAATAAGGCTTAAAGGTATTTATTTTTTTTCTTCAAACGATAACATCCCGGTGATAGCCGTTAATGAGAAAGAGGCTTTGGCGCGTGACATTTCGTTCGTTTTTTTTTGTGTCACGAGGCCACACAGGAGCAATGAGTCATCCCAAGAAACTGATGTCATACTGAGAGAAGTGGACAAGAGCAAAAAAGGGAAGAATTGAGCACTGCACTAAAGACATGCAGGAAACCGGAAGAACTAAACGAATTCAAATGCAAAATGGTGATGTAATTGAAGATGCAGTTTACATACAAACACACACACACACACACACACACACACACACACACACACACACACACACACACACACACACACACACACACACACATTTTTTGCCTAATTACATCACATCCTAAGAAACCGGAGAAGATTTATGAGCACTGTTGTAGGCTGGCAAATTTCCAGCCTAAACCCTGAATAGTATCCTGGATTATTACCAACCATTGCATCATTCCCAATACACAAACCATGACCATGAAGAAAAGCAGGAAAGCTGACTGATTCACTCAGCCACTGTAGAAAAGGATGAATAATATTGCTTCTTTTTTGCAATTCGCATTTTTAATAACGTCTAGACACCCGGCTTTAAACCTAAACATGTGCCTTGAAGCTTGGAGACAGTCGGGGACAGAAAATGCAAAAAGCAGAAAAACAATTGCAGATTTTTCTTTATTTGCTGTGAAGCGAATTGCATCTGATGTAAGACAAATGCAAGAGACAATTTAAAAAAAGGAAACTAAAAAAAGACTGATATTTAAAGCAAAAAAGACAGTCTTTTATGGTTTTTGAGATACACATGTGTTACTTTTGTTTCTAGGCAACAAACTCGGTAATTTAACGTTTGGAGATTTCCTTTGAGCAAACAAATCTATAAATGTCCAGACTTTATTTCCATTGAAAAATCCTCCCTTAGTATGAAGAACAAATTTACACTCTCTCAGCAAACATTCAGCTGTAATACTTTGTTGTGCCTCTAGTTGTCTAGTTTTCTTGTTCAAACGCAGTGTTAACGCGTTTGTAGGATTTAGGTGCAGTGACTATATATATAGAGTACAGACCAAAAGTTTGGACACACCTTCTCATTCAAAGAGTTTTCTTTATTTTCATGACTATGAAAATTGTAGAGTCACACTAAAGGCATCAAGGGCTATTTGACCAAGAAGGAGAGTGATGGGGTGCTGCACCAGATGACCTGGCCTCCACAGTCACCGGACCTGAACCCAATCGAGATGGTTTAGGGGTGAGCTGGACCGCAGAGTGAAGGCAAAAGGGCCAACAAGTGCCAAGCATCTCTCGGGGAACTCCTTCAAAACTGTTGGAAGACCATTTCAGGTGACTACCTCTTGAAGCTCATCAAGAGAATGCCAAGAGTTTGCAAAGCAGTAATCAAAGCAAAAGGTGGCGACTTTGAAGAACCTAGAATATGACCTTTTTCAGTTGTTTTACACTTTTTTGTTATGTATATAATTCAATATATAATTCCAACATGTGTTCATTCATAGTTTTGATGCCTTCAGTGTGAATCTACAATTTTCATAGTCATGAAAATAAAGAAAACTCTTTGAAAGAGAAGGTGTGTCCAAACTTTTGGTCTGTACTGTATATATATATATATATATATATATATATATATATATATATATATATATATATATATATATATATATACACACGTTTAATTCAAACAGACATCTGTTTGAATTAAACATTATTGTTTCTTTATTATAGGTGGATCGATGGATGGATGGATGGATGGATGGATGGATGGATGGATGGATGGGTGGGTGGATGGGTGGATGGGATGGATAAATACTTTGTAGACCCCTGAGGGAAATGTGGATGTAATTCATCAGGCATTGATTAAAATAGCACTTGATCCAGCACATGCCATTAATTTGCTTTTAACTTTTAATTTATTTCATGCTTTGAAGACACACTTCTTACTTGTGCATTTAAACCCCCAAGCGGGACAGTTTATACAAGTTTATGTCAGTCACCATATGGCATTAAAGTGTTCCATTTTTGTTTTTTGCATTTAGTGCTATTATAAGCACTGCTTTCTTACCTTCTCAATGAAGCGTCTCCAGTCATGCACCGTGTCCTTGAGCGCCTTCTCCTGTGCTTTATCTACACTGCATAACTGAGTCCATCGCTTTCCCAGTGCACAGACTGAACGAAGAACTGCAGCACTAGACACATACTTCTGCTCGAACTGCCCTAAATGTTCTTTGAGATTGAACAGTTTATCCTGACAAGCCTCCAGGTGCAACACAACATCCTATAATGGAAAAAAAAAAAATGTTAGTACACGACTCAGATAAGTTGTACTAAGAAAGCAAGTCTGGAAAAAAACTTGGTAGAAGAGACCTGGTGAAAATGAAGCTTGTCCTCAGCCTCTTGAAGAGAGCTGGATTTCGCTGTTGTAAAAACAGCCAATTTCCTCTCAACATCGCTCAGCTCATTTATGAGTTCTTCTCGATCTTTGTGAAACGATGTCCAATGAGTCAAACAGCTAGAAAAACACCATTGATACAATATTCAAATCAGAACTACAAGCATGAGCTACAAAAGACCACTACTTGAAATCTTTACTAATGGCAGTGGTGGACAGTAAGGAAGTAAATGTGATTCGTTAATGTACTTAAGTAGCTTTTTGCCGTATCTGTACCAGGTAAAAAAAAACAGAGGTTACCTGCTTAAGGTTTCTTGGTGACATTTAAGCTGCTCCATGAGCTCAGCACTCCTTTTACAAGTGGCCTCATAGCCTTCTCTGAGGTTCTTAACTCCAGAATCAACAAAGTCCTCCAATTTAAAGAGAACGTCATCAATATCCTTAATGGTCTTCTTCATGGTCGGTTCTTGAGTCAAAATCTGTTTAAGTTCCTCAAGGCTTTCAGAAAGGTCTTCCAATTCTAGTTCCTTGTTCGTCTGTTTCAAGACTGCTTCGGCATCTTCGAACCACCGCCAAGTGTACTTCAAGGCACTTTGGTACAATTGTAGCGAGGATAGTGCTGAATGCAAGACCTCCTGTGGGTAAACAGTACACCATTGCAGGTATTAAACATTTGCTAGAAAACGAAATTATGAAATGTATTTTAATAATACACATGCTTGCCTGTCTGGCTGAAAGGGATTCCTGAACTCTGCTCCCCGAGTCTTCAATGTCCCTCAAACAGGTCTCTGTGTCACTGGGAAATTGCTGTTCAATTGTCTTGTATCTTTGCTTTTCATTTTGGCTTAAAATGTCCACTAACTGGAGCCTAGACTTGATTTCTTTCTGAAGTACGACTGTTGACCTGATCTTATCCTGAACAACTCGAGCATCTATTTCTTTAAGAGTAAACAAACAACCGAGATCCTCGCTAACCCTCTTGAGCCACGTCTGGTTTTCTTTTATCTCAGTCTGAAAGCTTTTACCCCCAATACATGACGTATCACAATGCTCACATTCGTCTATGTATTTGGAAATGTTCGATTTCAAGGCTTGAAGCTGGGTCTCCTTTATCGAAACCTGAGTCTTAAGGGTATCATAGTCAAAGTGCCAGTTGACCTCATCTATATGTCCAGTAAGACCTTCAGAATGAGAAATAAGTTCGTCTAGATCTTTGGCCAAGTTGTGTAGTTTGGATATTTTCTCCATGGCGTCGAACTGCTTCTCAGAATTAAGTTCCTCCATCTGCTCCTTGACTGCATTAATACCGCTATCGATTTTTACCATTGTGGCTTTGTAATCATTTAATACATTTAATGTACATTTAAGCTGGTCAACCTTTTGTTTTGTCGATTGATCAAGCCTGCTATAAAGACTTGCTAGCTGGTCAATGACCCCGTGTGCATACGGTTGTCCTGTGCAATGGAAGTCCTGAGTTTTACTCTTCAAGTTTTTCATTGCATGGAAAAGTTTTAAAAGGCCATTCTGGATCTCTTCATAGTCACCCTGCAACCTTTCTCCGTCATCAAGACTTTTACTAGCTGATTGTTTCTCTAAGGCATCGCACCGCTCCTGAAGTTCCTCCAAAGCTTTACGGGTTACTTCGACAAGGGACTCCAGTTCCCTGCGTTCCAGAATCACTTGCTGGATCCTGTCTCGCTTTTCTTTGGTTGACAAAAGGATGGCGTTGTATTGTTGCGGAAGGCCGTTAAGTTTCTCATCCAGGTAGCAGTGGTCCACCTCATTTAAGGTGGGAAGGATTTCCTGCCCCGCCCGCTGGACAATAAGTAACAGGTTTTCATATGCTGAGGTATGATCCAAAATCCGCTGGTATTTGGCTAACCGGTTCTGCAGTTCTACATCGTTCCTGTCAAGGTCTATTATGGGAAAAGTGGCTTCTTCGGCATGTCGCAACCATTCACAGATTTTATCCAAGTCTACTTTAAAGTATTTGCGAATTACAAGGGCTTTCTCTAAATGCTGCAAATGATGCGTGCACCTTTGAAGAGAAGCCTCAAAAGTTGCCTGGAGCTCCTCAAGCCTTTGAAGGGTCTCTGCCTTTTCATCCTCGGTTGTATCCTTGACCAGTTCTCGTCCTTGGGTCCAAAGTGAGGTCATTTCCACTTGGTATGACCTCAGGCTACTACATATGTTCTTGCAGACAGACACCTGCTTGGAGAGCTCATCTGGCAAGAGTGCCACATGCTCATCTGCAAGAATCCTTTGCTCTTGCTGTTTGATCCATCCAGCAGCCCTGTCTAAGGCCTGGAGGAACTGGCTCCGCTCTGTGAACACTTTACTAAGGCTTTTGCGGTGGAGAGCTGCTTTCGAGCTTAGTGATTCTACCTCTGCTTGAACGTCTTGCACCAAGGTCTGCAGCCTCCTTTTCTCATTCAGTCCGAGATGAGAATAAAGGCTGTCAGCCTCAGAGACAAACTGATGAATGAACTGTTGCTTGGCTTCCAGCTCTGCGCAAAAGCTCAGGTGGTCAAATAAAAAGCTCTGAGCAAGGTCTGGAGGGGGGCTGGTTTTCAGCACCTTAGAAAATGATGGCCATTGCACCTCGGCCCACTCTCGAGTTTCACGTAACTGGTCCTCTAAATGATTCAGGTCTTCAAGCGTTTTAGTGGTATCCTGAATCTTCTGTTCAACCTGCATTTCCATTTGGGTCCAGCGTTGCTCCAAGTAACCCACCTGCTCCTTGACAAGTTCCTTGTCCTCGAGACTAAGGCGTGACATAATTGCATTCTTGTTATCTCTTAGGTCTTCTAAAACACATCGCTGCTCCTGAAGATCTAAAGAGAGCTTCTTCAAGGCATCTAAACACCCTGTATTGCTCTCCATATCCCCCCTAAAAATGAATAGAAATAAATCAAGATAGATAGTTTTAAGTTTTAGATGACAAAAAAACAACCAAATCAACAGAACTGGTAAATAAATTCAATCGACGTTAGTTGTTGAGAAGGTCAGATACATGCCTGGACAGATAATCCCATTCCTTGGACAACTGGTCAAACAGCTCTTCTGCCATGCTTAGGCACTCCTGATAATCCCCGCTCCTCTGGAGATCCTCCTCTCTCTGCTCCAACAGCTCTGCAGCCTGCTTTGCGAGCTCTAACCACGATCGGCGCAGACGACCTATTTCCACCAGCTCAGGAGAATCTTGAGATGGCACCAGCTTACAGATGCTCTCTCTCAGGCTGGTAAGATCAGCCTGCCTAGCTTGTATCTCCTGGATAAAGTCCTTCAAGATAAAAAATAGGGGACAAGGGTTTATTTTTTTCTCTTTTGTCAGATCTATAATGAGAATAATGACTTGATAGAATGGTGGGGGTGGATGGGAAGGGAGTTCAGGATATTGGCATTTTCATCTTTCCCCCTGTTGATAGCTCACAATTTAACCAGAAGCGTAATATCCTCTATTTTCACACACAATGACCACACTGACCTGCAGACAGGAATTACAGACACGGACAAATCAATTCACACATCCATAATTACAGCCAGGGACGGAGTCTGGAGGGTGGTCTTTATCAATATATGCGGTATGAAGCTTTCTGCCAAGATGGTAGTCACAAAAGCTATAAGATCCTCCAGAAATAAAGAGGAACCATTACTGACTTGCGTATGGAGCCCCAAGATTGGGATAGAACTCTGGAGGGACTATGGTTTTGGAAGAGGAGTGAGGATGGAGAAGACGTTTTAGATGCTATTGCCCTTATATTGTTATATAGAGGAAAAATTTTAGACTTTTAGGAAGCATTGATGGACATAATAGAGACCGTAGCTCAGGGCTACTGCAGGTTTCACAATGTTAAATTTAAGAAAAAAATGTTTCTAAAAATTTTTCAAAAAATCGCTAAACTTGCACCTCGCCATAGCTGAAAAATAAAGTCTGTTTTATGTCTGTGGGACGATCCGAGAGATTCGCACCAATAGCAGAAAGCTGACTGGCTGTTGCATGTTGGTCTCATTTGTAGTCGTCATACAGCAAATTATATTTGGATTATATTTGGACTACAACACCACAGAAACTAAGCAACAAAAAAACATTGTGGGAGCATTTCATTGAGCATTTCATGGACATCAGAGAATTAAGTCCTGTTTACAATTCTTTAAGGCCCAGAACAACGAAGACTTTTTAAGACCATGCAGAAACCCTGTATAACTATGCATTTCTACTCATACCTGAGCCTGCTCCAGCTGATTCTGAGAGACTTTTGGCTCGAGATCTGCTGGTCTTCTCAGCATATTCTGCAGAAAGTGTTCAGCTTCACGGAGACGAGATTCAAGATCGGACCGCAGGCTCTCGATTTCCCTCCAGCTGTCTGCAAGTTCTTGGGACTCGAGCTTCCTTTCCTCCACCTGGGTTTAAGAACATTTGTGCAAATGCCTTAAGGAGACGTTTACACCTTCGGAAATCACTATGGAGGCTGTTAATATCTCAAGTTGCCATGGTTTCTTTGGAAATGCCTGCCTAGGGTTTGAAATCTACCCATTCAACCACTAGCCTTAAGACTAACCCTGGACTTTATACTTGCTTTGTTCCAGAGGTACATTACCTGGATTTTGACTTGCTGGATATCAGCGGCAGTCTCCCGCACCTTCTCATTGGACAGGTCGCAGGTGGAGCAGATCAGCTGCAGGTACGTACTGGCCTGCTCCTGAAGAGCTCGCTCCTGCTTCAGCTGAAGGTCCATCCCAACAACATAGCATAAATTATACACCATTTTTATGCCTTGATTAGGGAAATAAAATATTAAATGCCTCTGTAAGGTGGGGTACCTGGATCACTACCTCTTCCAGGTAGCGTGGTGTATGTGTAGGTGGCTGCAGTTCCTCCTGTATATTGAACAGCCAGGACTGACACTGCTGCAGTGTGTCTCGCAGGCTGACGTGCCTCTGCAGCTCCCGGTCCAGACTCTGATACACCTGCACAAATTCCCAAAAGTGACCCGTCATCATCGGTGCCCTGGGAGACGCATGGAAGTGAATTTGATCGCAACCATCTGTTTCTTTTGATGTGAATGAGAGGCGGGTTTTTTTACATTGTTTTACCACATTTTGATGGATGTCAGTGGTGTCACATGTTAGCAACGTCACATTTATATGACACGGAAACATGAACGAATCTGAAATGTGGATTTATAATCCGACAAAAATAAACAAAGTACATTATGATATGTAAGATTGTTAAAAAAAACAGTAGTGCTGAAAAGGATATATTTATATTAAATTTTAGATATCAAGTAATTAATTGTTCATTTATTCTTATTAATTATTTTTTATATATACATACTAGGGATGGTAAGATTCAGTGATTCGCATCGGCATGAAAGTTAACGATGTGGTGCTTTGTCACTTTAAAAAGTGTGCATTGGAAACAAGTTGGCGTTTGAACATTTTTGAGTCGGTCAAAAAATTATTGATATATAATTATTAGTAAATGCGCTATAATTTTATTATTTAGAAAGTGATCATTTGTAACCAATATTTGATGTAGATCGATTTCTTGTCTCTAAACTGTTTCTCGAGCGCGTTCTTTTAGCGCCGCTGCTGCTACTTGAATTTGACTTATCGCAAAACTATGGAGACCGAGGCGTGTCCTGAGAGTCGCATAGAATACAGATTAACATGGCAGAGGTAGAGCTGCAACTTCCTGCACACACAACAGGACGTGTCGGTTTTATAAAACATTTTTTCTTTTTGCACTAAAAGGCCGTTCGTGAAAGAGACGTGTTAGAAGTCAGAAGGCACTTAAGTAAATTGATGATTTGCTGTTTGTCTGAACCAAAGAAATAAAAGTGAACTATTTGTACCATATTGAATTGTGTTTGAATAAATGGAAATCGGATCGCACTGCATTGGTAGCTGCATCATATGTATCTTTAATGCAGATACATGCATCAAGATGCAAATCATTTATATATACACACTGTATTGCCAAAAGTATTGGGACACCTGACCTTTCCTGCTATATGTGTTTCTTTTCCAAACAGTTACCACAAATCTGGAGGCACTCAATTGAACAGGACGTCTTTAGATGGCGCTATAATAAAATTTTGCATTCACTTAAACTTAAAAACCCAAACCTGTCCCAGCATAGCGATGCCCCTGTGCACAAAGTGAGCTCCATGAAGATCTGGTTTAAATGCTTTGGAGAGGAAGATCTTGCTGCTATAGAGCTCTGATCTCATCCCTACTGAACACCTTTGGGATGAATGTGAAAGCTGACTGCACCCCAGGTCTCCTCACCTACATCAGTACCTGCCTTTTATAATACACTTGTGACAGATGAACACAAATATCCATAAGGACATTAAAAAATCTAGTGGAACATCTTCCCAGAAGTGTGGAGGGATTTATAAGAGCAAATTGGGACTAAATGCGGAATTAACATGTAAATATTATATTATATAATTAGAAATGATCAATTCCTAAATTATATTTTTGGCTGCCAGGTCCGATCTGACGTGATCTTCTGTTGTTGGATCTCAACCCCCCCCAAAAATGTGGATGCTTAGTGCATCCTGAATTGCTTTTCTACTCAGTATGGTTGTAAAGAGTGATTATTCCAGTTACTACATCCTTCCTGGCTTCTCCAGCTTGGGCCATTCTGCACAGAACTTTTGTTTTTTGTATCATTTTGTGTCGACTCTGGAGCAGATTCTGAAATATTTTAACCATAATCATAAAGATCAGACAATGATGTTTGATGTGTCCATGGGATAATAATAATACATTTAAAAAGTTTAAACAAACAAACAAATAATTGCAATAACTGCATGCATTTGTAGCCCATTTGCAGTAATTGTACATATTATTATTTAATTTTATTATTAAGCGTTTTTCCGAACATTGTGCATAATTGAATTGAATTCGTTTGGCGTTGTGACACCGACCCGGTTCACAGCCAGATTTTATTTTGAGTGATCGTGCAGTAAAACTGTGTAAACAGAGCTGAGAGTGATGAACCAGGTCAAAGCTGGGGTGTTGATGAGTATGAGAGAAAAGCCGGTGCTGATTGACATTGCTGATTGTAAAGCCTCAGTGGGAGGGTAAGCAGTGACAGCAGTGACAGCAGTAATGGTGGTGGCGGTTTGGCACACGCCAAGCATTGGCAGTTTACACAGTCTGTCTCTGAATGGCCAGACTGCAAGGTGGCGGGATTTACGGACCGGCAGACGTGTGGGGGGGAGGCAGAGGCTGGAGGGAGATTACATTAGGTTGGGGGTATTAGCGAGAAAAGAAGGCTGTAGAACGTGTGAGGTATTAATGCAGTGTGTGCTCAGAGGTGGAGCTGCTGGGTGGCAGAGCGTCACGTTAACCTGGCACATTAAATATGCATTCGGTTGGAGGTCTTCGAGGAAATCAGGTGGCCTCTTTTACAGAAATAGGACAGGATTTTGAGGCTTCTGCTGGAGAGCCAGTCAAATTTGAGGCATAGCTTGTGTGTTGTAACGGCTAAAAAAACGAGGATCGCAATGCCATGGTTACAAATGTCATGAGATAAATACAGAAAAACTAATAATTCAGGAGGATAAAAAGAAAGATTCTTTTGTTCATTGGTTTTGTTCAGGGTTTTTTTGGTTTGTTTTTTTATTATCTATTACTTTTACTTTTTTCTAATTCAAGCCTTTACATCTCCGACTCATGCGAGTACATGAAGTTGAAGACATCTTAGTCAGCAGGACTCACTGGAAAAATTTAAAGGAAACGTGATTCTTCAGTCAAGTGTACATCACACATAATATATTCGATAGAGGATACAAGAGGACCCTCTCATCCCGATACTATGTTCCACGATCTAAAAATTACTTATTTTACCTGCTTACTTACACCAAGATACACCATGTTTTTTGTGGATACCAGACTATAAAACTGCTTTTTTTTGATGAAATTCATTCCACATTTAGTCTCTATTTGTTCTTATAAAAACTCTTCTGAGAAGATGTTTCACTAAATTTTTGTTGAGTTTTGTGCTCATTAGGTTGCAAGGATGTTAGGAAAGTCAGGCACTGTTGTAAGTGTGGTGAGAGGAGGCCTGGGGTTCTGGTTATAGTTCTATAGCAGAAGATCTTCCAATGCAACCCATGTATTGAAGATCTTCATGAAGCTGGTTTTAGGGGCATTGTCATGCAGGAACAGATTTGGGTCTCCAAGTTCAAGCAAAGGGAAAATTTCATGCTAATTTTCCGATACAATTGTGCGCCCCCAAATTTCTGCTAAAAAGTTCGAGGAAGAATCACTTATGGGTTTGAAAAGTCAGGATTCCCAATACTTTTGTCCATTTAATCCATGACTGTGTGGAATTATCTCACTCTTTGTGCTACAGGGGTTCTGTATCATGGCTGCCCCTGCAGTCTATTCGCGAAGAAAGGATTTCAATGTGACGAGTATAAAGCACTTTTCTTTCTTTCTTAAAAAATGTTAGTGAGATTATTGTATTCATTTGACAAATCAATATAAAACAGGACACACATTATGTTATCCCATGGCTTTGTTAATGCAAAGAAAATCAATAATTAATGCCAGTGAAAGCCACACTAATTAATGCAATAATTTAAGCTATGACAATTCTAGCAAGCAATATGTTAGACCTCTCAAAGTCAGTGGTGTAGATCAGTGGTCCCCTTTTTTGTGCCACAAACCGGTTTAATGTCAGACAATATTTTTACGGACCGGTTTAATATCGGACAATATTTTTACGGACCGGTTTAATATCGGACAATATTTTTACGGACCGGTTTAATATCGGACAATATTTTTACGGACCGGTCTTTAAGGTGTGGCGCATAAATGCAACAAAATAAAATGATACGGTCGGCATACAAACTGGTATTTTTAAATATAATAATAAATGTGAATCCACTGTGTTGTTTTTTGTTCATTTTGCTCGTTTGGGGGTTTGAATTTAGCGGTAATGTATCATGTGTTAGCGGCCGGAGCCCCTTTAAGAAGGTAGCGGATGGAGGTAAGTCATGTGACCGAGGCATCATGACAAGCATCAAGAGTGAGTCATAGACAGATGTCGTGGAGAGAAACCGGTCATTTTCCAAAATAAAACATCATTCAGAATCAGCACCAGTGCTGCGCACCGGCACCGGTCCGCGGCCCAGGGGTTGGGGACCACTGGTGTAGTGGGTGCTGGGGTAAAACTCAGTCTCAGAGGTGTGAACCACAGAAAACTTAAACTACAAAAAACTTAAGACTCTTGAGCAGGTGCGTAACCGAACTCTGAATACCAGAAACTTTCCCTTTTGCCAATATTGACATAAGAATACCATCAAATCTGAGCATGTGATTAAGGAAATCTCGGGATTTGAGGGAATTGTGTGTAAGAGGACGAAGTGATGCCACCACACGGTGTATAAGTGAGATCTGGTGGCGTGTTGGCTCGGTGCCGGCCCGCTGGCACGGACACTCACGCGCTGTGCCGTGCTGCAGATGGCCGAGTAGCTGTCTCGTGCTCCCTGCAGGTGGCTCTGGATCTGCTGGCGAAGGCGAGCCTGGAGGCGCTCAGTGCAGCCAGACGTCAACTCGTCTCCTCTCTCCTTCAGGCCTGCCAGACGCTCCTCAAAGCCTGCAATCTCCTCCATTATGGCCTGGGAGTTACCAGTAAACATTCAAACACACACACACACACACGCACACACACACACACACACACGCACACACACACACACACACACACACACACACACACACACACACACACACACACACACACACACACACGTATTCAAGCAGTGTTTCAGAAGACAAGGAAAATGCCTGAATAGCACCCTGGCCTTGACTGCATAGCATTAATTGTTAATAATTATATAAAATATTATTATAACTGATCACCTTGTGTCTGGCCAGCTGTTGCGTAGCTGCCTCCAGCCCGCCGCCTGGCGTGGGGTCAGGGGCCACCATCCGGCTGGACATCTGCAGCAGCCACCGTTCCACTTCCTGAAGTTCGGTGTGATACACTTCCTGTTTCTTTACATGAGCCTCCAGTTTCTGCACCCGAGCCTGAAGAAACAGTGGCAGGGAAATAACAAAAAAATATATAATAATAAATTAAATACAACAAAATAAAATGATATAAAACCAGAGCTCGATATTATTATTAATGTTTAAAATATTGCATTTATTGTTACTTTCACTATGTTGCCATAGCAACTTATAAAAGTATATAATGCTGTAAAAAACTGTTTGCCCCTTTTTCTGATTTTCTAAATTTTTTTTTTGCCATAGTTGTCACAATTAAATGATTACGTGATGTAAAATGATTTCATTTGTTTAAGGGAAAGGAAATCTGTCCAAACCCGCTTTGGCCCTATGTGACCCAGCCACACCAAGCTGCCCTTCTGGACCCCTGAGCAAGGCCCCTAACCCCAAAAGCTGCTCAGTTGTATAAATGAGATAAATGTAAATTGATCTGGATATGGGTGTCTGCCAAATGCTTATGTAGATTGACGTTAGCAGTCATACACGGCTTATACACCATAAACCCTGCAGTTCGGTGAAATGTAGCTCCTGTTATATATGTGTGAGCATGCCTCACCCTAGCGACGTTACACAGCTCCTGATAGTCGTTCTGCAGCCTGTCCATGTTTTCCATGATGGAGGGAGAGTGGAGGAGAGAAAGCAGGTTTTTCCCTTTCTCCACCATGGCACTCAGGGCAGAGTCCCGGGACAGCAGGGACTGCTCCAACACCTGAACACGAGGCGCATTAATAACACACCCTGCTAGATTTAATTATAACAAACCATACACACGTTCATAATGAATTATTCATAATTATAATCATTCATGTACAACACGTGTACATTAAAACCACCATATGTTTGCTGCGTGCTTCTTTTTTAACACTCCATTCTACATTTAGTCCACATTTGCTCTTATGATAAACCCCACTCTTCTGGGAAGTTCCACTAGATGTTTCTGGAGTGCAATCAGGGTTCACATTCATCCCAAACGTGTTTAAGAGTTCTATAGCTGGAGATTTTTCACTCCAACCCATGGAAAGCATATCTTTATGGAGCTGGCTTTGTGCACAGGGTTTCCTAGTTCCTAGTCCAAGTTTTCATGCGAAAACCTCCAATAATATCTGATTATCTAGAATTGTCGTCCTTCAAAATCGTGCTAAAATTTGATGAAGAACCGGTGAAAAATGTGGGTGTCCTAATACTTTTGAATATATATATATGTGTGTGTGTGTGTGTGTGTGTGTGTGTGTGTGTATGTGTGTGTATATGTGTGTATATGTTTGTGTGTGTATATGTATGTATATATATGACCTATGAATGCATTCATAACATGTTATAAAGCATTCATAAGGCAGTATATACACTATTGTATTTACTGTATTTACTGCCTTATGAATGCTTTATAACATGTTATAAATGCATTCAGAGGTCATATATATACATATATATATATATATATATATATATATATATATATATATATATATATATATATATATATATATATGTGTGTGTGTGTTTGAATGCATTCATAAGGCAGTAAATACACTATTGTATTTATTAATGTAAAGGATATACAGTCTAAAGCGAACAATTCAGAAACATGTAAAGCTTTTTCAATCAAGAATGCTAATGACTTATTATAACGCATTACATGAGACCAATGCGATCATTCTGATGTTCCTCTTTGTACAGTGTTACATTTTTCTTTATAAAATAAATAGAAAAGACAGATCATCATGGATTACCTTATTAGCCGAAAAACCTAGTTGTAACTACTGTATGAAGCATTACAACATGTTATGAACCTATCCAGTAGTCATTATAAATTTTTTTAGTACCTTGTACTTTGCCAGCTGCGCTTTTCTCTGGAAGAGTTCAGCTTTGGGTTCTGCAGATGAGCTGAGCTGAGCTCGAGTCTCTCTCAGCCACTGCAGCTGGCTCTTATAACGCTCCTGGAACTCTTTATAGAGCATGATGCTCTTCTCCGTAGCGCCGTGCTCCGACCGCAAGCCCAGGCTGAGTTCTTCCAGCTGAACCCGGCTCTCCTGGACCTCCTTCTCCAGCTTACACGCTCCGCTCTCGTCCAGGAGGGAGACGGCCTGCTCCGCTTTTTCACGGAGGCTCTTAAACAGGGCATGTCCTTCATCCATGTCACGCTGCAGAGACTGTAAGGAGTCGCAAATCATTACATTTTAATAAAACATGAATATGCTAAGATCTCGAATCTGATTGGTCGGACCGTGTGAATTCATTTACAAACAGTAGCGCGGCTGCAAATCACAGCGTTGTATCGAAGCGGTTTTCTGTTTCTATAGCAACAGCTCAAAGATGTTTATAACAGGGGTGTTTCCGACTAAGGATTTACAAAGTAGAGTAAGAATTGTTAAAGTCTCGTGATGATAGGCATTATTTTTTTTGTGGTGTCGTCGTAGTTGTCGTCCTGAAACCCTCCCCCTCCCACCACACACACACACACACACACACACACACACACACACACACACACACACGATCTATACAAATTCAGTCGACTACAGGCCGAACTTGACTTGGAAAATTCTTAGTCGGAGACACCCCTAATAAAGTGTTATAAATGTCAGGATCTCCCAGGCATGCGGCGAGCACTTCCGGGTCGGCGGCCATCTTGTCTTTTTTCCTGCGCCTCCCAGTATTTAAGGACACCGAAGACTTCAGCGGCAGATTATCTCACTGGCTTCCTATAGTCCCTGAGATTATTCTTGCCACCCTGCCTGCTCTGGATTCTGTTCCTGTTCCTGATCCAGATCCTGACCCCTGTTCTGTCCTGCCTCTGGTTTTGAACTTTGGACTGGTTTTTGTGTTTCTGCTCCACCCTTCATGGTTCTGTTTGCCGGCTCTCTAAATCTTGGGCAGTTTTAGGTTTTGGTTTTGTCTCTCCCTGCATCGCCCTGTTTGCCTGTATTTTGACCCTGGACTGTTTTTGGACTTTGTTTTTGCCTTGCCCCTTTCCTCAGTTACCTTTTGTTTTTTTATTGTTTTCTCTGTACCCCTGTGTGCATCCTGCATTTGGCTCCTCCCACCCAGTCCTCTCTCACTCAGTCACACCCGCATTTCTGACAATAAATCAATGTGCACTGTTTTCTACGCTTATCATGTTTGCAGTAGATTATATTTGGTCAGGGGTGGGCAGTATTTATGATACACGTATTTTAAAATATAAAATGTCATTTTTATTTGAGAGGGTTGATGAAAATGGCTTCATATTTCCTATTATAATACTTTAGCGTTTTGTAATTAAAATACTATAAATTACTTTGTAAGAAGTGCTACCTGATGACATCATAGAAATGTGGCCTCTGATTGGTGCTTACTCTGTATTTTGCCCAGACTTGTTGAGATCAGAACAGAAAATTGATCCTTATTAAAGAAGGTGGTGAAGGTAAGAATCGTGCAGGCTGCCAGCTTTCAAATAGGCGTCCGATGATTCATGAATAAATATTTGATTGGCGAATATTGTACCCTAATTCATGTAGCTGTTTAGAAGAATCGTGATTTTGCATCCCATTGCATGAACGCATAAAATATTATTATATTAAAGATAAACAATCAAATGATTTATTATCTAAAAACTAGTTGCAATGAACGCAGGTGTCATCAGATGTTTTCTAATGAATGACTCGTTTAAATGATGTAAAGCAGCCCTTCGTTACCAAACACCAAATAACTAAAATAGAATGATTCATTCGTAAACTGTTGGTTACTTTGAAACTAAGCTTTGTCTGGGAGATTACAGGGATATTTATGTGAATATTCGATCTGTTACCCGGTTGCATGTGTCAGATTTATTGCGTGACTCGGCTGTTGCTGTTGAAGCTGTTGCTATCAAACATCGTTTACCTAATCAACTGAGTCGGTTTAAAAATGGTGTTCTTTTTATCCATTTATTGTTGCATTCACTGTCTAACGTCTACTAAACAAGTCCGTTCCTGATCTCTAAAAGCACAGACCACCAACAAAAACCCATAAATCACTAAACAAATAAACAGAGAACGGCTTTATTGATTCCAGTCTGTGCTGAAATCTTCTCTACACAGGCTGAGTGACGAGTGCTCTTTCCTGAAGTGGACTTTCCTCAAGGGCTCTTTGAAGTGTGTGTGTGTGTGTGTGTGTGTGTGTGTGTGTGTGTGTGAGTAAGAGAGAGAGAAAAAGAAAGCGAGCTGTGAGGATTCAGCATGAGATATGAGAGGAAGACCCAATTACCAACCCTTAAACAGGGCCACCACAGCAGGGCTTCCCCCACTTTTACCCCCTGTCCAACACATCCTAACCCAACCCTCTGCCCCCTACCCCTTTACCCCCCGCCTCCCGCTTTATCAGCCTGAAGTGTACGTCTACTCTGGAGGCGTATCGATGAGATATGAATCTGGTGTCTCAACAAAGACCTGAGTATAATGGGCCCCTGGTGCTAGCGCTGGGATTTAGAGCTGCCGCTGCTAAGACACGAGAGGCCGTCTAATGACGAGCAAAAAAGCGACAGATCGAGCAGAGACAGAGAATGAAAGAGAAAGAAAGAGAGATGCAGCATAAAGGAGGAACCGGAGATGATTGACGTACAAAAAGGATGCCCTTTGTGCAGGTGTCTGAGAAGCTACATGTTATACATTTTAATTAATTCATTCCTCTTGTGTCTTAATTCATTAATTAACCCTGTCAAGTCCCCCAAATGCTTTATTGGCTATTTTTCTAAATGGACACAGGGGCCACCGACGTGCAATTGAAAGAGGTTCCCAGCGTTACACTGTACAAATTTGGACGGTGGCTCTCAAAGGTCAAAATGCACAATAAATAATAGAGTGTCATATCAAGGCATTTTACCCAAAATGTCCTTGTAGTCCAGTAACAATTTCCCTAGCTTGGTATTGGGTCACGACCTGGTGTTTGAAGATCTCTGATTGAACCTCCTATACAGACCTAATCTTGGTAAATCAAACTCTCTCTCTCTCTCTCACTCTCTCTCTCTCTCTCTCTCTCTCTCTCTCTCTCTGTCTCTCTCTCTCTCTCTTTCTTTCTTTCTTTCTTTCTTTCTCACCTATTTTTTCTCACTACAGGCAAAGACGGCAAAAGTGAAAAGGAATTCCCACCAGACCCGTGCAACGCCCTGTAAAGGTGGGAGACTCGTCGGCCCTGTGGCAAGAAATCCCTGACCCCTACGCACTGATGAAGATTCGGTGTAAGGCCAACCTGCGAGAACGTCCCAATCCCTCTCCCGTTCAAACCGCTCCTCATCCTCTTTCCTGGGCACTAAAACACTTTCCCTTTTACTTTCAATTTCCTGCCCTATAAAGACACTATTTATTCCTTTTATTCCACTATTTTAATCCCATGTCTGTGTTCAGCCCGATATATATATTTAAATACACACACACACACACACACACACACACACACACACACACACACACACACACACACAATAATTCCATTGTTACCCATGACGAGCGCTAAAACTGACGAGTACAGAACAAGAATATTTTTTTTTGCAGTACTGTATAAATGCATAAATAGATTTTAACCACTTTTAGACCCGTTATTTAGGTTTAAAATGCACAGAAAGCACAAAAGAGATCAATACGGCACTGTGTGCGCACTAACATGAGACTCGTGATCCATCTGTTTTTTTAAACAGATTTTTTTCAACTTTTACAAGTTTCACTGAGAGAGTCGGTGTCGAGTTCTGAGCACCAAATTTGACGAGACATAATCTAAAAATTAAAAAATCCAGAAATCACAATGTATAATTTTTTTACTATTTATTTGTATGATACAGCTGCAAATAAGTATTTGAACACCTGAGAAAGTCAATGTTAATATTTGGTACAGAAGCCTTTGTTTGCAATTACAGAGGTCAAACGTTTCCTGTAGTTTTTCACCAGGTTTGCACACACTGCAGGAGGGATTTTGGCCCACTCCTCCACACAGATCTTCTCTAGATCAGTCAGGTTTCTGGCCTGTTGCTGAGAAACACAGAGTTTGAGCTCCCTCCAAAGATTCTCTATTGGGTTTAGGTCTGGAGACTGGCTAGGCCACGCCAGAACCTTGATATGCTTCTTACAGAGCCACCCCTTGGTTATCCTGGCTGTGTGCTTCGGGTCATTGTCATGTTGGAAGACCCAGCCTCGACCCATCTTTAATGCTCTAACTGAGGGAAGGAGGTTGTTCCCCAAAATCTCGCAATACATGGCCCCGGTCATCCTCTCCTTAATACAGTGCAGTCGCCCTGTCCCATGTGCAGAAAAACACCCCCAAAGCATGATGCTACCACCCCCATGCTTCACAGTAGGGATGGTGTTCTTGGGATGGTACTCATCATTCTTCTTCCTCCAAACACGTTTAGTGGAATTATGACCCAAAAGTTCTATTTTGGTCTCATCTGACCACATGACTTTCTCCCATGGATCATCCAAATGGTCATTGGCAAACTTAAGACGTGCCTCGACATGTGCTGGTTTAAGCAGGGGAACCTTCCGTGCCATGCATGATTTCAAACCATGACGTCTTAGTGTATTACCAACAGTAACCTTGGAAACGGTGGTCCCAGCTCTTTTCAGGTCATTGACCAGCTCCTCCCGTGTAGTTCTGGGCTGATTTCTCACCTTCCTTAGGATCATTGAGACCCCACGAGGTGAGATCTTGCATGGAGCCCCAGTCCGAGGGAGATTGACAGTCATGTTTAGCTTCTTCCATTTTCTAATGATTGCTCCAACAGTGGACCTTTTTTCACCAAGCTGCTTGGCAATTTCCCCGTAGCCCTTTCCAGCCTTGTGGAGGTGTACAATTTTGTCTCTAGTGTCTTTGGACAGCTCTTTGGTCTTGGCCATGTTAGTAGTTGGATTCTTACTGATTGTATGGGGTGGACAGGTGTCTTTATGCAGCTAACGACCTCAAACAGGTGCATCTAATTTAGGATAATAAATGTAGTGGAGGTGGACATTTTAAAGGCAGACTAACAGGTCTTTGAGGGTCAGAATTCTAGCTGATAGACAGGTGTTCAAATACTTATTTGCAGCTGTATCATACAAATAAATAGTTTAAAAATCATATATTGTGATTTCTGGATTTTTTTTTTTAGATTATGTCTCTCACAGTGGACATGCACCTACGATGACAATTTCAGACCCTCCATGATTTCTAAGTGGGAGAACTTGCAAAATAGCAGAGTGTTCAAATACTTATTTTCCTCACTGTATATATATATATATATATATATATATATATATATATATATATATATATATATATATATATATATATATATATATATATATAAATAGATAAAAGTTCTGTCCAATGCACCTTTCAGTGATAGAATTGAAAAAGATGTTAGACAGTATTTGTGATCTCTGGCACAATTTATTCATAAAAAATTCTTTTTTTTGGTTGAACCAATTTTTCAATCGTTTAATCAGCTCGAGCTTCGCGTCTACCCGTGTTTGGAAATCCATCATTTTTAAACAAGTAAAAAAAAAACTCTAACACCTTCACACCGTAACTGAATATATTTACAAATTGTGTCATTTTCTAGCGAGAAAACACGAAGCATAAAAAAAACTCGTAATGTTCCTGAGCCCCGACACTGGCGACTCCTTCTGTCATTATTTTAGGCACATTTGAGCTCTTTTGAAGTTTATTGTCATCCTTAGATTATGAGGAACGTGAGGCGAAAATGTTCCCTGTGTAACCTGTTGCCATAGAAACAGGAGAGACACAGAACGTGCACATTAGAGCGATTAGTGTCAGAGCTGCTGTCTGAGGAAATGAATCAACACATTCTGACCAATCAGAATCCCACAGCGCCATGTAGAGTGTATGAAGTGATAAAAACGGAGACGAGCGAGGGAACGACGTGTGTGCGGGATCTGACGAGGATGGATTGTGAGTTGGAGCTGGATAAGATGTGCATGTGACGATGATAGAGAAAAAGAGGAATAGAAAAGGATTAGAGAGAAAGGATAATAGGACATCATGACAAAGAGGGAAAGGGAAATAAAGAGGTAGAAGACGAGCGTGTCGTAGGGACGCGACCAGACCGTTGCATCCATTACGCCGCCCGTGACAGCAGGTTGCACAGACACACCGCCCTTTTATCTCCACGATCACAGCATGTGTGTGTGTGTGTGTGTGTGTGTGTGTTTTGCAGGAGAACATTGACCCATCTCCATGCTTGCTGATGCCGTTTGTGATCCATCTTCATAAAGATATAATCTATACCCTGCTGCATGCCTCGCCTCATTTCACACACACACACACACACACACACACACACACACACACACACACACACACACACACACACACACACACACACACACACACACACACACACACACACACACACACACAACCTGAACCATACACAATATGTTATATTTTAACATATTAGAGTTTTTAAAACTTGGAGAGTATTCATTTAAGGGACATTTATAAAAGATAAAATGTACAGCCCATATGTATAAATATATATATGGGTGCATATATATGTATATGTGTGTGTGTGTGTGTGTGTGTGTGTGTGTTTGTGTGTGTGTTTTGATGGTTAGGTTTTGAGACACATGCATGTTCCTTTTGTTTCTATGCAATAAACCCAGTAAAAGCCAAAACCACACAATAATTGGACACTGAATGACTGGAAGAATGTTTTTTGGTATCGAACAGAAGAACTTGTGTAAGACAGAGAACAGGAGAGAAGATGTGATCAGACTCCCTCACCCTCACACTCACACATGGAAGTGAAAGCGTAAAGGTTTGGGGTTGGTTCAGAGCAGAGGAGGTTGGAGACTTTTATTCTGGAAAAAGTAAAAGGAACCAACATGGCTCCCATTCCATACTTTAACACCACGCACTTCCGTCTGGACTGCTGCTCTTTGGAACCGAAGCGTACGTCCGTACCCTGTTAAGTGTTATTCAGGGAGCAAACAGTCGTCTGGAGTGTTCATTTATCATGGAGCTGCCCAGTCACCGCATCTACATCCTATTTATCCTCTGGGATGAACAAAAATCTTCAACTAGTGAAGAACATTACAAGATTAACAAGAGACACAGCAAAGTGTTTCAGCTGAACGTTTGGAGGAACGAAGTGTCCGGATGCTGAGAGTGTGTAAAGCTGTTCTTCATGCTAAAGTTGGATTTTTCAAAGAAAATAAAGTGGAACGTTGAAACAGTGTAGTTTTTGGAGTAGAAGCAATGAGAACTTGCATGTGTCTCTCAAAAAAAAACATAAACGACTGAGTTTCCTGTGTAAACGTTGAGCTTTGTTACTGGACGGTTTGAACAGATGAAGAGGGGATTCTTGTGAATTTCATGTCCTTACCCAAAGTCATTTTGTATGAAAGGAGAATGAAATCAATGACAAATTGCTCAGGAATACAGCAGCTATTAACTCTCTGACAGTCCATTTATCTCTGCACCATAGGCTGCTTGCGCACGTGTGTGTGTTCTCTCAGGCTCTTACCTCAAGCCTTTTCATCTTTTTCTCCAGGGACGCTCGGTCAGGGGCTCGCTTGCTCTCGCCAATCGCTTTAAAACCCTCTGTAGTCGTGCTCAGCCAATCGGAGAAGGTTCTGAGAGCATCCTGAGCTTCTCCGATACTCCTCAGTTCCTCCCGAAACTGTCGGATGGTCTCCTGCGTAAAACGCAAAGCATTGCACTTTTTATTTATATTGTTTATTATTGTTTTTGTAAATGTTTTAAATAATATTTAATACAAGATCGATTTATTGTTTTTTTTTCCTTTATATAATAAAGAAAATAGGAAATAGTCTTGTGGGTGGAGCTTCTATTAGGGCCAGAAAATTGAAATAGCCAAATGCACAAGACTGAAATGATATCTTTGCTATTATCTTTGCTATAAAAAAAATAGCAACCATAATCATAGCTAATAAAAATAAAGGGGTGATTTGTACTTTTTTTTTTTTTCTTCTTGAATTTCCTCTTGTTGATTTTTTTTTCCTTTTTTTTTTATTTCCCTGTCACGCCTCATAAAGCACTTCGCCGTGAAATCCAGATGCCCTGGCTCTCGCCTCCAATTAAGCAGGCGCACACACACACACACACACACACACACACACACACACACACACAGACACACACACACACACACACACACACACACACACACACACACACACACACACACACAAACACACAAACACACACACACACACACACACACACACACACACACACACACACACACACACACACACACACACACACACACACACCTATCAGCAGCTCTCGACTGCAGCACATGTGGCAGCCTTTCGTTTCTCGCTGAATAATTACACACACCTCTAACGTGCAAGGGGTGTGTGTTACATAGCAAGAAGGGAAGAAAAAAAACGTATAGATATTGAAAAGAAAAAAAAAACCTGCTCCAGTCGTTCTTGTGGCAGCGATGAAAAAAAAAGCCTTCTTTATTGTTTAATTACAGCTTATGTCTTGTGCAGTAATGTAGCTTTACAATGTGTTTATTAGCTTTCTTTCAGAGTGACACCTTTGTAGGTGTGTGTGTGTAGGGGTGGGTGGGTGTGGGGGGGTATTGGGGTAGGGTGACAGAGAGGAGGGGCAATTCTGGACAGTTTCCAGATTTTAGACAGATGAGAAATGACAGTTATCAGTGTGTGTGTGTGTGTGTGTGTGTGTGTGTGTGTGTGTGTGTGTGTGTGTGTGTGCGTGTGCATGTGCGTGTGCGTGTGTGTGATTTGTGCTTTTTCAACATCACATTTTTTTTCCTTTTATTTCCCATTTACTGTTATAATGAGCTCCATTCTTCCACCAAGATGTTCCACTAGAGATTATGGAGATTTGTTCTCATTCAGCTACAAGGGTGTTAGTAAAGCTGATGTGGGTGAGCTGAGGAGGCCTGGGGATGGCATTCACATTCATCCTAAAGATTTTCAACAGCTCTAAAGCAGGAGATCTTGAACTTCAACATATATAAAGCAGATCTTCATGGAGCTTGGTGTTGTGCACAGGGGTATTGTTATGCTGGAACAGGTTGGGGTCTCCTAGTTCAAGCGAAGGGAATTCATGCGACAGCATCCAAAGACGTCCTGTACAACTGTGTGTACGACTTTATGGTAACAGTTTGGGAAAGAACCACATATGAGTGGAAAAGTCAGGTGTCCAAATACTTTTGCCCATATAGTCTACGCTGCAGTTCTTAGCAACATATACGGCTTAATGTACAATGCAACAATAATCGTCTATAAGTATGTAGTATATATATATATATATATATATATATATATATATATATATATATTTTAATATATTATTATTATTATTTTATATTTATTATTTATATATGATTGATTATTATAATTATATAAATAATAAATAAATCATATTCAGAAAATTCAGGTCGGGTGGGGGGGTGGTGGGGGGGGGCGCTGAGGCTGACCTGTATGAGCAGGAGGACGGCGTGGTAGCGGCTCGTGAGCTGACTGACCCGAACGCTGACCCGAGCACTGACATGGGCGTCTTCCACAACCTGCTGAGCCAAAGCACTCAGAGCCTCCATCTCATCCTGCTTCTGTACTGCCTCGACCTGCCAACCCTGAGAGAGAGAGAGAGAGAGAGAGAGAGAGAGAGAGAGAGAGAGAGAGAGAGAGAGAGAGAGACAGAAAAGGAGAGAGAGAATATTAAATAGATAAAGAGACACAGTAAAGAATAAGATGCAGGACAGAGACAGCGAGAAAGTACAGATAAAACAGTGAAGCAACCCAATATATATATATACACAGAGTTTATATACAGACAGAAAGATCAAGAAAGACAGAATGAGAGAAATATACAAAGTGGCAAACATATAGATAGATAGATAGATAGATAGATAGATAGATAGATAGATAGATAGATAGATAGATAGATAGATAGATAGATAGATAGATAGATAGATAGATAGATAGATAGATAGATAGATAGATAGATAGATAGATAGATAGATAGATAGATAGAGACATGCAGCGAGACAGAGAGCGAGACAAAGACAAAAAAGAGAAAGTGAAAAAGATAGACAGCCTGAAAAGGACAATAATAATGAAAAACATAATTATTATAATTTTCATGAATCATTACAGACAGTGTGTGTATTCAGCACTGGTATAATAATATCAGCTCTGGCCTGAATCTTGTTTACTCTTCACAACGTGTGCACCGGCTGTCCGGTTTCTCCTTCATGTTCCTTATAAGGTCAATGCTTCCTGTTCTCGTGCGCCCGTTGCCATGGTAGTTAATTACTCTCACCTGTTGCCCGTTCCCCTCAATTAGCTTGTCTATTTAAGCGCTGGGTGTAGAGCTCTATTACTGAGCTGCCTTTCACGCTGCCAGGAGTGTGCTGAAATGCTGGCCTGTATTTACATTTTGGCAGCCTCTTTATCAATAAACAAACAAAAAACCTTCTGTTCGACACCCTGTCTTATACGACTTCCTGTTAAATATGTATCCAAATAGATAGCTATGTTACATAAGGCCACACCCACAAGAGACAAGAGTGAATAAAGTGTTGGGTTGCAGGTTCCCTTCTCCTCCTCACCAGGAGCTGCTGTAGCTGTAGCTCTTTAGCAGCACAATTGGAGCGCCTGTCGCTCCTCAGCTTGACTTTGAGTTCAATCTCCACCAGCCACTGGTCCAGGCTCTGAAAGCGTTCCTCCAGCTGCTGCAGTCTGAAGAGCGTCTGCTCCAGGCTGGCTTGCGTGTTCTCCAGCCGGTCCTGATACCCTTGCCACTCTCTCTGCGCCGTCTCCAACGCCCGGTCCTCGATCTGAGGGACGCCCCAAGGGATGACCCGCTCCCGGCTTGACAGAGCTGACTTCAGCAAGGTGTGGCCTTCAGAGCAACGTGATTGTAGCATCTGGGATAAAAAAAGAAGAAATAAACGTCCATCCATGGGAAACAAAAAAACATTCTTAGGTAATCTTTTTTTTCTATACTTACGTGAAGTTCTTTAAGGGTCTTCTCAAGTGTGCTCACATCTCCATCCAAGGGGGAAAGAAGACCCAGGTTGCTCTGCTCCTGCTCCAGCCAGTCCTCAAACATGTGCAGACCTCGCTGGTACTCCTGATGGACCAGGACCAGCTCTTCTGCCTTGCTGACTGCAGCCTGCAATGCCGCACAGATGTTTTATTATTTACTATAAATACTTGATTATTTACTCTGGAGGATTCGCTTCGTTTCACAGACGTACCTTGGCTTTGTCCTTGATTTCTTCGTACTGCTCGCTGAGCTCCTGTACCTCCTGCTGAGTGGCCGAGTGCTCCGGAAGGTTGGAGCCCTTTGTGGCGATGGTTTCTAACAGGCTTGAGTGGCTCAAAACTTCCTCATAAAGCAGCTGTTTCGAAATGCATATCAATATCAATAATCTACAATGGAATGGTGAAATGGTGTTTTTTTTTGTACTGTTTCTTTTGTATCTATAACTTGTTTATCACAGCACTACTGTATATTCACCCATATTTATACTGTATATACTGCATCATATAACATTCATACATGTACATGACTATATCATGTCATTTAAGCATGTTATCTCCCAACATCTATGCACAGTATTTGCATAGTATTTGTATATTACTATATATACACATTTATTATTACCTCCTGCAGCTTCTGTACAGCTTCTTTCTTTCTTTCTTTCTTTCTTTCTTTCTTTCTTTCTTTCTTTCTTTCTTTCTTTCTTTCTTTCTTTCTTTCTTTCTTTCTTTCGGCTTCTCCCATTAGGGGTCGCCGCAGCGGATCATCCGTATTCATGATCCGCATGTTTGATTTGGCACATGTTTTTATGCTGGATGTCCTTCCTAACGCAACCCTCCCCATTTATCCAGGCTTGGGACCGGCACTAAGAGTGCACTGGCTTGTGCGTCTTGGCATCCATTTTTTTTTTCCTCTTGAACCTCAATTCCAAACAAAGTTGTGCTGCTGTGCAAGTTGTAAAAAAACCCAGAACGAAACGATTGGCAAATCTCGTAAAAAATCCATATTATATTCGCAATAAAACAAAAAACATATCAAATAAAAAAAAAAATAAGATAATTTTTTTTATTTGATGGCTGCAACACGTCTCAAAAAAGTTAGAGCAGGGCCATGTTTATCACTGTGCAGCATAATGTCTTCTGTCCATATACATCTGGGACCTCAGCAGACCAGCTGCTGAAGTTTTGTGAGAGGAATGTTGTCTCAATGGACAATGTCTATTTTCACAATAGACATTGTCTCAAAGCAGCTTTACAGAATTTAAGAGTTAAGGTAAACAATGTGTATTTATCACTGGTGATCAGCCATGGCGACTGTGGCAATGTGTCTGATACAGCATTCTGGCTGTTCAACAGTTCGGGGTGTTCTTTGTTGTGTTTTTCGTTTCATGATGCGGCAAATAAGCGATCAGAGAAATGAGAGAGAGTCAGAGAAAGCAAACAAAGAGACAATTGGGGAGAGAAAAACAGAGAAAAAGAGATAAACAGAGGGACAAAAGTAAAAGTGGAATAAGAAAGAGAGAGAGACAAAAACAGTGAGAGCAAATTAAAGAGAAAAACGAGAGGAAAAGGGGTTAGAGACAGAGAGAGTGCGACAGAAAATGTGAGCTATAGAGAGAATTAAAATGAAACAGAGACAAAGAGAGAGATCAAGATCGAGATAAGAGATTCTCTTTGTCCCTATTTTTTGCTTTCATGCTCTTTCACTTTTTTGTCTCTCTTTACGTCTCCCTGTCTCTGTTTTGCTTTCAACTCTTTCACTCTTTTAATCAAGTCTTTCTTTTTGCTCTCCCCCTCATTTTTTTACTCTCTCTTTCTCTCACCATTGGTCTTGGAAAAGAGAGAGAGAGAGAGAGAGAAAGAGAGAGAGAGAGAGAGAGAGAGAGAGAGAGAGAGAGAGAGAGAGAGAGAGAGAGAGAGAGAGAGAGAGAGACATTACAAGAAAGAGAGACACAGACAGAGGGAAAAAAGAGACACAGACAGATAGAGAAAGACAGACATGAAAAAAAAAGAGAGACATCCAGATGGAAAGATGACGTGCAGTATACAAGCCCCTTTGAATTAGTTGCCATAGAAACGATCGTGTATTCGAACTTTTTGATCGAATACGAATCAACACCTTTCTGACCAGTCAGCAGCCAAAATTTAAAAGGCACGGTGGTATGAAACAGTAGATAGTAATGAGTCTAATAATACAGATACATGTAAAGATTTGTTAGCGGGTGTTGTGACGCTCGCACGTGTCCTGGACACACACCTTCGCCTGGCGTAAATTCGCCGTCTTCTCCCTCATCTCAGTGTAGCTTTTATCCGAGTTCCCCAGACTTTCCTGCACTCGCTCTAGCCAGCCCTCGAACTGGCTCACGTCCTCCTGATAGCTGGTCCAGTGAGACAAAGCACCTTCCAGCTGGCTGTGAATACAACACACGCGCACACACACACACACACACACACACACACACACACACACACACACACACACACACACACACACACACGTACGTGTGACAAAATAAATAACTCAGCCTTCTTCCACCAGCTACACACAAACACACATGCATGAACTTCGTGAAGCTTTTTAATATAATTGTTGAACCCAGTTCCAAAAGTTTGTGGACACCTGAGCATAAGATTGCTATGGGCTTCTTTCTAAACATCCCATTCCACATTTAGTCTCTAAAATATAAGCTTATAATAAGCTCCACTCTACTGGGAAGATGTTCCACTAGATTTTTGTGGAGATTTGTGGAGATCCACCTATTAATTAATGTAAAAATAATTAACCACCTCCTGTCCAATCAGAATCGAGAACTCGACATGTGCTGGTCTGATCTCATTTGTAATAACTGTAAGATAACGGTTACAGGACGCTGATAAACTCCGGACCTTTTGCACTGGATGGAGGCTGAGAGAAGCGAGTCCCAGGAGTCTTTAAGGTCCTGGATCTGTTTGCGGACCACAGGAACCCCCTCGGCTGAGGTGTTCCTCTGCACCGCTTCCCCTCGGGTGATGAGCATCTTCAGCTGGATCTCCCGCTCCTGACGTGCCGCTAACAGCTCCTGAAACACCAACAGCGAGATTACTGTTACACTTGATGATGAACGATGAAACACCTGCAGGAATGTGAACGTAGCTTGTTAGTTGTGGCTAAGCCTAGCACACACTTTAGATTAGATAAATCATCGTCCACAATGCAGATGTAACAAATGTTGGTGAAGATGGAATGCTTTTCCAAAAATTTACCTGTAATGATACCTATGCATATACCTATGTACAGTAGTTATACAAGTCACGTGAACATCCTGAAAATTCTGCTGCATATATACTATACGGGATTGGTCAGAAGGTAAATAAACCCAGAGCTCCATACTTTACTGGGCTCCATGAAGGATTTCTGCATGTGGTGGTGTTATTTGGTAAATACAGTGAGTTTAGTTAATGGGTCGAGGCTCAAGATGAATTTGGAGACAAATTCCAATCCAGGAGAAACACTGAGATCGGTGGCTCAATGGTTATAAGCTCGGGGTTATTGATCAGGATGATCTCTGAGTTTATCTTTTCAAAATGCATCGAAGAATATGCATTACATGCATCTGGGGAGGAACAAACATCATCCTCTCCTAATTAGCATCATATTACAGTGTGAAAGGTTCAGATCAATTAGTGCATTCGGTCACATCATAAGTAACGCAAGTCCTCGTACCTCGAGCTGGCTCATTCTGGTCAGCAGGACACTCTTGTCAGCGGTAGAAGTTCTGCAGGTTTCAAGAGTCTGCTGGGTTTCTGAAACCCAGCTCTGAAGTTCCTGTAAGCCCTGGGAGAAGAGCTGATGCTCCCCCACTACACGCTCCACTCGGGAGACTTTCTCCTGTGGAGGTCCAGGAAAAAACATTTTTTAGTTCATATTTAGACAAGAGAGATATAAGTGCAGTGCTGTGCCCTTCGGGATTCCATGCTCTTCCATATTCCATAATCTTCAGCATTAACTTTTTACACTTCCGTGTCCTGTATATTTTAGTAGTCAGCACAGGTCGACATTTCTCTATACTTCAGTATTCCATGTGCTTCAGAATTTCATACACATCAGCATTCCTTACGCTTCAGTAATTGGTACGCTGCAATAAATCTGCCAATTCAGCATTCCTTATGCTTCAGCATTCCTTTCACTTCAGTATTCCCTTCATTTCAGAATTTCATTTACTTCGGCATTCCCTATGCTTCAGTATTCCCTTCACTATTCCCTATGCTTAAGTATTCCCTTCCCTTCAGCTTCATACTTCATAATGCTTCAGTATTCCTAATGCTTCAGAATTTCTAATGCTTCAGTATTCCCTTCACATCAGTATTCTGTGATTTGTCGGAAGGGTAAACAGTACAATTCTGTAAAGCATTTAAGGCACTATTTCCATTAAGTAAGGAAAACCTTCTTAGGCAAAATATTTTCCCTTAATGAATCTCCACAAGTACCCATATTTCTTATAACTGCAACTTAGCACCCTTGTTTAGTTCATCTGTAACAGCGTCATCAGAATCAAAATATTAGCAACCTGGATTAGAAAGGCCTCATGGTGGTGGCTGTTGGCTTTTCAACAAACCCACTGATTGTGTTCCCTCAAGAGCAGCATTAGTAAACAATTAGCAAACAACATTAGAAATCAAACACGGCTTCATGATGGTGAAGTGGGTATGACGTTCAGCCTGCAGTGCTTTCTGCCTGATGAGAGTGTAATAAATCACACGGGGCGATAATGAGAACGCAGAGAACAAACCAACAAACACAGGTTTAAAGGTCAACTGTATTGTGCAGCAGCAGCACTTACAGTACATTCTCCATAATTTAATATTTATACTTCACTGCACAGCGTCTTTTCCTGCAGCTGACCACCACAAAGCTACAGAACATTTCTCTTATACTACATGCTTTCTACTTCTCTCAAACTGGTGTTAAGGCATTTCCAGAGCAGTTTAGTGAAGCACAATTTAATTAAAAACACACTTCTAAAATAATTTTAAACACTCCAGTATTCCCAGAATGTCGGTATTCCCCACACTCTAGTATTCCCTATACTTCAGTATTCCCTACACTCAAGATTTCCCCACACTCCAGTATTCCCTTAACTCTACAATTCTCCATGTCAGTATTCCCTACACTCCAGTATTCCCCACACTTCAGTATTCCCTAAACTCTAGAATTCCTTATGTCGGTATTCCTTATACTTCAGTATTTCTCTATGGTATTATTCATTATACTCCAGTATTCCTTATATTTCTATATATTATACCCTTCAGCATACCCTACACTCCAGTATTCCCTACACACAAGTATTCCCCACATTCCAGTATTCCCTAAACTCTAGAATTCCTAATGTCTGTATTCCCTACACTCTAGTATTCCCTATACTACAGTATTTGACATTATATTATTCATTACACTTCAGTATTCCTTACATTTCTATATAATATACCCTTCAGCATTCCCTACACACAAGTATTCCCTATGTCAGTATTCCATGCATTCCAGTATTCCCTGCAATCTAGTATTCCTATACTTCAGTATTTCTTATTTTATTATTCATTACACTTCAGCATTCCTTACATTTCCATATACTATAACCTTCAGCATACCCTACACTTCTGTAATCCCTACACACCAGTATTCCCTATGTCAGTATTCCATGCATTCCAGTATTCCCTACACTTAAATATACTATAAACCTCAATATTTCCTACACTCCAATATTCCCAACATACCAAAATTCCCTGTTAGTATTCCTACACCTCAATATACTATAAACTTTAGTATTCCACAAACTCTACTTATCCCCATGTTAGTATTCTCTACACTTCAATATACTATAAACTTCATTATTCCTTATACTCTAGTATTCCTTATACTCCAGAATTCCTTACACTCCAGTATTCCCCCATATCAGTATTCCCTTGACTTCAGTGCACCCTAAACTTGGATATTGCTTAAACTTTAGTTTTACTTGCATCAGGATTCCATACACTTTGATATTCAATAATATGTACAGCTCAGTATTCACCACGTCATCATTCTCTACAATTAAGCACTCCGTAGAGTTCAGCGTTCCCTACGTTTCAGCACACAACACATATCGGGATTCCTCACACATCAATATTCCTAACATTCCTAAAGTATGCACTGAGCATTTCTAACTGCATGCACTTATTTCAGCTGTGTGTGAGAAAGTAAGAAGAGGATTTAAACTCGTTACCTTAGTGCGGTTGCTCAGGGCCAAGTACCGCGCTGCAAGCTGACAGACCCGATGCACGAAGCCTTTCCCAGCTGCCTGACCTTCCCACAGGCTGTGAGCTCTCTCTCTCAGCATTCCCAGCTCTGATTCCATGGAGCCCATCTCCTCCAACACCAACTAGCAAGCCGGAACAGTAAACACATTAAAAGCTCAATGCTATATTCTCAGAGTATTCATGATGAAATGTTGTTTGTTGGGTCTCATTTTTAAAATATACACTTAAAATAAAAAAAAATTATGATTTGCTGTCTGACTGAACCAAAGAAATAAAAGTGGACTATTTGTACCATATTGAATTGCACAGCATCATATTGTTTCTTTTGCATGGTATTGTGTTGAATCAAATGGAAATCGGATCGAACTGCATCGTAATTGGAGTGTATCGTTTCGTTGCTTACATATTGAGATTGGAATTGCATCGGCCTCAGTTATGGAAATGCGCATCCCCAGAACATGGTGCAAGGTGGGGAAGGGAAGGGGTGCACAGTGTGGGGCAGAGGAGGGGCAAGGGCAGGATTTTTCTGCAATGAGTGTGTAAAGAAAGAGGACAAGTATGAGACTCGCATTTCCTCTTGTTGGATGAAGCCACTGATGGATTCTGCGCTGATGTTTTACATCTGGGTTGTTCAAGAGAACCAAAAAAACGTTACGAAACTATAAATGAGTTTAACATTTTGAGCAAAAAATGGTAATTATTTCATCATTTGGTTTTCATTTTCGAAAAACAAATGCATGAACGCAGCAGACTTGCACCCGGTTAGCACACCCCCTGCTGGGATTTTAAAAAATAATAATTATTATTTAATTTCCCCAAACAGTCCCATTAAAATACACAGCATAAACATTACCGCAAACGACTTCCAGTCAGCAGTTCTCTTTATTACCAAGTGCAAAAGTTAGCATCCCTGCTGACTAGCTAATTCCTTTCAATAGGCCTCATTACGGTGTCTAATGACAATATTAATGTCTCGAGTGATTTTTTTTTTTTTTGGCTGCACGCTGTCTAGTTAGGAGTTGGTGGGAATAATCAGGAATACAGTGCTCATACACTTGAAAAAAATATTAAAATGGAGAAAAAAACAGAAAACAGGGTGTAAAGTGTGATGGTAAATTGAATATAGAAGGTAGGGTAGGCAGATATGGTAAGTACGCAAAGATAAGTAGATACACAATATGGACAAAAAAGTTGTGGACACCATAGTGTGAGATTTTAGATTTTAAGAGATTTCTTAACAAGCTGCGCTCTTCTTGGAAGATGTTCCACTGGATTTTGTGGAGATTTGTGCAGATTCCTTTAGCCACAAGGGTGTAATGATGTAGGTGAGGTGTCCCAATGGTTTTCATTAGGTTTGGAGCTCTAAAGAAGGAGATATTCCAACCCATGTAAAGCAAATCTTCATGAAGCTGGCAATGGAGGCATTGTCAATTGGCAATTGACGTCCTATACAATTGTGCCTCCAAGTTTTTGGTAACAGTTTGTGGAAGAACCGCATATGGGTGGAAAAGTCTGGTGTTCCAATACTTTTGACCGTATAGTGTATGTACAGTGAGGAAAATAAGTATTTGAACACCCTGCTATTTTGCAAGTTCTCCCACTTAGAAATCATGGAGGGGTCTGAAATTGTCTTCGTAGGTGCATGTCCACTGTGAGAGACATAATCTAAAAAAAAAATCCAGAAATCACAATATATGATTTTTAAACTATTTATTTGTATGATACAGCTGCAAATAAGTATTTGAACACCTGTCTATCAGCTAGAATTCTGACCCTCAAAGACCTGTTAGTCTGCCTTTAAAATGTCCACCTCCACTACATTTATTATCCTAAATTAGATGCACCTGTTTGAGGTTGTTTGCTGCATAAAGACACCTGTCCACCCCATACAATCAGTAAGAATCCAACTTCTAACATGGCCAAGACCAAAGAGCTGTCCAAAGACACTAGAGACAAAATTGTACACCTCCACAAGGCTGGAAAGGGCTACGGGGAAATTGCCAAGCAGCTTGGTGAAAAAAGGTCCACTGTTGGAGCAATCATTAGAAAATGGAAGAAGCTAAACATGACTGTCAATCGCCCTCAGACTGGGGCTCCATGCAAGATCTCACCTCGTGGGGTCTCAATGATCCTAAGGAAGGTGAGAAATCAGCCCAGAACTACACGGGAGGAGCTGGTCAATGACCTGAAAAGAGCTGGGACCAGCGTTTCCAAGGTTACTGTTGGTAATACACTAAGACGTCATGGTTTGAAATCATGCATGGCACGGAAGGTTCCCCTGCTTAAACCAGCACATGTCCAGGCACGTCTTAAGTTTGCCAATGACCATTTGGATGATCCAGAGGAGTCATGGGAGAAAGTCATGTGGTCAGATGAGACCGAAATAGAACTTTTGGGTCATAATTCCACTAAACGTGTTTGGAGGAAGAAGAATGATGAGTACCATCCCAAGAACACCATCCCTACTGTGAAGCATGGGGGTGGTAGCATCATGCTTTGGGGGTGTTTTTCTGCACATGAGACAGGGTGACTGCACTGTATTAAGGAGAGGATGACCGGGGCCATGTATTGCGAGATTTTGGGGAACAACCTCCTTCCCTCAGTTAGAGCATTGAAGATGGGTCGAGGCTGGGTCTTCCAACATTACAATGACCCGAAGCACACAGCCAGGATAACCAAGGAGTGGCTCTGTAAGAAGCATATCAAGGTTCTGGCGTGGTCTAGCCAGTCTCCAGACCTAAACCCAATAGAGAATCTTTGGAGGGAGCTCAAACTCTGTGTTTCTCAGCGACAGGCCAGAAACCTGACTGATCTAGAGAAGATCTGTGTGGAGGAGTGGGCCAAAATCCCTCCTGCAGTGTGTGCAAACCTGGTGAAAAACTACAGGAAACCTTTGACCTCTGTAATTGCAAACAAAGGCTACTGTACCAAATATTAACATTGACTTTCTCAGGTGTTCAAATACTTATTTGCAGCTGTATCATACAAATAAATAGTTACAAAATCATATATTGTGATTTCTGTTTTTTTTTTAGATTATGTCTCTCACAGTGGACATGCACCTACGATGACATTTTCAGACCCCTCCATGATTTCTAAGTGGGAGAACTTGCAAAATAGCAGGGTGTTCAAATACTTATTTTCCTCACTGTACATAATTAGCTGTAGACAACTGCAATCAAGCGTTTGCGATAACTTGCATTGAGTCTGTTACAGCGCTGTGGAGGAATTTCGCTCCACTCATCTATGCACAATTGTTGTAATTTAGCCACATTGGAAGATTTTCGAACATGAACCCCCTTTTTAAAGTCATGTCACAGCATCTCAATAGGATTCCGGTCAGGACTTTGACTAGGCCACTCCAAAGTCTTCCTTTTGTTTTTCTTCAGCCATTCAAAGGTGGACTTGCTGGTTTGTTTTGGATCATTGTCCTGCTGCAGAACCCAAGTTCGCCTCAGCTTGAGGTCATGAACAGATGGCCAGACATTCGCCTCCAGAATATTTTGGTAAACAGCAGAATTCATGGTTCCATTTATCACAGCAAGTCTTCCAGGTCCTGAAGCAGCAAAACAGCCCCAGACCATCACACTACCACCACCATATTTTACTGTTGGTATGATGTTCTTTTTTTGAAATGCGGTGGTACTTTTACGCCAGACGTAATGTGGCACCTGACGTATATCGACTGCGACTAATTATGCGAATCTAAGCATTTCCTGACTTCTAAATGAGTGTGTTTAACGGGGCGAGAGCAGAAAGATGCGGTGTTACTAGGGGGTAACATGTCCCCCCGGTATCATTAGAGCTCACTACTAGAGACCTGCACTCCCGGGGGACCGGGGACGCAAACGAGTGTGGCGCAGGACAAGATTTGATGGGTGAATGCGGTAAAATACTCGCGTGCGGGCGGGTTCCGGGAGAATAAAATCATTCGCAGGACTCAGGCAAAATGGTCTTTAAAATATATATATATATATATATATATATATATATAAAAATAATAAACTACTAAAACCAAATAAACTGTTATGTATCTACTGCACAAAAGCAACAATGGCAACTAAAATAAAAAGTTCCTTGTTCATGTCCATGTTCATTATTTACAAAAAATTCTAACTCAAATAAAAGGAAACCTTTGTTAATTTTACTTTTTTTTTTATTCATATTCAAAAGGGAAGTAAGTAAAACATGCAAAAAAAAAAAAAAAAAGCAGAGGAGCAGGAAGAAGCAGTCAGTGCATTGAAAATAAAACTAATAAAACATTTTACGTGTGGGCTTTTGTGGGCGGTAACGGGACAAAACTGAAATATTGCAGGCATGAGAAAGAAACATATTTCTGCAGGAGCAGGACTACAAAATTTGTCCTGCTCAGGGGAAAGAATCGGGAGCGGGACAAAACCTAAATATTGCGAGTGGGAGCAGGACAGAACAATCCGTCCTGTGCAGGTCTCTACTCTGTACCTGCAGTTTGCTCAGCTCCAGTCTCTTCGCGGGGAGATCATGAAGACGAGCGCTGCTCTCCTGTACGCTCATCTCCGTTCTGTTAATCCAGTCCTGAAGAGGCTCCACACTCGCCTCAAACTCCTGCATCTGACACTGCAGACCCTGACACACACACACACACACACACACACACACACACACACACACACACACACACACACACACAGACCTCAGTTTCTGTACCTTTGGGTAATATGCTCTCATTAAAATTGTGCTTACACGCTGAAATATTCTCAGCCTGCAGAAACTCCGGAGGAAAAAAATACATGCAGAAGATAAAACAGAAGATTGTCACGTATCGCTGCGAAATATATATTGCGATGTTAATGATTATACAGTATTATAGGTATTAGGATGTTTTTATTCATACATTTGTACCACAAATTGTCACGTCTCAAGCTTGGATATCATGTCAGTTTGTATTTATGACACCATGAGCTTTGTTTCGTGTCCTGTCGTAGCTCTGCTACCTTGCAGTGCTCACCTTAACAGTGCTAATTCGATTCGAAGTCTTCATTTTGTCACGTTCTGGGCTCATTGTTATTTATTGTACTTATGGGTGCTATAGAGCTTCCGGAACTTCCATGAAGTACCATATAAGCTGAGTTTAAAACCGGATTGAAGAAGCTAATGCACGTTTTAACCAATATCCCAGAATGTCTGAATTTAAACTATATGTCCATCTTAGTCTACAGATTTGTACAAATGTGTCAATACCTTAAAATATTATCATCATATTAACGTATTATCTCTAAGGAAGGCTCCACACGGTGGTATCGTGAGGGTGCTAATAATTTCCAACTCAGTACTTAGCGGGAAAAGCAGATTTGCTTATAAGAAGTGACTCGCTGTACATTTTACTTGCTATTTATTCCTTCTCGCTTACCTGTAATACGGTCTCTCTCTGATTCAGGTTGTCCATCAGGTTCCTCCAGTCATCTTTGGCAGCGTTGACTTTAGCCCTGACCACCTCCAGCTTGTCAGCAGACACCACCGCAGTGAGACGCTCGCCGTGGGAGAGCACGTCATTTAACCGGGTCTGCCCTTGCTCGCTGTCACTCAGGAACTCCTGCGGAGCACAAAGCGTCGAGATGTCACTCAGACACACCACTTAGCCTGCTAAAGACCAAACGTTCACGTCCGTAAACCGCCAGAACGAAGCGTCCTTCCCAACCACTACAACCACCCCCCTTGTCTCAGCACCATCTGTGATGCTCGCCTGCTCACGTTCTCTCGACTCGGCTCATATAGCGTGAAATATAATAACACCTGCCATATTGAGCACTGAGCAGATTCAGCTACGCAGAAAACATCCGAAATTTTGCAGATATAAATAATCAAATAAATAAATAAATAAAAGAGTGGCCCGTGTTTCTCCACTGAAGCCGTGACGTCTGTTTCAATGTGCAGCCGTACATCATTCCCATGCAAAGGCGCTGTCCAGGGTCCTCATGGCTTTTTTATGCTCCTAATTGAGGCTATAGAACAGACCACTCTGGCATGTCCTTGGCTATTTTGGGGGGTTCATAAAGTGGCCCATGGGACCTGGGAAAGGCTTGTCACTTTGTCAAAGCCTGGCTCATATCTGGCTAGCGACCTGCTGGGGCCAATCTGGACCTCGACCAAGACTTCTACTGCTGGCCGTTCATTTTGCGTTAATACTCCAGCTCCAATAACTTCTCCTTTTATTAATGATGCATTACACTACATTTATGGCAGATTCTATTATCCAGAGTGACTTAAAACTGAGCAGTTGAAGGTTAAGGGCCTTTCATTAGGACTTAGTGGTGCTGGGATTTAATCTCACGACCTTCCAGTCTAAGGTTCAAAGCCTTAACCACTGAAATACCACCTCATTTACAGCATTTGGCAGACGACCTTCAGACTGATTTACAATTATCTCATTTATACACAGAGCAGTTGAGGGCTGAGGGTCTTGCTCAAGGGCCCAGCAGTGGCAGCTTGTTAATGCTTGGATTTGAACTCACAACCTTCTGATCAAAAGTCCAACAATTTAGCCACTGATGTTTCATATACATGCAAAAAATGCAACAAACCGATCACAATTCAAATGTCTAGAATGAATAACAACAGTCCGATACAATGGGCTCAGTTTAGTTAACACGTTTATTTTGATAGCCCTAATTTGGAGGGGAAATGGCTGCCGGTTCTGTGACTGAATGCTACTCGTTTGTTTTTTTCCACAAAAATCTTTCTTTTTTCCTTGAGGTGAGTTGTTGTCATGGAGACTGCTCCCCGGCTCCAGACATGCTGGCCGTTATCTGAAGCCTGTGCTGAGGGAGGAAGCGGGAATGTTCTGGCTTGGTACCTGGATCCTCTGGAGGCTGCTGGAAGCTTCCTGAATGCTGTGAGGAGAGTCGAAGCATTTAGCCGTGGAGATGTTGACGTTCACCAGCCACTGACGAAAATCACGAAGAGACGAGCGGAAACGCTGCTCCAACAGCTTCTCCTTGTTCTGACACTCGCGAGATGCTCGCAGACTCAGACTGCACACACACACACACACACACACACACACACACACACACAAAAAGAGAGGGAAGAAAGGAAGAAACAGATTTAAAGACAATGAAATAGAGAGGAAACAGAAAGTAATGGTGAGAGAGAGAGAGAGAGAGAGAGAGAGAGAGAGAGAGAGAGAGAGAGAGAGAGATTAATAAACAGAAAAAGAGATTGAGAGAAAAATAAACGGATAGGAAGAAAAATGGAAAAAGAAAAAGAGACAGAAAGATCTGTTTAATAATTTATTTAATAAAGTGCTAAAAATGTTGTAAAACACACACATACACACACACACACACACACACACACACAAAACATGCACGCACAGACACTTAAACACACAAAAATACACACGCAAAAGTACACTAACAAACACATAAACTCATGCACACAGACACTTTCATACAAAATACACAAATGCACGCAGACACACACACACACACACACACACACACACACACACACACACACACACACATGCATACGCACACAGACATTTAAATACAAAAAAAAAAAATGCAGAAACACACACACAAAAGCACACACACACACACACACACACACACACACACACACACACACACACACACACACACACAAACACACATAAAATATGCACACACACAAAAAACATGCACACAGACACATACAAAAGAAACACACATGCACACAGAAACACACGCACACATACACACACAAAACATGCACACAGACACTTCGCCACATACCCAAACACCCAAACACCCAAACACAAACACACACACACAAAACATGCACACAGACACTTCGCCCCCCCCCCCCCCCACACACACACACACAAAGCATGCACACAGATGTGTACACAAACAAAAACATGCTCACAGACACTTTCATACAAAAAAACCCACAAACATACACACAATCACACACAAACACATAATAACATGCACACAGAAAAAAGTAAAAAACACAAACACAGAAAGACACACAAAACATTCACACAGACACTTAAATAAGAAATAATAAAATAAAAAAACAGAAACACACACACACACA
>NC_139588.1:22225976-22245976 GCF_946808225.1 Silurus aristotelis | reverse complement strand
GTACTGTATAGAGTGTATGTGTAATGTATAGTGTGTAGTGTATAGAGTGTGTGTACTGTATAGAGTGTGTAGTGTATAGAGTGTGTGTGTAATGTATAGAGTGTGTGTGTAATGTATAGCGTGTGTAGTGTATAGAGTGTGTGTACTGTATAGAGTGTATGTGTAATGTATAGAGTGTGTGTACTGTATAGAGTGTATGTGTAATGTATAGAGTGTGTACTGTATAGAGTGTGTGTACTGTATAGAGTGTATGTGTAATGTATAGAGTGTAGTGTATAGAGTGTATGTGTAATGTATAGAGTGTGTAGTGTATAGAGTGTGTGTACTGTATAGAGTGTATGTGTAATGTATAGAGTGTGTACTGTATAGAGTGTGTGTACTGTATAGAGTGTGTACTGTATAGTATGTGTACTGTATAGAGTGTGTGTACTGTATAGAGTGTGTAGTGTATAGAGTGTGTGTACTGTATAGAGTGTATGTGTAATGTATAGTGTGTAGTGTATAGAGTGTGTGTACTGTATAGAGTGTGTAGTGTATAGAGTGTGTGTGTAATGTATAGAGTGTGTAGTGTATAGAGTGTGTGTACTGTATAGAGTGTGTGGTGTATAGAGTGTGTGTGTAACATATAGAGTGTGTAGTGTATAGAGTGTGTGTACTGTATAGAGTGTATGTGTAATGTATAGAGTGTGTACTGCATATAGTGTGTGTACTGTATAGTGTATGTGTAACGTATAGAGTGTGTAGTGTATAGAGTGTGTAGTGTATAGAGTGTATGTTTAATGTATAGAGTGTGTAGTGTATAGAGTGTGTGTAGTATATAGAGTATTTACTGTATAGAGTGTGTAGTGTATAGAGTGTGTGTAATATATAGAGTGTGTACTGTATAGAGTGTGTGTAATGTATAGAGTGTATATGTAATGTATAGAGTGTAGTGTATAGAGTGTGTGTACTGTATAGAGTGTGTAGTGTATAGAGTGTGTGTGTAATGTATAGAGTGTGTAGTGTATAGAGTGTGTGTACTGTATAGAGTGTATGTGTACTGTATAGAGTGTAGTGTATAGAGTGTGTGTACTGTTTAGAGTGTGTAGTGTATCGAGTGTGTGTGTAATGTATAGAGTGTGTGTACTCTATAGAGTGTATGTGTAATGTATAGAGTGTGTACTGTATAGAGTGTGTGTACTGTATAGAGTGTATGTGTAATGTATAGAGTGTGTAGTGTATAGAGTGTGTGTACTATATAGAGTGTATGTGTAATGTATAGAGTGTAGTGTATAGAGTGTATGTGTAATGTATAGAGTGTGTAGTGTATAGAGTGTGTGTACTGTATAGAGTGTATGTGTAATGTATAGAGTGTGTAGTGTATAGAGTGTGTGTACTGTATAGAGTGTATGTGTAGTGTATAGAGTGTAGTGTATAGAGTGTATGTGTAATGTATAGAGTGTGTAGTGTATAGAGTGTGTGTACTGTATAGAGTGTATGTGTAATGTATAGAGTGTGTACTGTATAGAGTGTGTGTACTGTATAGAGTGTATGTGTAATGTATAGAGTGTGTACTGTATAGAGTGTGTGTACTGTATAGAGTGTGTACTGTATAGAGTGTATGAGTACTGTATAGAGTGTGTACTCCATAGAGTGTCTACTGTATAGTGTGTGCACTGTATAAAGTACACACTATACACACACACACACACACACACACACACACACACACACACACACTACACAGTACACTACACAGTACACTCTCTACAATACACACACAACACAGACACACACATTCTCTCTACAGTACATATACTTGCTTTACAGTACACACACTATACAGTACAGTGTGTATGTGTGTATGTGTGTGTGTGTGTGTGTGTACTGTATAATATGTAAACTGTAAAGAAATTGTGTACACTGTATAGAGTGTGTACAGAGTGTGTCAGGATATATAGTGTGTGTAAAGTGTAGTGTTGTCAGGATCTTCCGGGCACACAGCGAGCACTTCCGGTTCTGCGAAGCGCGCCTTTTCTTGTCTGCGGCCATCTTGCCGTTTTTCCCGCAACTCTTGGTATTGAAAGATACCCAACACTTTAGCTCGGGGCTAGATTATCTTACCAGCTCCCTAGCCCTTGAGATTATTCTTGCCACCCTGCCTGTTCTGGATTCTGCTCCTGTTCCTGTTTCTGCTCCTGTTCCTGTTCCTGTTCCTGCTCCTGTTCCTGCTCCTGTTCCTGTTCCTGCTCCTGTTCCTGCTCCTGCTCCTGTTCCTGTTCCTGCTCCTGCTCCTGCTCCTGTTCCTGCTCCTGCTCCTGTTCCTGCTCCTGTTCCTGTTCCTGCTCCTGTTCCTGCTCCTGTTCCTGTTCCTGCTCCTGCTCCTGTTCGGCTTGTGTTTCTGCCCTGCCTATATTGTTCTGTTTGCTGGCTTTTGGTTTTTTTTGGACTGTTTTGAATTTTGGTTTTGGTTCTCCCTGCATAGCCCTGTTTGCCTGTGTTTCTGACCCTGGACTGTTTTTGGACTGTGTTTTTGCCTTGCCCAATTGTTTAGTGTGTTTTTTTATTAAAGCCTGTATTTTCCTTACTCCCTGTCACATCCTGCATTTGGGTCCTCACTCACCTGCAAGAGTTTCTGACAGAATAATCTGGCCGTGATTCGTGTCTCATGAGATTCCTGACAAGTATATGTAATGTGTATAGAGTGTAAGTAATGTGTATTGAGTGTATACTGTTTAAACTCAAATACCACATATTCCTCCTTACAAATACCAGAACCCTTTATAAACACAAGTAAAACAATTAATAAAATAAACATTAGACATAATGTTTTTTCTGCTCAAATTATAAAACCCGATACAGTCTGTTTGAGTTACACAGAAAGTACTGCTCATCCTGAAGGTCACTGTTTACCATGAGTTCACAGAAAAAAAAGAATCCCAGAAATATCTCTCCTGTATCCACACACACACACACACACACACACACACACACACACACACACACCCCACACACACCCCACACACACATAGCCAAGGGCAAATAAAAGTCCATCAAGCTGATCAATAAGAAAAATCTATATTTTTTGTTTCATTCCATTTTTCTTCTAACACGTTTTCACTGTGCAGTGATGATCAGCTCAGGACATATACGAAGGAGAAGAAGTCAGAACAAAACCAGAGATTCACTATCTTCATTTTGAGCTGTTTTTTGAGGCTCAATCTGATTATACAAAAAGAAGGCGGTTGGAAAGGGGGGGGGGGGGGGGGGTTTAGGGGCAACAAAATAGTTACACCACAAACACAATTGAAGAAAACAGAGACAGGGCTTCAAACAAGCTCAGATAGTGATGTCAGCGAAGTAAATTATTAACTCTGAACCAATCACATCCAAGATCAGAAGACGATAACAACTTGGTATGTGGTTGCTATGGAAATGCTGTATTTTGTTGTAAACTAGTATTTAAATGCTGAAATCCCACTTGTGTCAAAGTTTAAGAAACGTGAGCTGGTTTGCCAGCAGTTAGCTGATCAACCAGTATGTGCATAAAAATATTAGCTGTCAGGAGGACATAGGGGGTTACTCTAAATGTGCAAATTGTTGTGTATGGTTTAATATATGGTTTGATGAATGAAATGTGTGTGAATGTTTTAGACCACAACAGTTAAAGATTTAGACTTATAAATTATTAATTGGGTTATTTATTTATTTATTTATTCGAAAATAGGCCATATAACCCATTAGAAAAATAAAAAAATTACATTAATTAAAGATTAAATTAGGAATTTTCCCTTTGATGAAAAAGCAGATTTGCTTATTTTAAGACAAATTTAAGAAAAGCAACATAATAAAAAAAAAAATAGTAAACCTATTACTTAATTTAAATTGTTCATGAAAAAATATACATAAAAAAGTAATTGTAAAATAGTTTGAGTTGTTATTAATAAATTAATATCGAAATAATAAATAAATAAATAAATAAATAAATAAATAAATAAATAAATAGAAATTTGGATAATTGGGTTGCAATTAAAGTTTTAAAGAAAAGAAATACATAAATAACAAAGAATAATTTTATTTACCAGAAATAAAGGAAAAGAAAAGAAACAGACAAAATAAATAAATACAAATTTGCTGATTGGCTTATAATAATCTTTTGCAACAAATTTCACAAAAGAAAATATGCATAAATAACAAATCAGAAAAAATCTCTTCTATTGGCTCTGCAGAAATTTGGTTCAAAATAAACTCTGATCACATTTGGACTTTCGATAAATCTTTTTCTTATTCTGTAAAAAAAAAAGATTTCTCGCACTTTATTTCACATATTTGCTTAATTTTCTCACCCGAACTTCCATTAGCCTTCTTTCGATGGAGGCGGAGTCACCAGATGGGTCAGAACATCTCTGAAGCTCCTCCCCTTTGGACATTAGCCAATCGGTGAGCTCTCTGACTGTCGCCATGTACTTCTCGTGCTCGAAAACGACGCCTTCTGAAAATCTGACTCTCTCCTGTGAAGTGTGATTGGTTAAACACATTATTAATATTATTATTATTACAATTATTTTCTTTTTAGCTCATCATTTGAGGGTCACCTCTGCAGCGGCTCTGGCATCATCGAACTGCTCCCGGAGCTGAGCGGTCTCCTCCTCCTTGAAGGTGGGGTCTCCGGTGCGCTTGTACAGCTCGGCAGCGCTCTCCTCTAAATAACACAGCGCCCCTTGGTGGTCCTCTACGTCGGCCGAGAGCAGGCACAGTCTGTCCAGCTGCTGCCTCTTTTCTCGGAGACCCAGCTGAGGCTCCAGTGGACCTTTCACCTCAGCTTCCACCTGCTCCAACCAGGTCCTGAGCTGGGCTTGAGACTCCACAAACAGCCCCCACTGACTCACCGTCCACTCCAGACGACTAAACACATACACGTTTCTGTTTTGTTTAATATTTTATTATATATATATATATATATATATATATATATATATATATATATATACATACACTATATGGACAAATGTTTGTGGACATCTGACCATAAGGTTGCCACGTGCTTCATTTTGAACATCACATTTCATATTTAATCTCCATTGCATGTTATAATAACCTCCAATCTCCTGAGAAGATGTTCCACTAGATTTTGTAACCACAAAGACTTTAGTAAAGTCAGGTAGTGATGTAGGGTGAGGTGAGGAGGCCTGGGGTGCAGTGTTCACATTCATCCTGAAAGGTGATTAATAGGACCAATTGGAGCTCTATAGCAAAAGATCTTCCACTTCAATCCCTGGAAAGCATATCTTCATAGAGCTGGCTTTGTGTTCAGAGGAATTGCCACACTGGAACAGGTTTGTGTCTTTTACTGCAAGTGAATGGAAACCTTAATGCCACCACATCCAAAGACATCTAATACAATTGTGTTTGTGGTAAGAGTTTGGGCGAAGAACCATATATAAGTGGAAATGTCAGGTGTCCTAATATGTTTGTCCATATAGTGTATGTTCACACTTTTTTTTGTCATTTACTTTATTTCGTTGCTTTGATCAGAAATAATATCAAATGTTCGATTTTTCATAAGCAGATCCCCAACATGTCTACATACACCAACTTTAACTATAGTTCCAATCATTTACAGTATATGTGTACTGTATATTAGGGGTGTAACGGTACACAGAATTTACGGTTCTGTACAAAACTCAAGGTTTTTAAGTCACGGTTTGGTTTCATCTCGATGCGGTTAGGGGGGAAAAATGCAAAACATATTACAATTATGTTAAGTTTTACTTATTTCAGCATACGTTAGGAAAAGTCCATGTTCCTTCCATCCTTTATTTATTCACTCCCTTGATATGCGGAATGGTTGGATTTTCTCTTTGTAAAAGGAACTTTTGAAGCCGTACATAAAATACTAAGGAATTTATATCGCTGGACTGTCGTAAAAACGTTGGCAGGAAGTGGCACTGATTTCGCAAATTAAAATCGTTGTTTTACAGCGCACAACAAATCGTATTTTCACAGTGACACTGCGCTAACTCTATTTCCTTTTTTACACCCCTGGCAATTTTTGTGTACGTTCTTATACAGCATAGCGTTAATTGGAGTCGCGCGATAAAAGAATGAACAACTCAGACCAAAAAGGTCAAGAGATAAACTACTGAATTCTGTTTCCTGTACACACTGCAACCTACGTCAATTTTGCGATGCTTCACTCATGTGCGTACAGCAGAAAATAAACGAATCGCCTTTTCTGAGTTACATCAAAGACATGTTAAAAATGAACGAATACGTCACTAATCACTACACAATCGCAGCTTTGAACAGTACTCTGGGTTCCGTCATTTATCGTTTTGTTTCTACAGAAAATATTTAAGAATTGAACCCACTGGTGCAAAAAACAAAAAACATTAAGTGAGTGAGAGTTTAATTGGTAGAAATGGTTTGTTAATGAGAGATAAGAGGAAAATACATAAACAGTATAAATATATATACACAAATATACATACCTGTGGCAGCTCATAGCCCTTAAAAGCAGTGCCGCCCAGGCGTCCTCCACTTCCTTTAGCTTAGACCCGATCACTTCCTGTCCAGCGTCTCCACTGCTTTTTATGACGAGCTCGCCCTTCCCAGCAGCCATGTTCAGCTTTATCTCTCCCTCACCCTTCATTAACAGGATATCCTGTATACACACACACACACACACACACACACACACACACACACACACACACACACACACACACACACAGAGCTACTGTAGAAATATTCTAAATATATCATCCAGCGAAAGGACAGACAGCGGGGTCAAGGATCATCACGTGTTTCTCAGGTTTATACTGAGAGTTAGTTACAACATCGCACAAGGATACGAGTTCAGCTAAAAACTATTGGCACCCTTGGTAAAAAGATAAAATAAAAATACAAATAAAATATAAAATGTTTATTTACAAAAAAACAACCTTTAAATTGTTTCCTGTAAAAGGATGCTTTAAAGTATTGGCATCCCCTACCACTGATACTCGGTAATTTGGTGAGCCTGGCATGTCGAAATCGTAAAATGATTTTCGATCACAGAGACATTTTTTTACGGGGTTTAAACTTGAACGGTGGTTGCAAAGCAGTGATGTATGTTGAAGTGGGGTGTTAAAGAAATACAGAAACACTAGATTACAAGAGATTACAATATATTTATCATTTATTCTCGATAATGAGATCAATTCTGCAATTTCAAAACAATTTTATTCAGTTGTTTTTAATATGTTAATAGGAATAGTCACAATAGAAAATTTGCATAAATCAGGGGGATAAAATGCGACTCCAAGTATAAAACGTGTAATCATTTACAGCATTTGCCAGACACCGTTATCCAGTCACATGATCTTGTTAATTCCCCTGTGCACTTAAGTTAAAGGACCTTGTACAAGTGGCCCCACAATGGCAGTTTGGTGGAACTCATTACTTTTTTTTTCAGAAGTGTAACATCTAAACCACTGAGCTTCCACCTCCAAGTTTAAAAGCTTATTATCAACACATGCTGCCAACAATTAACTTGCAATCATAGTGATAGCTATGTGGATAAGGTGTTGGATTTCTGCTCAAATGGCTGTGAGTTCCAATCCTCAAACCACCATATTGTCACTTCTGGTTCCTTGAGCAAGGTCTCTAAACCTTAACTGAGATAACTGTTATTACATTTATAGCATTAATATTATTATTACATTATCCATAGTGACATATTCATCTCATTCATACAACTAATTAAGTAGCTATTGGGTTAAGGGCCTTGCTCAGGGGCCCATCAGTGGTAGCTTGGTGGGGCTGTAATTTGAATTCACAACCTTCAGATCCAAAGTCCAATGCCTTATACTCTTATCTATCTTCTGGCATAAGTCCCTCTAGATAAGGCTGTTTGCCAAATATACATAAATAGAAATATGTGTTTTATTTATTTTTTGTTACATTTAATGTTAGGAAACATTTCAAACAAACAAGACAGAAAGCAATCCCTTCTTCTAGAAACCAGCGTAATCATCAGGGCAAAACCCAAATAAAATTAATGTTGCCTTAAAATCGACCCTGATTAAACCTCTGTGACCTTAACCTGAGCTCAGATCTATCCAAGTCCGACTAAGAATATCTCCTCATACCTGCACTTGTTCCAGTCTCTCCTCCACCTCCTTTCTATTTCCCTCGGTGCTCTCTAGCATCTCCAGCCTGCCCTTCACCTCCTCTAGCCAGTCCCCCATGGCTCTCAGCACCTCTCCGAAGGCCTGGTACTCCTGCAGGTGATGAAGGCGACTCCACGCCTCCTGGAGCAGAGCCTGATGGGAGGACAGGAGCTCAGCGGGGACGCTGTTCACCTCGGGCAGGAGAAGAGACGCCTGATACAGCCGCTCCACAGACGGCCTAAGAACAAACACACTGTTTTTATAATGTCTTTATCAGTTGACAATAAAATGAATAAGTCTACATTGCTAGTTTTCACCCAAAGGTCAGAAAACGAATGACGAAAAAAAATTAAACAAGCCTCGGAATTAAAGCAACCATAAAGATAATTGTTTTAATTATAATTATTGATTAACAAATTGAGGGCCAATTTGGCTCAATGGTTACTGATCAGAAGGTTGTGGGTTTAAGCCCTATTATCTCCAAGCTGCCACTGTTTGTCTCTTGAGTAAGGCCCTTAACCTTGTCGGTTTCAAGGGTAATGCATCATGGCTGACCCTCCGCTCTGACCCCAGCTTCCTACCAACCTCAGATATGCGAAGAAAGAATTTAATTCTACTGTAGTGTAAACGTGACAAGTACAAGCCTTTTTCTTCCTCTTTCTTTTTCTTTTTTTAAACATATAATGGAATATAAGGGCTTTAGGATGGATTAGATGGATCCAAAAAGAAGAACGTGACCAGTAATATAGTCCCTAAAACAGCCTGCTACAATGGTGTAGGACTGCAGTTGGCATGAACATTACTGCATTTAAGTGTCTATTACTGAATAGTACATCTTAACAATGATCAAACTCTAAGGATAAAGTCCCTTCTGAGTCTGGTTCCACTCAAGGTTTCTTCCTCATACCATCTCAGGGAGTTTTTCTTTCCCACAGTCACCACTGGCTCAGTCATTATGAAAAAATTATTGGTACTAAACTAAATATAAATTCATTATTATAAGCACTAAATATAAATTCGTATTTTGTAACCTATTTATTTCTGTAAAGCTGCTTTTGAACAATGTTAATTGTTGAAATGTGATACAAATAAAACTCAAAAATCAAATACATGAAAACAAACCTTCTCACAAGCAGCTCTTTGTGGATTTCTGCCACTCGTTTTAGCTGTGCAGAGCAATCAGGAACTCCTGGCTGGCTCGCTCCAAACACAGCTGCCTCTTTATGCAGGTTTTTCTCCATCTGCCTCAGCCAGTGTCTCATCTCGTCCACACTGACCTCCAACCTTAATAAGTCATTGATAAATAGTCAATTCCAAAAATCCTATACATTATGGACAAAAGAATGTGGACACCAGAGCATAAGATTGCTTTGTGCTTTTTGAAGATTCAAATTCCACATTTATTCCCTGTTTGCTCTTATAATAACCTCCACTCTTCTGGGAAGATGTTCCACTAGATTTTGTGGAGATTCATTCAGCCTCAAGGGTGTTAGTAAAGTCAGGTACTGATGTAGGTGAGGTGAGGAGGCAGGTCAGTGAGGCAGCATAAAAAGGAGGCTTCATATCTCTTAAAGAAAAAAAAGTGGGTGCTAGCCTTCACCAGCTTTTAGTTTTAAGCATTCCATGATGAGATGGAAACAATTTATGGAGACAATTCACAGAAATAATACATTTTTGAAAAAACTATATAAATTATATTTTTATTAATTGATTTTGAATATAATATATATGTATATGTATATATATATATATATATACATGTATTCTTGTAGACATTTTACAAAACGTGTTTAAAAGTTGAAAAACCCGTTTTAAAAATATAAATATATTAAAAAGTATATATTTATAAATACTTACTTATAAATACTTATAACACTTAAATTACATTTCCCTCGTAGAAACTAATTTGCTATTTAATGTATATCATTATTTAATGCATAATGCAATATTTGTGCCTCACCCATCCTGCAGGGCGGCGCTCTGCTCCAAACTCCGCACTCTCTGTCTGCAAGCCGCACTAAATCCATCCAGCTCCAGCTGACACGATGCCAGACGCTCCTGCACTCCTCCAGCTGCAGATTTCGACAGGTATTTTAGGAGCTTTTCTTTCTCTTCACGAATCCTACTCAGGCGTTCCTCACCTTCTCCAAGCTGCTGCAGGGAAACCTGAAGGATGATGAATGTGTTACAGAAATCCAGCAGGTTTTATAGCCAAGGCAGTGCAGCTTGGCTTCATTTAAATACTTTAATTAGAATGATTTGCGGACTAAATACAACAAACATCATTATGCTGCTACCTGGAGCCTCTGCAGCTGAGTGGTGGGCTCAGGACCATCTCCTACTCCCTCAGAGATCTCCTCAGTACCTGCTCTCAGCTCCGAGAGCCAACTGTGGAACTCCTGTGTGAGTTCTGTGAGTGAGGAAAGGAGGAGAGATGGACAGAGAGCAAAGAGGCAAAGCAAAACACAGGTATGGATCACTGATGGACCAACCCTAGTGCTTATTAGAGCAGATGGTCTGTGTGGGTAGATCTGGATGGAAAAAAAAAATCTGGTTGTCGTAGTAACAAAAAAAGCCTAATCGATTGATCAGACTGTGGATCTGTGAAGGAGAACCTGTGTGTGTGTGTGTGTGTGTGTCCACTTGTAAATATATATATATGTACATACAGTCACTTGTCAGTGATCAGACCGTACGCCACACACTGCAACAAGTCGGTTTGCATCACCGTCAATTTGCTAAGGACAACATGTCCAAGAGCATAAATTACTGGAACCATGTCCTGTGGTCTGATGCGACTAAGATAAACTTGTTTGGATTAGATGGTGTCCAGCATGTGTGGTGACACCCTGGTGATGAGAACCAAGAAAATTGTGTCTTGCCTACATTCAAACATGGTGGTGGTATCATCATGGTCTGGGGCTGCTATACAAGCTGCATATTGACTACTATAAAATATACCTACCATTAAAACTGTGTACAAGCATTTCCTGTAGAGCTCGCAGGATCTGACCGGAGCGCTGATCTGCCGCTTCACTTCGCTTCACCAGCTCGGTGATGCTGGTACCCAAAGCGGTTAGTTGCTGAGCCGGATATGCTCTACAAAGTACTCTTAGAGACTCGCCCGTCACATCTAAACCACTATCCACCTGTTTCAGAGTCTTCTGGAGCTCCTGAAATACCAAACATCCATGATAAATACACACTTTTTTTTTTTACACATTCTTAAAAATATCATTAAATACACACATTGAAAAATAACAAATCAGATACCCGCGGTCAAAAGTCATTTTGGTCGAAATCTGATTTCAGGAGTGCAGCCGAGCGGCAAGAGGTGCCGCATGATTGAGGAGTGTGTTAAGAAGAACGAGTAGATTTGTGGTGCAAATGGAAAAGTCTAACCTTTATCTTAGCCACATTTTCTGGGTCAGATGCCTGCGATAGCTCTGACAGTCTGCTCTCGATGCTGTCCAGTTGTTCAGCCAGCTGGGAAATCGCGTCTTGAAGTTGCTGGCTCTGACAGCTGAAGTCCCTCTGGATGGAAGCAGCCTGCTCGTAAACCTCTTCGGCATGGAAGATCTTTATCCTTAGATCAGCTGCCAGCGCCTTGGATATATATATATATATATATATATATATATTGGATAGTGGTTAAAGTAGGTCACGTGACAAAAATACGTTGTGTCTACTGTATATGATGAAGATCAACTAATGAAAGACCTGTAATTAAACATCATTATACAGTGATTTACAGTGTGTGAGAACAAATACAGTTCAGTACAATTGTACAGTGTAAACAAGTTAACAAAGTAAATATACCATATATATGAGCAAAAGTTTGTGGACACCTGAGCATAAGATTGGGATGTGCTTCTTTTTGAACATCCAGATTTAGTCCCCATTTCCTCATATAATAACCTCCATTAATCTGGGAAGATGTTCCACTAGATTTTGTGAAGATTTGTGGAGATTCATAAAGCCACAAGGGCTGAAGGCAACTCAAGATCTTCAATTCCAACCCATGTCAAGTATATTTTCATGAAGCTGAATTTGTACACAGAAGCATAGTCATACTGGAACAAGGCCTGGATATCCTATTTCAAGTGAAGGGAGAATTTCATGCGACCACATCCAAAAATTGTGTGCTGAATAAAGGTGTAACGTTACACAAAGGTCACGGTTCGGTACGTACCTCTGTTTTTAAATCACGGTTTGGTTCGATTTTAGTACAAACATAAACATCGCTTGTAGTTTTTTTATTAACACACTTTATTATTATTAACATTTGTGATCAACTTTTGAACACTTTAAATGTTTTTTTATCAATTTTGAATAAAATGCCTGCTTGGTTATATAATATATGATATAATATTTTATAAAAAATAAAATAGAATAAATCAAATAAATGAAATACACTTTTTATGTCAATTTATGAGCAATCAATTAAATTGGTACAAATTAAATAAAAAAAAATTGAATGAAATAGATTAATTTGGGTAATACAGATGTGTGTGTGTGTGTGTGTGTGTGTGTGTGTGTGTGTGTGTGTGTGTGTGTGTGTGTGTGTGTGTGTGTGTGTTTTACATTAAATATTTAATTTTCTAAAGATATGTTCTACTTAAGTGTTCTGCTTATTTCAGCAGGCTTTAACAAATGTCTTTATTCATTCAGTCTCTCGATATGTAGAATTGTCAGGATTTTCTCCTTTTAAGAGAAATTCCTGAAGCGGCACATAAAGTGCTAAAGGACCGCTAAACCTAGCCCTATGGAATCTTATTTTCGGTACAGCGTGAGTAGCTACAGTGACACTGCGCTAACTTTCGTTTATTTTTTATACCCCTTGCATTGTTGTGTTTGTTTCTAAGTTGAATAATAATACAAAAATAATCAATGAATTAAAAAAAATGCACTCAAAGTGCGAAGTGGAGTCTAAACAAACTTGCGGTCCACCATTTAATACGCTCCTAACGTAAAAAGGATTGCATTTGTTGGATGTGTGTACCGTACCGAAAGCCCTGCACCGAAAAACTTCGGTACGAATTCGGTGTACCTTTACACCCCTAGTGTTGACACTTTAATATAGAACCTCACATGGCTGGAAAAGTTGGGTGTCCCAAAACTATGCACATATAATGTATTTAAAGCAATATATTCAAATTAGGTAGTAATTAAAATATTTTCTAGCTTTCCAAATGAGCTCTACTTAGACTCTATGGTGCTTTAGGGTTTCCCAGATGTTGTAGAATTTACCTGGAGCTCGATGTCGTTTTGCTGGTTCTTTGACACTTCCTGTAGTCGGGTTACTTTTCCTTGCAGGCTTTCAATTAGCACTTTTTTACCTTCAATTTCCAGCTGTTTGAATGAAAGGCATAAAAACTTTGTACATTAAAATCTAAATCAAATTTATTAAATTTTCTTCCTCAGGTGTGTGTTCTGACCTTAAACTGACTGAGGCACTCCTCCATATTGGCACTGGATAAAAGGTTTACAGGTCCATCGATAAACTCGCTAACTAAGGTGGCGCTCCAGCACTCGACGTCGGTAACGATCGAGGTGACCTCTGTCCACAACTCGAGGGCTGACCTGAGACGATCCGATTCGGTTTCCGTCTTCTTAGACGTCTGGAATTAAAACAGACACATGGAGGGGTAAACAGCTGTGACGAATAATGTTAGTCTAAACACACAGATAGAGATTTATAACCATCTCACGTCCATCCACTGGTCCACAATGGTGTCCGTTTCCATGCGGACCACTTCTGCTATGCTTTCCGGAAGGTTCCTCAGCTCGCCGATGAAGGATTTGCTTTTACAGATGAATGAATTGAGGTCATCCTGAGAGCCTGTGAACTCGGACTTCACCGCCTCCAGCTATGGAAAGCCACGAACAATCCTTACAGCTTCGCATTTATTTAATAGTCCTAGCCTTTGCAAAAGTTCTACCATTATGAGCAGAGGAACATCGATACTAATACAGTGATTAGTTGCTCACTGAAATAATCAAGAGGACGATTCCCAGAACACAAGTAAACTGATGAAAACCCAGTAGAAGAAGCTTATCATTAGCAGCCATAAACAGAAGACCTGCGTATCGGCAAGAATTTGGCGATACGATACGTATCGCGATACAGGTTTGCGATGTGATTTTTTTTTTAACCGATATCAAAGGGCGATATATTGAAATATTTTAGGAAACCTGTCATTAAAAATACACCACCTTATGCAAACCTTAACAAAAAAAAAATCCTAACCAGAACAGACGATCTAGTAGTCGAGATATTAACTCGAAACGAGACCATAAATCTGGTAGGAATTTTTTCCAATGAAGATATTTCATTTAAAAAAATCGATACAGTATCACCAAACAAAATATTGCGATATTCATGTGTATCGATATTTTCTTACATTCCTAATAAACAGTATGCGTTTTTGGGTTATATGGTATTTGGCGTGTGGTTCCTGAAAATCAAATGCTAGTCATTAAACATGAGGGATTCTTATTAAATCAAAACATTCTGTACTTTTTTGATACCAAACACCGCACCGTGACACTGACCCGAGTCAGGGCTCTCCGGATGTCCTCTGGGTTTTCCTGGACATTCTGGGAAACAGTGACACCATGAGCTCGTTCTACAACTGAGCCGAGTTTGTACTTTAGAGTCTGGTAATCCTTACACATCTCCACCAGCATTCTGCATTGCTCCTGCCTGCACACACATAGATAAGAGGAGTAAAGGGGGGCGTTTTTAACTTGTCAAGTGTTAGGAAGCTCGGGTCAGAGCGCATTGTCAGCCATGATACCATACACCTGGAGTAGAAAGGGTTGAGGTCCTTGCTCCAAAGCCCAAGCAGGACCGTGCTCAGGGGCAGTGGCTCAAATTTGCATCTCTGTTATTTATACAGTATTAGATCTGATTGTCCCTAGTGCCCCCTTTTTTTTGGCTTGGGCTACTGCCCTTCGAAATGTCTGTGTGCATGGCCACGGGCCCAAGAATGGCAGCATGGTGATACCGGGGCTTGAACCCCCCTTCCAATCAGTAACCTAGAGCCCTAACTGCCACTTTCCCAGTTTTCACATATTCCAGCTTGCTAGGAAACAGTGACAGAGTCAGCCATGGTACAACGCTCTGGAGCAAATAAGGTTTAATGCCTTGCTCAAGGGTCCAACAGTGGCAGCTTGGTGGTGCAGGTGCTTGAACCCCCTGACCTTCCGATCAGTAACCTAGAGCCTTAACCACTAGTGCTCTCAACTCACACAATAATGCTCAGGTGTTATTAATCTAGATGTCCTCTGTAACGTTTAAACGATACACTTACTCCTCTGAAATGGCATTCCGGATTTTCTCCCAGCTGGTTTGGATGAGGGTTACATCCCTCTGGACCTTGTCAATCTTCTCAGGGTCTTGGTGAGCCAACTGTTCACCTTTCTCCTCTAACCATAGCTGGCTGTGTTGCAGAGCACTGAGCTCCTCCTCCAACTGGTTCAGCATCCACAGTCTGACACACACAACAAGGACAACAACATTTAAAGAAGGAGTCTCCAGTTTCAGAATTTTGTAACAGTCAGCTTTCCACCAGTCGAATGTAGAAATCTACATTACACAATGTTAGGAAGCTGGGTCAGACCGCAGAGTCAGCCATGATAGAGCACCCCCTGGAGCACAAAAAGTAAACGACCTTGCTCAAGGGTCCACAAGAGTGGCAGCTTGGCAATACCGGGACCTAAAACCACAATCTTCTGATCACTAACCAAGTACTTAACCACTAAGCTACCACTTAGGACATTAGATGGTTAGCAACACGGTATTCCGAATTGGAGATTCCATTCACAATGTTTGATTGACAGGTCTCCCTTATTTGCAATTCTGTCTAAAATTGACACAATGTACAATGTGTGTAGGCATAAGTTTGGTGGACATCATCTGCCAAAAGTCAGTGACTAAGTCAAAAGAAATGTAACTTTCAACATGATGCTTCCACCACCATGCTTCACTTTAAAGAGCAATGCTTATGCAAACCACTGCATATTAGCAACACTAATATGCTTACCTTTGTTGGAAGTTCTGTGTGCTTGGTTCTGGAAGCCATGGTTTTCTGGCTTTGTCCTCCAGCTCCGTCAGGCTCCTCAATAGCAGCTCCTTTCTTCTCGTAAAAGAGCTCCACATGACTTCTAGGGCCTCAGACTCGCTCTGCCTTGTCCCCATGCTTCTCTGAATCTGCTGCAGTTCTGATCCCAGATTCTCCACCAACCCCCGGCAGGACGTCCTGTCCCCATCACACAAATGCAAGTGTAGACATGCCTTGTTCAGGCTATTGTCCAGACTTATTGCCTGCACCTCCACAGATGCTAAATCCTGTGACAACTGCTCTAGTTCCTGATTCAGGTTACTATCCTTAGTTTGGTCCCAGTTTTCCTGTCCTACAATGCTCTGCATGGTCTGTAGCACATTAGTGGTGGACCTGTATGTCTCCAGGAATGACTCAAGCTTAACTAAAGCTTCAGAACGGTTCTGGAGGAAAGTTCGAGCTTCTGAGAAGGGCTGGTAACAGTCTTGCTGCCTGGCCCGCAATTGCTGAAGATCCAGAGGTGCCAAGAAAGGACTCAGTTCCTCCACATGCTTATTCAGATCCTCAATTGCTTTGTAATGGGTTTGAAGAAGAGCTTCATCATCCTTTAAATGGAAGAATAGAGCTTGGAGTACAGCCTCAATAAGAAATACTGATGAAACACTAAGTAAAAATATTGTCTTTACCTTGATCTGAGTAGAAGCAGCTGTCAAATTAGTAATGGTGACTTTGGACCTGTGTCTCAGCTGCCTATGAAAGTTTTCAATCCACTCTGTGAGGGTCATTAGAACCTGGTTAAACTGGTCCAGGTGAGAAAGATGGGCCTGTAGTTCTTGAATCCTGGAGGTCAGGGAAATAATAAATGAGCACACTACAGGTACTCACATACAGATACAGAGTTCCTCAAAGGTTCTTCAGAGATGCAACTTTTCACAGAGGTTCTTTTTTCTGAAAGTTTCAAAGTCCTGTTTTAGGCTTTTAACACAACCTTTATCAGTTTTTTTAATCATCTCTTTTTGTTAGTTAAATTACAGTAGTTGTAGTATAGCAAGGTGACTCAAGCAAACTTAAAACTCATCTGAGAAGCTTCATTCATTTTTATTTAGGAAGGTGATAAAGCTTTCAATGAACCATCAAGGAACAGCTTGTTCATTCATATCCAAAAACCTCTGCAGTCTTAATAATGTTTACAGTCAACACCCTCAAGGCTTTTTTAGTGTGTTCATTTGAGGGAACTCTAAAGGAACTAACAGTTTTCCAAATATTGTTTCCATCAGAGCCTCAAGTTAAAACTGGTCACCATGTAAATGAACTTTGAGGGAAGAGCATAGGAAGGGTAAATAAAGGTGACTGGATTGTAGCATCTTTAGAGCGAAGCTGGAACTCAAATACAGTCAGGATTTCAAAAATTAGAAAACTAAAACGTCACATCTAGAAGAAACAGTAAAGAAAGGTATTTTAAAGATATGAAATCATCTTAGCAAAAGTGGTTCCTTAAAGGTTCTTTGCTTTCCAAAACGCATTTTACATGGAACTTTACATGGAACTCTAAATCAGAGTATCGTCTAAGCAAAACGAGTTCCTCAAAAGTTCCCTGGATTGTACCAAAATCTAGTCTTCCACAGAGCGTCTACCTGAAACCCTGGTTAAAACTGAAACCTTATGCTGAATATGGGTACACCTATGGCAAAAAGGCTTCCTCAATCATTCTTTAAATGGTTCCAGCTGTGAGTGCATGCATCATTCCAGAACAAGTCACTAACCCTCAGCTATGTTTGTGGCTTTACCTGAGAGGTATGCACACACTGACAGAACACCATCTCTCCTCCAGGTTGCAATGAAGCTCTGTGAGTTCTCCAACGTGTTCCTCTGACGCTGTGAGGTAGAGGAACTCGGCCTGGGTCTCCAACTTCTCCAGCAAAGACTCCTGAGAAGGAACCTCACTCTGCAGGTCCTACCATATACAATTATACACAAGGCAAAAGTTTTAATTAACTAGAACCAATTGTTAAACCAAGGGTTTTTCTAGATCAGGAACTTGAGTCCAAGATAAACACACCAAATTCAAGCAATGTAGGTTAAGTATTATAGGAAACATATGTAGATGTATTTAGATTTTACATCCTACCAGACTTTTCCTTTATAATTTACCTGTAATGTTTGTAGCTGGCTTTGAAGTTTGGTTTTATCAGTGATCAGATATGGAGTATCAGATTTACAGAGGTTCTCCGAACTGTCCAACCAACCCTGAAGTACTGAGAGTCCTCTTTCATATCTACCACAAGAAAGAATACAAAATGAACACGAAGCACAATTTAAGCCCCATCATGCCAAACCATATAAACTTGTCCCTTCTTTATGACTATTATGGGATAGCTAGATAAAAAATGGTTTTCGAGTGAAAGGTTACTAGTTGGAAACTTTCTTGTAAAAGGAAAAAACAATGAACTTAAACTATGAGTTATGTAATGTTTTAATGTAAAAAAAAAAAAAAAAAAGGTGTATTGCAAGATATTTGAATATATATATTATTTATTTGACAATAAAGATTAGCTTTTACAGATAAACATCTTAGAATTCCTAAATTATTATTTTTAAACTTGTTTAAATAAATAAATTAAAACATTTTAGTTGTTTAAAAAGAATTGAAAAACATTTCAAGTTGACCACAATTCAAGTTAAAATATTAAAAAAAATTCATAAAAAAATTTGAAATTGCTATTTTTTAGTATCTACAATGTTTTACCTGAATTTAGTGAATTGGATAAGCTGATGGTTTTTTTTTATTTATTTGGAAATGGTATTATTTTAGGTAATACAGATACAGGTTCAAAGTCTGCTAGAACCTTCTTAGTGTTCTAGTGTAGAACATCTTTACTTTTTTTCTTTTTTTTAACAAGAGTCATATTACGATTTGACTTTATTGAGGATTTGCTGCAGAAATATGTTTTTTTTATGACTAGAATCCTATTTTACATATTATAACAAAGAAAAACCCATATGAACACCTTTTTGTCTTCTCTCCTATCCTAATTTTCTAATCCAGAGCATCCTACAGTATGCTATAAACAAAAACATAAGCACCATAACCCAACTCTGAATACACCTAACTTTCCACACGTCAATACAGAGACAACTAGGAGTTGCTAACTCTAAACTATTAAATTGCAGAATCGATGTGATGCCCAGATCTGCTTTAACATTTGCTCCTAAATTCAGAAAAAAGCACTGACTTACTGCTGCCACCGATTTAACAGGTCCTCCAGTTTGGCTTGTTTGCTGGCAGCCTTATTAGTACACTGTATATGAGCCTGCTGGAGGGCTGATACTTCTTTCTCCATCGGATCTTTATAAGATATTCTTTTCAAACCCAGGCTAAATGACACCAGTCGAGGCTGCAGGAGCTTCAGAGCCTGCCACAATTCCTGAAATTAGAGAAAATTTCTGATATCAAAAAGGGAAAACTATGTTTTCGCAAATGTTGCGAAGGTGAGAGATACAAGCACCTTTCCAAAGAATCTAAATTTCTCAAAGTTCAATTATTAGCCCGTTCGCAGAGTATATACTGTATACAGTGATGCTACAATTGTTCAGATTGATTCTACTTATTAATTACACTCAATTCCTCATAATGACAAAGTGAAAACAGAATTTTAAAAATGTCTGTGCATTCATCATCATTGATGAAAACGAGTTTAGGGGCCTCCTATTTCTCTCGATCGTCCCTGACATGTTTTTACACCTTGATTAGAGTCTACGATCTCGTGTTTATAGCAGAGTGGCTGCAATCCTCATTGCAAAA
>NC_139588.1:22190976-22220976 GCF_946808225.1 Silurus aristotelis | reverse complement strand
TTGTGTACTTGAACTAGAAGTCGGCAGATTCACCGGTTTTGCCGAATAAATTGACGAAATCAATACCGATACGGTTTTCCAGATCGCGTCTGTCGCTGGAGCTGCTGAGAAGCTCTGATGTAATTACAAGAGCGACCACTAGAGGCAAATCGCTGACACCACATGCTGTTTTTTGTTTTTTACGCGTGAGACTGCACGCTGCACGGAGAGCGCTATATTATATTTATTATTTCAAATGTATTCGTTAAATAATTATATTTATGAATTAATCTCAGCAGCTCAGCGATGCAGTATAAGTCTCTGTGAATGAGCTGTTTAGTAACAACGACATTTTACATAAAAGTGCATTAAAACTCAAATTCTATTCATTACATTCAAAATCATATACAAGTATAACATAACTTTCTTTCTTTCTTTCTTTCTTTCTTTCTTTCTTTCTTTCTTTCTTTCTTTCTTTCTTTCTTTCTTTCTTTCTTTCTTGCTTGTTTTGCTTCCATTCCTTCTTTTGCCATTTCTTCTTTCAGCCTTTATTCTTTATTATTGCTGAAGAAAGAAAGAAAGAAAGAAAGAAAGAAAGAAAGAAAGAAAGAAAGAAAGAAAGAAAGAAAGAAAGAATAAAAGAAAAGGTGAAAGAACGAAAGAGCAAAAGAAATAAAGAACAAAAGAAAGGGAAAAGGGGCAACAGAAAAATAAATAAATAAAAAAGAAAGATAGATAGAAGAAAGAAGGTAAGAAAAAAAGAACAAAATAGCAAAAGAAAGAAATGGCAAAAGTAAGAAATTAAAAAAAGAAGGGCAAAATGGAAAAATAGCAAACTAAAGAGTTACAGAAAGAGCAAAAGTGAAAAAGAGCGAAAGAGCGAAAGAAAGAGCGAAAGAAAGAAAGAAAGAAAGAAAGAAAGAAAGAAAGAAAGAAAGAAAGAAAGAAAGAAAGAAAGAAAGAAAGAAAGAAAGAAAGAAAGAAAGAAAGAAAGAAAGAAAGAAAGAAAGCTTTTTTTAAACAATTTCCTTTTTTCTCATGTTGTACTATATTAAAATTCTCTTCACACAGCTTTCTGTCTTTTTACGCTTCAATGCAGAACGAGAGAAACCAGAGACTCTCTCACTTCATCTAGAGAAGACAGCAGGGTGGTAAGCGAGTGCGTGAGCTCGTCCAGCGCCGTCCTCCGTGCCACGGCTTCAGCGTCCGTGCTCAGCTCCTCCAGAACCTCCAGGCGAGCCGTGAGCCAGGACAGAGCGTCCTCCTGAGCTCTCTGAACCTCACGCTGCATCCACACACACAAATGCAAAAATCACATTTTACAAAATCTATGCTTTTGGAACGATCACATTTTTTGGATGTTTTGTGGAAATAAAATGACACGCCCAGTTTGTAATACATTATTAATAAGCAAGTAATATACGATATATTATTAAAAGGCTTATTAAACCAGTTAATACATTCTTAACTATTTATACATTTTTCAAATATTCATAGATTTATACAAATAAGGTCTGCATCATGGCGGATTTTGGTGCTGATTTGAGACGTGACGCATCAGTAATTTCTAATGTTTAGTGATTAAATTAATTTTTTTATATATGAGTAAAGAATGTACGTTGTAAGTAAATGAGTGTTGCATTAAAGGTCAATTTTTTTTCTCATCTCATGCTATAGCCATCTGAGAGCAATAACATTTTAATTACAATGAAACTGGAAAGAAAGAAAGAAAGAAAGAAAGAAAGAAAGAAAGAAAGAAAGAAAGAAAGAAAGAAAGAAAGAAAGAAAGAAAGAAAGAAAGAAAGAAAGAAAGAAAGAAAGAAAGAAAGGAAGAAAAAAAGGAAGAAAGATAGAAAGAAAAAGAGCAAAATAAATAAAGGCAAATAGAAAGAAAGAAAAAAAGAAAGAAAGAAAGAAAGAAAGAAAGAAAGAAAGAAAGAAAGAAAGAAAGAAAGAAAGAAAGAAAGAAAGAAAGAATAACGCTCACCTGCACTGCGTTGACGCTCTCGCCATCTCTCTGCTGAGACGAGATCCAGGCTGAAACTTCACCGAACCTGAAACAGACCAGATCTTCACACAAACTGATCTCCTTTGTGTTCATCCATCCATCTCCACGTTCTGTTCCTCACCTGCAGTGCCACTCGCTCCACTTGTCCGGATGCTCCTGGAGTCGCAGGTGAACACGTTCCACTTCATCTTTAACCTCAGATATGTTCACTGTGGTCTCCAGGAGGACTTTTTGCACCGGGTCATTCTCTGGAAGTTTCTGGCAGAGCTGCTCTATGGTCTTCAGTCTCCTCTGGCACGCAGAAATCGGGTTCTTGTTCCGGAAAAAAGCCTGCGTTTGTAAACGTGAGTGTGGATTTATTCTTCATGGAAACTCTAATGTTTTATACAGTACACCCTCTGTCTCGGTTTTACCATGTGTTCTCGTATCGCTCTCTCGCTGCCAGACGTTGCCAGCATCTTCTCCTCCCTCTGCAGCTCCACCCTGCACTCCTGCAGTGACGCCATAACTAAGCGCCTCTCCGCCTCCACTCTCAGCCTCAGAAGGTGAGCCGGAGCTTGGGCCTGGATGTCCTGCTCAACACAGTACAGTACAGGAGGGAACATTCTAGTAGCTGCTCTTGGATTCTCTGTTCTGATTGACCAGAGGATTTATTTTATAGAACAGCAGAAGAGCTTCTACTTAAAACACAAGTTCAAAACAGAGACCTGCTGAACTGCAGAAAGAAAGAAGACTGAATGAACGAACGAACGAACGAACGAACGGACGGACGGACGGACGGACGGACGGACGAACAAACAAACACAAACAAACAAAAGAAAGAAAAAAAGAAAAAAAATTAAAAATGAATGAATGAATAAATGATTAATTAATTAATTAAAGAAAGAAAGAAAGAAAGAAAGAAAGAAAGAAAGAAAGAAAGAAAGAAAGAAAGAAAGAAAGAAAGAAAAGAATTAATGATTTAATGAATTAATGAATAACCGAACGAATGAACAACTAAACAAACACACAAACAAAAGAAAGAAAGAAAGAAAGAAAGAAAGAAAGAAAGAAAGAAAGAAAGAAAGAAAGAAAGAAAGAAAGAAAGAAAGAAAGATAGATAGAAAAATCTTCCCAGAAGAGTGGAGGTCACTATAAGAGTAAATGGAGACTAAATGTGGAATGAGATGTTCAGAAAGATGGAGATGATTCTAAAGATGGCTGGGAGGCTGAGAAACAGACCAACCTTCCACTGTTTGTGCAGCCTCCTGACTGACTCCTGGAGGCCCTGCTGCTCCTCCTCGGGTAAGATATCAGTGAGGTCATCACACGCCTTCAAGTAGGCGTTCAACACTCGCTGGTCTAATCGGCTGAAAAAGTCCTAACCACAGAATAATATTTCAGTATGCGGTCACATTGGAAAGGTGGAGCAGGTAGTGAAGATCTATCACGTCCTGCTGACAGTAACACCACACAGAGGACTCTTATCAAGTCATTAGCATCGTAAATTAAAGCTACGAGGTCTGCAATGGCGACGGAGGAATGACGTACGCTGTGTTTGCTGAAGAGCTTAGCAGGGTCTCCTCGCTCTGTCAGACAAGCCTGGCCCACCCTCAGGGTCTTCTCCAGCTCGGCGCGGGTCTCCTCGAATCGGCGTGTCAGGTTGCCGTTAGCCTCGGCGACCCTCCTCCACTCTAACGCCTCCTGCATCAGGGCCTGTACAGGAGGACACGCCTTTCTCTTTCTCATCCATTTCAACCCTAATGTCTGTCAGACACACATTGTTCGACTTACATGAACAAACACTGATACAATCTACTGTACCAGCAAAAGTTTTTGGACACCTGACCATAAGATTTGTTTGTCCATCCCATTCCACATTCCACATTCCACATTTCCCTTGAGTCCCTATTTGTCCTTATGATAATATAAACCGCTACACTTCTGGGAAGCTAATCAACTAGATTTTTGTGGAGATTTGTGCTCATTCATGTTCATGCTCATGTTAAAATCCCATAGTTATGTAGGTGATATTTCAATTTATCTTGGGCCTCCAAGTTCAAGTGAAGGGAAAATAAAATTTTACAGCATCCAAAGACGTTCAACACAATTGTGTACCCTCAGGTTTGCGGTAACAGTTTGGGGAGGAACCAGGTACGGGTGGAAAAGTGCAGGTGTCCCAATACTTTTGGCAATGTGGTGAATTAGTTTTGCTAAAGTATTCAACTTTTACTAAAACTGAGGGATAATAAAGACGTTACAGCAAATACTTTACTGAGCAAATACTGCATGAAGTCTTAAAGAAACCAGTACCAAGAGTACCAGCAATGGCTATTTTCATTACCAGGACCGTAAATGTAACCATGATTTGCAGCCCACCTTCTCTGGTCACAGTCTAAAATTCCCACAGGCCTGGAATTACGTTTCATATTTAGTCTTAAAACCAAAAAAAAAAAAAGAACAACAACCCAAAACCTTTTGACCACCAAACATGCATCAGAATTAGCAAAGGATTTAAAGGAGCCATAAGCAAACCTGAGCGGTGGTCTGAAGCTCGGTCACTCTGTTCTGAAGGAGGGATGCGTCGAAGTTGTAGAGCGTCTTGGTGCAACACAGCGCCCTCTGCAGGGCCAGGTAACTACGCTCCACGGCGCACACACACTGCTTACAGCTCTGTTGCTGCAACAGCAACTCCTATAACGCACACATACACACAAACACTGACACACTGTTTCATCGTAACATTAAAATCACGATTAAAACAAATCAGCCATGAAATTGCTCGAGCTGGAAAATAACTGGGGGGGGAATGGAAGCATAAAAATAATACTTGTTTCGGATTGGCTGATGTTTGTGTATGTTAAAATACCATTTGAAAGTGCGGAAATACGGCAGCATTGGAAATAACTGTTCATTCGCTCCATTTGTATCAGGATTGTTCAGCTGAAAATTTTTTTCTCTGCCTTTCTTTCTTTCTGTTTCTCTCTAACCCTCCCTCACATCTGCTTTACTATCAAATTTCATCCCCCATGGAAATTTCATTCTCATTAGCACACTGTGCTCAGCCAAAGCGCCTGTTAGGGTGAAAAGAAAGAAGGCTAGAAATGTGATGTCACAATCGGAACGTGTGCGCTTAAACGACGAGAAGAAAGAGTTACAATAAAACAAGTCATTGATAAATAATCCCGTTTTATTGTGTTTTATCGTCGGAAATAAATCGACACCCAATCGGATCGAACGATCCCAGTACGCCATAGTTCAATCCATACTATTAAATGAAGACAGAATAAAGCTAATTTTGGAGTTCTTCAGCACCCACGTCTTCTCACCTGGTTTCTATGCTGGTCGTGCTGTTGAGCGATGATGTGACCCGCATGATCAGCGATCTGATAGAAGGTGGAGATTTGCCCCTCCAGCTCCTCTAGCACAGGAAGCACGATGTGACATTCTCTCAGAACCAGCGGACATTTCTCCTTCATCTGAAACACATTTACGACTTACAGCTGAGCAGTTGAGGGTCAAGGGGCCTTGCTCTGGGGCCCAGCAGCTTGCTGGTGCTGGGATTTACACTTTAAATCCTAATAGGAGCCCAGGTGTTGGGAAAGGTAATCAGCATGTACATGTACCTTGTATAGTTGTCCTTTGATGGACGCCATCGTTGTGAGGACTTGCTTTCCGTCCCCACCGCTGGAGTCTCTGGTCCAGAGCTGAGCTGTGTGAGCAGACGTTTTGTATCTCACCTCCATCGCTGGTAACCTGTGCTTGATCTCCTTCATAGCAAACAAAAGAAAACTTGAATGAGAGTTCTAAGCGGTGCATTTATTTTGAAGTAAGGATTGTTGATTTTTGGATTGACGGACAAAAGTACGAGGTGATATCAAAAAGTTTCAAGTCCACTTGTGTAACTGGTGCTATTCTGACCCATGTGCATTCCCACATCTGCGATTTCATCACGGACAGCAAGTTAGAACAAAGAGCGAATGTAAAATTCAGCAAGAAACTGGCCAAATCCGCCAAGAGATGTTTGACGTGAAGTATGTTTGACGGGTCACTCGAGGGGACGAGAGAGCAGGAATGAGCTGAACCCCTAAAAATGTCAAAACACGATCAACTCGTGCATGATGATCGTCGGAGAACGATCCACATGATCTCGCTTTCGCACCCACCCTACTCGCCTGATTTGGCTTCTAAAGACTTCGCCCTCTTTCCAAAGATTAAGAGTGAAAAGGTCTAGGAGAAGTTCTAACCACATTAAGTTCTGCTAACATTCTAGTGGCACCATCAGGCTTGTTCTGTTTTGGAAGTACCTTCACAATCGAAACCTTTGAACAAAACAGCCTTTATTTGTCGCATATACATTACAGCATACTTACATTTTTTCTTTGCATATTCCAGCTTGCTCAGAAGCTGGGGTCAGACATGATACAGCGCCCCTGGAGCACAGAAGGTTAAGAGCCTTGCTTAAGGGCCCAAGAGTAGCAACTTGACGATACCACCGCTTGAACCCCCAACCTTCCGATCAGTACCCCGGCATCTTAACCACTGAGCTACCACTCCACCATGTAGTAAAACTTTAAAGTCATCCAGGTAGCTTTGGATTTCTGGGTCGAGATGAGTCCGATTATTAAGTAGATTTTCCACCATCTTGGATTTTGTCAAAAATTATTTTGAACACTCCAAAAAAATTTCTGTAAGGAACCAACAAATGTGACCACAAAGCTGTCAAAACAGGAAGTTAAGCTCTATTACAGCAACTTGAAATTATTGGACGACTTTACTCACTGACACAAAATTAGGAATATATCTTCAGGATAATAACCTGAGGCCTCTTTTTCATCATCTTTCACCTGCCCCTTTAGGGTTTTCCACAGCAGATCACCTGTCTCCATACCACTCTGTACTTTACATCTGCCTCTTTCAAACCAAATCATCTTCATGTCTTTCCTCACTACATCCATAAACCTCCTCCTTGGCCTTCCACCCTCAGCATTCTCCTACTGATATATCCCATGTCCCTCCTCTGCACATGATCTTAATCACGCCTCTCTTGTCTCCAAAATGTCCTACCCGCACGGTCTCTCTAATAAACTTGTAACATGACCTAAGGCCTCTTAAATCCGTTTGCTGTCAATAAGACCTTTAAAAAACACTTGTATTGTCTGGAATTTAGGAAACTTTATCTCTACCTGAACATTCCTTACAAACGTTCTGACGTCTGGGAGCGACACCTGGACAGGTGAGGTGAGTTTGGAGGTAGAAGTTTCTAAAAACTCCCGAAGAGCCGTGATGGCGTCCCGAAGCTCCGTCTCGCTGTGGGTCTCGAGCACATGAGCGTACTGCAGAGACAGAAAACGTTTCAACTCACAGGGTGGCAGTTTATTACAGTTTTTCTCAGTTGTTTTGCAGCGTTTCTCAGATCATAAATTCTTAAAACTCCCACATCATGTAGTCACTTGTGCACATCAAAAAAGCAATTTCTCGTTGCTTTGATCAAATTGCGAAAGCTTTGGTACAATCGTTTGCAGTTTTTCTCAATCGATTTGGAGTTTTTCTCAAATCATCCTTAATATTTGCAAACCAACATTTTTAAAACATTTTGTACAAGCACCACAACACATTGGATTTCATGCAAAGGTCTGTAATTTTCTCAAAATCCTTAATTCATCTCTCAAAAGTAAATATTTGTATCAGTGAACATCTCATTCCCATCAGAATGAAAAGTGCCTTCGTCATTTTTCAGTTTTTTTATGTTGTTAGTATGACGCTGCACAGTTTCAGGATTTCTTGATATAAACTACGGTTTGGATCACAGTGAATAAAAAGGCACAAAGTTAAATTTCTTCTGTTTGGCATCTATGAATTTCAGCAGAACAAATTCATTGATGTGATCGCATATTTGATTTATATTGATTGCAGTAGACGGGACAGGATTCACACTTTTACTGTACTGTATTGGTATTCGTTCGTTTCTTGGTTGTTCATCTATTTCCAGAACTTGTAATTCTCTGTTTTGTCTCCAATTGAAGGTTCATGAGATTCACCTTTGACCTGTTTTGGAGCTGTACACTCCCCTTTGTTAGCAAAATTCAAGATTCAAGATAAGGATGATTCCATTAATGCTCCACAGCGACTGAGAAAAACTGTAAATAGTTTAATATTTAAAAAAGAATAGAAAGAAAGTGTTCGTCAAGTCAAGTCAAGTCAAGTCAAGTGTCAAGAGGCTTTTATTTTCATTTCTACTATACACAGTGGTACACAGTACACAGTAAAAACGAGACAACGTTTCTCCAGAACCCTGGTGCTACACTAAACAACAACCAACATGTTGGACTATTCAATTGACGATATAATGTCTATAACTTGTGTTGAATGGAACACACATTATTTTAACAAACTCATAAGTATTGGCCACCCCAAACTGAAGTACAGTGGAACCTCGGAGCTCGCGAGGGTTAGGGACCAAGACCGGTCGCGAGTTCCGAATTTTCACGACCTTTTGATACGCCCCTTCCAACCCAGTAAAAACCCAAAGAACACTATACGAAATCGATTTAAATAAGTAAATAACACTATTTCACTCCATAACACTTAATTATTAGACAATAGTTTTAGAAATGTTAAAACTAGCGTTTTGAGCAGCTCGCGGTTGCTCACGAGCCGATCTGAATGAGAGTCGGCGGTCGGAATGAAAGTCGCGAGCATGCGAGGTCGCGAGCGCTGAGGCCGCGAGCTCCGAGGTTCCACTGTACAGGTAGTTCCCCAACTAACGATATACATGTGTTGATTATCCCATCGTAACTTGAAAATTGGTAAGTCAAGTAATGGATTAGCCTACTTAGGAGTCTTAAAGAATGGTGATCAGTGTGGGGTAGAGTACTTTAATTTATTATTAGTTTTTCTCAGTTGCTTTGGAGCGTTTCTCAGACCAGAAATAACATTTTAAAAATGACTTGTTCAACCTCCACGTCATTTAGTCATTTGTGCTCATCATAAAAACATTTCTTGTTTCTTTGATCAAATTACGAAAGCTTTTGTATATCGATTTAATTGATTGTGTTCAAGTGTCTGCTGTTTCCTACATTATCTTATCAGTTGTTTATGTTCATGTTGATCAAAATGTATTATAGTACTTTCACCTGAATAGTTTTAACCCCCAAAACATCTCAGCAGCAGTTCATTGTAAGTCAGCGAATGTAAAATTGTTAAACCAGTCGTCAGAATCTGTCATCTAACATTTCTATTACACTTTTATTAGTAAATGTGATGAATTGATGAATTGTGCAGATGAATCTTGAACGTCACTAATGAAGGCGAGTGAACGACATCAGAACCAATCATCAACCAGTTCTCTAAAACAGGTCAAAGGTGAATCTCGTGACACTTCATTTGGAGAGTGAATACAGACAAAACACAGAATTATACTTTCTGAAAATGGATGAATAACTAAGAAACATACAAACACCAGTAAAGTACAGTAAAGTTGGAAATCCTGTCTGGTCTCTTACAATCAAGATAAATCAAATATCTTCTTCTTCTTCTTTCAGCTGCTCCCATTAGGGGTCTCCACAGTGGATCATCTGTCTCCATACCCCTCTGTCCTCTACATCTGCCTCTTTCACACCAACTACCTGCATGTCTTCCCTCACCACATCCATAAACCTCCTCCTTGGCCTTCCTCTTTTCCTCCCTATGGTGGCTCCATCCTCAGCATTCTCCTACTGATATACCCCATGTCCCTCCTCTGCACATGACATGTTCACACATAAGTTTGTGTAAATTTGTTCTGCCTCATCCACACTCCCATTTAGGGGCAATTTAGAGTCACCAATCCACTTTGTGAGGTTGGAGGAAACCAAAGATCCTGGATAGAGATACAGGCAGACATAATGAGAACATGTGAAACTCCATACAGCCAGTAAACTTGAGTGAGGGATTGAATCTGGAGCTGTGAAGTGAAGTGTAAAAGTGGTTTGTGAAACCCTGACCTGGTTCATGAAGCGATTAACCTGGTTAAGATCGAGGGCTGGGTTTTCACCTGTTTGGCTTTACTGAATAAATCTCTCCATCTCCCGTTGAGGAGCAGCAGCTGGTGCTTGAGGTCTCGTGCCACTGTTTCGTCGCACGTCTCTATGAGGAAGTTTCCTGCAGCATTCATGGTGGCGTGGTTCTCCATCCAGTGTGAAAGTGTCCTGAAGAACTCCTACAGATGTTTGTGTGTATGTGTGTGTGAGAGAGGGAGTGTGAGAGACAAAGAGACAGAGAGAAATGTGATGGGAAGTGTTTTGACCTGATTTCAGTAAAGCGGCTGAACTGGGATTACACTCAGACAGACTAATTACAGTTCCCGTGTGAGGAGGATAACACACGTCTGTGTAAAACACTGTACGTCAATTACGGAGAGGATGTTCATTTTATTACCATTTATTCTTAAATAATACATTCAATAAATATATAAATAAATCATTTGACATTGTACACAAATATACTATAAGACAGACGTGGTTTTATCGAACAAATAAACGTACCTCCAGATACGGAGGTCAAATTTTCTTCTCTTAAAAAATAATAATGACAATTTATTCAAACTAATCATATGGTGCCCTCGTCTAGACGGACTCCAGACCTGTGTGCTAAGCTTATTGTCAATAAACACGCTTTACATTTTTTTTTTTTTTTTTTTTTTTATGAGAGAAACTTGAAATCTCATTGGTCAGAATGTGGGTTTATGGTAATGAGCTCTGTTTCCACTATACTATACACTATAGTTACACTATAATACCAAAAGTATTGGGTCACCTGGTCATAAGTACGATATGTGATTTTTGAGCATTGCATTCCGCATTTACTGCCAATTTGCGCTTCTAATTTCCTCCACTCTTCTGGGAAGATGTTCCACTAGATTTTGGAGTGTGCTTATGGATATTTGTGTTGATCAGCCACAAGGGTGTTATGAAAATTAATGTAGGTGAGGAGACCTGGAGTGCAGTCAGCATTCACATTCATCCCAAAGGTGTTCAGTAGGGATGAGATCAGAGCTCTATAGCAGGAACCACAAGATCTTCCTCTCCAAAGCATGTAAACCAGATCTTCAAGGAGCTCACTTTGTGCACAGGGGCATCGCCATGCTGGAACAGGTTTGGGTGTGCAAGTTCAAAATGCTAAATTTCATTATAGCGCCATCTAAAGACGTCCTGTACAATTGAGTGCCTCCAGATTTGTGGTAACAGTTTGGAAAAGAACCACATAGAGCAGGAAAGGTCAGGTGTCCCAATACTTATAGATAGATAGATAGATAGATAGATAGATAGATAGATAGATAGATAGATAGATAGATAGATAGATAGATAGATAGATAGATAGATAGATAGATATCAAAACTTTATGATCATCCACAGTCACTCACCCGTTTACTGTTCTCTGGCTGTCTCAGAGCTCCTTCAGCATCCTCCAGCCATGCCTGCAGAGACGCCACACAGTTACTGTACCTCTCCCAGTTCTCCTGCACCTCCTCCAGCATGGACCTGACGCTGCGCATCTCCACCGCCAGACTCCTCCACTGATCCGCCACATCCCTCAGGAAGCACTTCACCCTCTTCTCCACTACACACATACACACACACACACTTGAACACATGCCCACTAGCTCTTTAGGGTTTTGTTAATAAAAAACATGTCTAAACTTGATGCGTGATTGGACCAGGTTCTCCACATAATACATTTCTGCCCCCTTCTGCCTTTCTCCACCCCCCCCTCGTCTTTTGCCCTGTTTTTGATCTCCCGCCATTTTACCCCATGCCTTGTCACTAACCAAGAAAGACATGTGCGAACAAACACACCGCTGTCTCAGAGTGCGTTAACAAATGAGTGTGTGCCATCCACCCCCTTCTACACGGACAATCTCAAAAAGCTCTCTGATTGGTTAGTCAGCTCTGATTGACGGGTAAGGCACTGTATTTTCCGCCCACTCTGTAATCACAGATCGTTTCGTTCTCGCGGATCTGATGTCACCACGATTTTGGATGTATACAAATGAAATCTGATGAACGTGCACATTTCTAGAAAAGGTTTCTAGAAATATGACAAAATGCAAAAAAATCCATTATTAGATATAAAAATTTGAAGATAAGTTCATATTATAGGGTTTGTTTTGTACCTCTAGCTAGTTCGAGAAACTTTTTCACACACACACACACACACACACACACACACACACACACACACACACACACACACACACACACACACACACACACACACACACACACACACATTTTTATTTTCACAGCCTAAAGATGTTCCTTGACAAAACAAATCCCAAATTGCTTTGCTACATTTAACAAAAATTGACAATGTCATGGGCTCATGTGATTGGCTCAAACATGGACCAATCACAGCGCAGTGCCCTGCTTTCACTATGGCATTTGTAGCCACAGGCAGGGTGAGAGCAACATGTTTGTTTCGGCTACGGTTCTGAGAGGAACCCATTAGGACGTCTCCACTAATGGAGTGAAACTCCCCGCTGAATACAGGGCTCGAAAAAAACTCATTTACCAAACGCCTGAGGAGAACGAGACAAACGACGGGACAGTACGTGGACGTGTGCATGTGTGCGTGTGTGTGTGTGTGTGTGTGTGTGTGTGTGTGTGTGTGTGTGTGTGTGTGTGCGTGCGTGTGAGAGGAGGGGATGCTGCAGGCTGAGACTGATTGACTATTGCGTCCCTCAAGGATTGATCTTGCTGAGGTTCAGAGCGACGTCTGATAGGATTCCACCCCGAGGACACGGAGACAGTGGGCGCAGAAGACAAATAAACCGCAGAAATGTTGTTACCATGTGTACATAATATCTACGATAATATCTGTCTTATAAACGCTCTGATTTCAAGCTTTTATTACCCTGATTTGTGGAAATGCTAAATAAAGTGTTTAAAATGTGCGTGTGCAGATTTATCTGAGGGACTGAACAGGTTCTGGGTGAGTTCCTCACAATAACTACATACAATCATATCAGAATATCTACAACATCTGTTTTTGCCTTAATAGAGAGACACAAAAAGAGAGACAGAGAGAGAGACAGACAGGCAGAAGGATGGATGATAGATAAACAGATGCACAGACAGACATTCATATAGAGCGACACTGATGAATGGATGAAGGAACAGACAGACAGACAGACAGACAGACAGACAGACAGACAGACAGACAGACAGACAGACAGACAGACAGACAGACAGACAGATAGATAGATAGATAGATAGATAGATAGATAGATAGATAGATAGATAGATAGATAGATAGATAGATTCTTGCCTGAAGCATCAGCGCTTATGTACAGCACGGCGCTCTGCTTGAGAGCCTCATAGACGGAGTCGTACTTTTGGAAGAAATGCTCACCTTCGACAAACGACTAGGAGCAGAAGAAAGAAAGAAACAAACAAAAAAACAAACAGGACAACCGGTTAATTTTTAATTTTTCGAGAAAAATCTCGAAACTTTAATAGATTTCGCAGTGAGTCCTAACAGGTTTTATTGTATATTTAAAATGCTATATTTAAAGGTGCAGCTAAGATGGAAAGAGAATAAAACATGCCATTATTATATTAATACGCATATGTTGTTCTTCTCCTAAACAATTGTATAAGATGTCTATGGATGTCGTAGCATGAAATTGTAGTTTAATCAAATAATAATTGAATTTTATAATTTTCTATAATAATTTTAAATGAATGTTCGGTATAATCGTTTAATCAAACACCTTCGAGCATGATGCTCTACACTCACCACGTAACTCTGGAGCAGGAGCTCGGTCGATTCCCGCCGTCCGTATTTAATTATCCAGGATTTCAGCTTGGATTCGCCGAGCGAGAGGAAGCCCAGCATGCGGTACCTCGACTCCCAAAATTGCAGTTTGCTCAGATGTATGTGTGAGGAGGTGGATACGTAATTTAATCTGTTAGACATCAAAAAATAAAAGTATAATAAGGAGCTTTTTTGGAAGGAGTCTCCAGTTTCATCACTATTGTAGCAGCTGAGAAGGTTTACACAAATTATAATTCACAATGCCAAGCACATTATATTGTCTACAATTGATTTGTATTTAAATGTAAATTCTATGTATATTACAACTATATTTAATTTCTACTCTTTTATTATTGTCTAATTATTATTATTTTTTTTTTATTTTTAACATTTTTAAAATTCCATTTTATGCCACGGACCAGTCATTAAAACCGCATAGTTGTGCACGTGGCTAATAAAACTTGACGTCTGAATGGAACTTGTGATTTGTTCTGTAGCTGGAACTTGTCCCTTTAGAGCTACTACTATAGAAAATAAATTGACAGTTTCTGACCAATAGGAACCCTCAATTAAGATCCCTGGACGCGCCGTGTACTTGAGATGTTTTTTTTTGCTTACAGAGTGAGTGTCGCTTGTAAAACTATAGGAATGTCATTTGAATTATAAAATATCTATTAAATTATTCCTGATTATCTCTTCTCTTTATTTCATAGCTTTTCTCTATGTTTCTATCCAATCAGATTTCAGCAGTCAAATCAGGTGTAGCTTGAAGCAAATGCTTCAACCAATCAGATTGCGATTTTAGTCACTATGAGAGCGTCTAGCAGGTATTCAATCACATCTGCATTTTCAGAGTGCACTAGTCAGAACACGCAACCCGAATCTGTAGCGAACTGCACCAGCTCAAATATATTCATGTGGATTTAATAGCTGTTTTTTTTCTCAGGACACCACTGAAGGCTTTGGAATACCGGTAGCTTGTCTTGTTTGAACAATTTCTTCTCAAATTTCGCTTTTGGATGGATTCACCACTTGAACACGTCTTGGCACATTTTTATCTTTCTTACACACACCTCTCTGCCATGTCTTGGAGCTGCTCGGCAGGTAAGAGAACGCCAGCGACACTCCGGTCCCTGTGGAAACGCCGGAAGGTCTGCTGGTGCGTTTCGCAGAGGCCGAGGACCTCCTGCGGTAAACAAAGCCGTACACATCCATCATGCTCAGTCCTGCTATTCTCCTGCTCAGACACCCCATCCCTCATTTCCCTTCTCCTCCCCACAACCTCCTCTCCCCCGTGGTGATTTGTCATCTACCTGATGGAGTTGCCGCGTTCGGTGGATGGCATTCGCCGTCTCCTCGTGGCTCTGCTCAGGAACCAGGTCCTCTCGGAGGATTTTCTCTGCCTGGTGAAGCCACACACCTATAGAACCCAGAGGATCTGGCAACCCACCATCCAGCTGCATATGCCAATCCAGAAGCTGAAGATAATTTATTTTGGTTTATGTTGGTTTCAATATAATTAATTGCAGTCAGCACATAGTATCTGGTCCATCGCTGATTATATTCCTTAAGCAGCACATTATTGTTTGTATTAATTTTTTTTTTTTTATTATTCTATATTTTGTTTCTTTTGCAAATGGATATTAAATATCGTACTAACTACAGGTGACATTCAACTATGAGTAAAGCTACGGCAAGCTACAGAGTTACGAATTCTCCATTATTTTGAATCCAAACAACAATTTTTTTGCTTTCCCTCACATTACACTGGAAAAACATAACTAAAATAAACTACAACTTGACTAAAGTAACTAAAAAATTAGAAACAAGTCAAATGATCTGCAGTAAGATACACCAATTACTGTACACCTGAAATAAGAAAACATATCTAGGCTTTAGAAAAGAACAAAACATCTCAAAATAAGACACTTATTACAAGCAGTCATAGTTATAACAGTGGAACCTCGATACTCGTGACCTCGATAGTTTGCGACTATTTGTTTGGAACTGGACTGAGAGTAACTCATGAAAAATCTGATGACGTGAAGCCGCGAGTGGCTCAAAAGTTCCGAGTAACATTTCAAGTTTCTAGTAAAGAAATTACATAAAAATGTTCGAAAAACTATTTATTTATTGTATTATTCATTTAAAATAGTAAATAAAACATTTATAACAAGTAATTCACAATTCTTGTTTAGTTTACACTACGGTACATGTACAATTCCCTCTTGAAAAATGGAACCATCAAAAGTGGAGTCAAAACCTCACCATTTTTTGTTACTCGTGAGGGGTATTAGAACGTACCCCCCCGCAAAGATCGATGCTGCACTGTACTGGGCAATTTTAAAACCAGTTATTATAGCTAAAATAAAGTCTTAAAAGATAACTCTGATGATAATTAATCTCAATTTGCAGGTTACTTTAAGCTTGACTAAGTAAGAAAAAAATGATAAAGAATCTTGAACAATCATAATAATCTTACACAATCTGCTCTCGCATAGGATTTTTTCTTAAAATATGATCAATACGATTTATAGACATAACATTGTGAGTCTTAACCAGATGAGGACTTTTTACAGTGTGAAATTATAAGATGACCGTAAACAATAGTAGTTTACTTCTACTAGTGTAGTAACTCTAAACATTTATGTTGAAATGGCTAAATGTTAATGTCAAACTGTGTTCATTTTGAATAGAAACTCTAATTCAAATTTACTCGTATATCACTTTTAATAATGGACCTTATGCCAAAATCAGTTTTCTAAAAATAAACAGATAACAAATATAATGTATACAATGTATAAATTAGTCTCTAAGTTTATCTCTAATGAACGAGCTAGTGGTGACTGTGGCAAAGGAAAAGTCTCTGAGATGGCAGGAGGAGGAAACCTTGAGAGGAACCAGACTCAATCCTTATCTGAGTTACACCGAATGTCCATTCCTTATGGTTCTATCATTGTTGAGGTTACCATCTGTTCACTGATAGAGACTCGAGTTTAAATTCAGGGCGTGCAGTGAAAACAGACTTGGTGCAGAGACGAACGCTGCACTTCTGCACTGCAGCACTGCTGTTACAGCACAGACAAATTCTATCTTTGCATATTTACCATGATACATCAACCCTGGAGCACAGAGGGTTAAGAGCCTTGCTCAAGTCCTCTCAGTCCATTTTCATTCCAAAGAGTGTTGGTTTGGATCCCTGCAAGGTTCCCAAGGTATCTAGAGGTTGCGCCACCTCCGATTGCGTCCCACCTCACAAAGATCTTGGACCTTTAAAGAATAGATGCCGGCCCCCCGAGGATTCCGAGCAATGTAGAGATGTTCCATCTTCAGTTGGATTCCATTCCATGAAGATTTCAGACATTAGACTTCAACCTCCTAATCAATATTTCAAAAAATACCATTCTGAATATGCTGTTTTTCTATCATTAAACATTTAAAGGTTCTGGCATGCAGTAGTTGGTGTCGAATCTTAAATGATCTCAGATGTTGAGCTAATTTATTGCTCAGGAGCTCCTGGTTCCACAACGCCAACTGACTGAGGGAAAGGACATATTACTACTAATCACACACTCTGGTGCTCATGATATTTTTTACCCTCTGGTATTTCGTTTGAATGATTTATAATCACACTCTTGCTGTCACTCAGATGAGGACTGGGTCTGGTTCCTCTCAAAGTTTCTTCCTCATACCATCTAAAGGAGATTTTCCTTGCGACAGTCTCTCCAGGTTTGCTCATTAGAGATAAATACACATTGTTCACTTATTTATATGTTCTATAATTCTTACATTCTGTAAAGCTGCTTTAAAACAATGTCCAATGTGAAAAACGCTATAAAAATACATTTAAATTGAACTTGAAAAAGTTTAGCCACACTGAGACTTGAATCCCGAACTTTCTCAAAGACTTAACCACTGATATACCGCCTGCCCCTGGCATATGCATGAACCTGGTGTAATGCAGGATTTCTTTGTTCACTTCTATCTCCACTAGCTCCTCAACATCATGGCAAAGTTATAAAACTAGAAAACGGACAAGGTTTTGATATGATCTTTGCATAAATCATCCAAAAGGACATTAATGATGTATAGGTAACGTGTTATGAAGTCCCAATGTAGCCATGTTCAATGAACAATGAACCACAAAGGTTTAATGTAGCATAGTTATTTCCTGTTGGGATGAATAGTGTGTGTGTCTGTGTATATGGGTTACCCTAGCAGTAAGTCTCTCCCAGGCTTGTTTAACCAGAGCTTGGTCTGAAGTAAGCATGCCATCCTTCTGAACAGATTGAATACAGGACTCCACTTGTCTCCTCCTCATCTCATACTGCACACGGTAATGCTTAAAGACCTGAGAAACACCAACAGGGCAACATATACCACGATTAGTAACAATTAAAACTCAGCTCTAGTGCTTCAGTATACACAAGACTTGTACTTTTTAAACATCCCATTTTACATTTAGTCTCCATTTGCTGTAATAAGAACCTCCACTCTTCTGGGAAGATGTTCAACTAGATTTTGTGAAGATTCATTCAGCTACAAGAGTGTTAGTAAAATCAGGTACTGATGTAAGTGATGTGAGGAGGCCTGGGGTGCAGTCAGTGTTCACAGTCATCATGTTCAAAAGCACTATAGCAGAAGATCTTCCACACCAACCCAAGTAAACCATATGTTCATGGTGGCTTTGTGCACAGGGAATGCAGGAACCGTTTTGAGTCTTCTAGTTCGAGTGAAGAGAAAATGCCATGTTCCCTCATCTAAAGACGTCCTGTGAAATTTTGTGCCTTTTGGTTTGCTAAAGGTTTGGGGAGGAACCACATATTTTTGGAAATGTCAGGTGTCCCAGTACTTTTGTCTATATAATGTACATTTAAAACTAAGAAAGCTATTAGGAGCGAAAACAACTATTTGACCAGATTGTGACTTCTTTTAAGATTAAGTTTAGTTGTATGTGGTTCTTCCCCAAACTGTTACCACAAAGATGGTGACAATGGTATCAGACGTCTTTGGATGCTGTAACAGGAAATTTTCCTTTCACTTGAACTAGGAGACCCAAACCTGTTCAAGCATGAGATTATCCTTATGCACAAAGCCAGCTCCATAAACATCTGCTTTACATAGTTTGGAGTGGAAGATCTCCTGCTGTAGAGCTGTAATCCTTTAGAACACCTTTGGGAAGAATGTGAATGCTGACACCTGCCCCCCAGAACTCCTCACCTCCTCACCTACATCAGTACCTGACTTTACTCACACCCTTGTGGCTGAAAGAATCTTCACAAATTTTCACAAAAATCTAGTGGAACATCTTCCCAGAAGAGTGGAGGTTATTATAACTGGAAATGGGGACACGGTGTAAAAAAGCACAAACCAATCTTATAGTGAGTTGCTCACAAATGTGAACATGTTAAAACAAATGCAAGGAACCAAAAAATTAAAAAGAAATGGCCACATGCAGATTTCGAGGCATTTGTGTATTTATGCAGAAACGCCTATTTATACTTCTCTCCATCTTTCCAGATCTGATTCCCTATAGAGCTCTTAGTTAAAAATGTAACACACCTGCAGGCTTGCAGCCTGCTGACACACACTCATTACACACACCACCAGCAGTCGACCACAGGCTCATCGCTTTCTTTCACAGCACAGGATCAGTGGGTTATGGGCAGGTCCGTATTTGTGGATATAAATCTCTACACCAGAATATCACAACAATAACAGTAAAAATCTTAAACCTTCTTAAACATCTGCATGTGCAACGTAAACCAGGGATCATCCTGAAACCATCGAATCATATTTAAAGATGTGTATAATATTGTTATATACTACTTTTTATAACAAGAAAGAAGACACTGTAGCTACACACTTTTCTCCTATGATATTAAGAGGGAGGTGGAAACTTATTGGTTAAGATGTTGGACTTCTAATTAGAAGGTCCACATCCATAAACCCTGCTCCTTGGTCTTCCTCCTTTTCTCTATACTGGTCCACCCTCAGCATTCTCCTACCAATATACCACGTCCCTCCTCTGCACATGTCCAAACCATCTCAATCTCGCTTTCCTTACCTTGTCTCCAAAACGTCCTACATGCTCTGTCCCTCTAATAAACTCATTTCTAATCCTTTCCATCCTTGTCACTCCCGACGAAATTCTCAACATCTTCTGCTTCTGCCACTGTCTCTAAACCATACAACATCGCAGTTCCCTTTCAGGAACTAGACGCTGCGTCGAAACGCTTTGGAAACGTCTCGCGTTGTCCACGCTTTGAATCACATATTGAAATCCGGCCAATAGGCAAGCGTGATGTCATCGGCGGGTGACGCCACGGAAACCAGGAAGCTACAAAATGGCTGGAATTAGCTTCTGATTGTCCAGGTAAGCACTTTGTGTGTGAATCTGTGCAACCATGGCTAAAAGGCAAACCCATTTTTGCATGTGTGTCCCTCCTTGCCACCGTTTCATTACGGGGGGAATGAGCTATGTGTTGTTTGCTTGGGTGTAGTGCATGCTCAATCGGCTCCGAAGAGTGACCGTAGCCATATGGCTATACGCACAATCCGCTCCCGGAGATCATGGAGAGTGATGTCCCTCGCGGTTTAGGTCCCGCTTTCGTGGGGCAAAGTGGCGCCAAAGGTCGTAAGGCTCACAGGCCTACCTAGCAGAAAGCATGGAGACGGATGAGTCCTCTCCAGCCTCCCCTGTTGGGCCGAGCTCCTGTTCCCAGAGGAAAGCACTCAACCTGAGCGATCGCCGTGTGCTGGTCCGTATGGACAACATGTCGGTGGTCTCATACATGGTCTCCGCCCCCCGTGGTCCTATCCCAATTCTCCAATGGTCCCTAGGGAAACTCATCTCATTGAGAGCAGTTTACATCCCGGGCCCGTTGAACTGGAGAGCAGACACCCTTTTGAGGCAAGGTAGGCAGGGGGAACCCTAGTTTAGCCCCGCCCAGAGTTATGGAACCTATGACTGTGGCCCCCGAGGCCACTCTCTACTAAGGTAGTTGAGACCATCCTCCATTCCAGAGCTCCCTCCATGAGGAGGTCATATGCCGCTAGATGGCAGATGTTTACCACGTGGTGTGAGCACCACCAGTTAGACCCAGTCAACTGCCCGGGTGGGTCAGTTCTGGAGTTCTTGCAGGAACAGTTTGCCACAGGGTTGGCCCCCGTCCACCCTAAATATTTACGTGTCCGCTATCGCGGCCTATTCTACCCTGTCGCTAGGGAAAAACCCTCTTGTGACACGTTTCCTACGTGGCACCCAGAGGCTGAGGCCTGGCATACGACCCAGAGTGCCTGTGTGGGATTTGGCCGTATTTTGGCAATATCCTACCTTAAGAGGGTTGGGGACCCACAGGCTTTGTCTGTGGCTCCATCTCTCCTAGATTTACCCCAGTGCTTTTCTCTACCCTAAACCTGGGTATGTGCCTAAGGTGCCTACGGCTCCCTTACGACCTGTCCTTTTGCAGGCATTCTGCCCTCCTCCTTTCCTAGCCCCAGACCAGGAAAAGCAAAATTGACTGTGTCCAGTGCAAGCACTGGATACATATCCATATCCAGAACAGCTGTTTGTCTGCTATTGCCCAAATAGGGAAGGTTTTTCTGCCAATAAGCAGACTCTTAGCAGATGAATAGTGGATGCCATTAACACATGTTATGAGTCTGGTCATCCCACTCCTTTCAGAGGCAATTTAACCCGGACTATGGCAGCCTCTATGGCCTGGTCCATGGTGGTTCCCCTATATGCAACGCTGCGGGCTGGTCCACCCCTTTGACCTTCATCAGGTTTTACGACCTCAACGTCAGAGACACTCCTGGCTCCTCTGCCATGCATGCTGATGGTGTTAAGACACAATAGGCACCGACTAGTCAGTATGGCGTGATTGGACACTTGTTCCCAAAGCGATTCGACGCAGCTTGAGTTCCTAAAAGGGAATGTCTCTAGGTTAACCCTAGTTCGAGACACTGCGTCAACAAGCTATACTCCCTGCATCCCTGCAGCACTTACATTCACTTTTTCACAAGCTTATGTCGCTACATTTTGTAAATTCCTGGTTTACGTGACGGAGCCCGGCGATGATGTCAAGACTTGCCTATTGGCTGGATTTCACATGTGATTTAGAGCGTGGACAATGCGAGGTGTTCCCAAAGCATTTCGAGCAGCTCGTTTCCTCAGGGAACTAGGGTTACATACAGTACGTAATCTAGAGACGGTCTCACCACAGTCCCTTTCACTTTTGCAGATACCCTTCTATCACAAATCACTCCTGCTATCACTCTTCTCCACCCACTACACCCTGCAAGCACTATTTTCTACACTTCTCTAACACACTCTCCATTACTTTGCAATGTTTACCTTAGGTACCTGAACTCTTCCACCTTCTCCACCTCTTCTCCCTGCAACCCCACCACTTCACTGCCCTCCCTCTCATTTACACACATGTACTCTGTCTTACTCCTACTGACTTTTATTTCCCTTTTCTCCAGCACATACCTCTATCTCTTCAGGCTCTTCTCAACCTGCTCCCTGCTCTCACCTCAAATCACAATAAAATCCGCAAACATCATGGCCCACAGAGACTCCTGTCTGACCTCGTCCGTCAACCTGTCCATCACCAATATGTGGTCACAAATCCCTTAGTTCCTTAAATGTCATATAACAGACTCTTTCAGCAATGTGATACCATTCACAATTTTCATAAAAGCGATTTCGGAAAATGCACTTTGGATGCATTTAATAATTTCAACTACGAATAATGTACATTTCTGTTCTGCTATAAGCTATAAATAGTGTGTTCAGCGTTTCTCTTTTTGTCAGAAATAAATAAAAAATGATAATAATTAAAAAAGAAATTTTTTGTTTCCTCCAATCACATTACAGGAAAACCAAACCAAACTGGAGGGTCCTTACAAAACATTTTTGCATTCCGTATCAACACTTCCATTCTTACCACCCTCTAAATGAGCTGTTACTACAGAAACTATAAAGTATTAGAAAAAGTCTGCATTTATAAAAACTATCATTGTAGTCTGATCTGTTTCAGCTTATATATATATATTTTTTTACATAATATTGAACGTTGTGTATATTAACTTTTTTTATTATTATAATTTTACTTTTATCTTTACTCCAATTTTATTCGAGCAACTGCAAAGCAATAATTCTCCTAAAGGATCAATAAAATATTGTGAATCTGATTCCGACTTATCTTTATAAGTTTTTAAAACTCAAATAAACATGTGCATGAACAAATTTTGATGCTTTATGCAAATGTATGTTTATTATTAGTAAAACCAAACTCAACATGGAGCATACAGACAAAATATTTTTGTAAATATTTTATAGTAATTATGGTGTTTTAAATGACGTAAATAATCACGACACCACTACCAAACAGAACAATTGTTATGTTTCCACACGGACTGTTTTAATTGCCGGACGTGTGCATAACAGCGGATTTGGGTGCTGATTTAAGACTTGGTGCATCAGTAAAACAAATGTTTAGTGATTAAAAATAATTTTCTGGTAGTGTTTATTTCTTTTAAATATATGACTAAAGAAAGGATTTTGTGAATAAATGTGTGTTGCGTTAAAGGTTTTAATTTTGCCACTTTTATATTTATTTATTTATTTATATTTTTTCAAATGAATTTGCATTATACTGCTTTCATTTTGACAGCACTATTTATGACGTACCTGATAATGCTGACCGAGATCCCGGGCATCAGCCCGAGCCTCAGCGCAATCCCTGATCATCTGATCTGCCCAGACCTTCAGCTCCCTCAGAACGCTCCTCTGTTCACGCTGACAAACAGAGTGATATTAAAAGATTGAGCAAATAAATCCTCACATCCTGGACTAAAATGTTATTTTAAAAAACCTCAGTTTTGTTACACAGAGTAAGTTTGCACAGCATGTGTGTAATTACAATACAGAGTTCAATCCCAGATCGACTTTGGTCCAATTTACAGCTATAAGGAGACGTCATGCTGGGTGAGATATTTCTTTTCATCACCGTGTGCATTTACCCCAAAACGCCCACTCCACGGGGGGCTGAAGCTGACAGGAGGGGGAGGGAGAGGGAGGGGGTTGGGTAAATGGGGGGTGACTTGACATTTCCTGCTAGTTAGCATCGCCACCTGGGCAAACATCGTTCTGTGAATTCAATCAAGATGAACAAATGTGCATGTGTGTTTGTGTGTTTGTGTATATATATATATATACACAAACACATATTATATATATATATATATATATATATATATATATATATATATTAGGGGTGTAATGGTACACGTATTTGTAATGAAATCTTTCAGTACAGGGCTTTCGGTTCGGTACATGTGTGCAGTCTTTTCACATGAGGAACATAGTTACAATCTTAGTTCACTCAGGAAAGTATTAGGTGGCAGACACCAAGATTGTTTAGGCTCTGCCTTGCACTTCAAGTGCATTTTTTTAAATTACTAATAAACTTAAAAACATACACAACAATGCCAGGGGTATACAAAAGAAACTAGAGTTAGCGCAGTGTCACTGTGGCCACTCGCTCTGTACCGGAAATACAATTTAAAAACGCTAGAATACACAGTGCTAGCATTAGCCGCTAACCAGGAAGTGGCTAGCGGATAACACTAGTTATATGGATTCTTTAGCGTTGTATCTCCAGTTTCCATATTCAAGAATTTCTCTTGAAAGGAGAAAATCCTGACACTTCCACATATCGAGGGAGTGAATAAATGAAGGATGGAAGTAATGAAGACATTTGTTAAAGTCTGATGAAATAAGTAGAACAGTTACATACACATCTGTCGGTATTACAATTCAATTACATTTTTTCCATTTACTCAAACGTATTTAATCAGTTTGATCAAATGAATCAATATAATAAAAAAGTGTTTTGCACTAATTTGATTCATTCTATCTTTATAAAATATTATAAAATATTATTTTATATATTATTTAACCAAACAAGCGTTTTATTTATAATTGTTGAAATTATGAAAAATGAAAAAATGTAACCTGTTGATGAGCACAAATGTTAATAATAATAATAAACCGCGTTAATAAAAAATGGCAAGCAATGTTTTGCATTTCTCCACCCAACCGTACCAAAATTGAGCTTAATCGAACCATGAATATTTTGTGTACCATTTCACTAATATATGTATATGTATATGTATAAATATATATTTGTTAATTAATCTTTATTTTTTAAAAATGCGTTAATTAAGAATGAGAAGCTGACTTTGCTCGATTCTGGTATTTAGGTATCGGGAACCTCCTCTATTTCTCCCAGTCAGCTTTATTAGCGCTAAATTGAGACTATTAACTACAGCGCTCCAACCAGTCCGAGCTGATTTGTCCGAATCGTCTGATATTTTGCAGGTGGGAGAAGTCAGACATGACTGTAACCTCTCTGAAAAACCTTGTTTATTGAATTCTGAGGCTTATCGTCTGACTGTCAACATCATCAACGACTAGCGGGACGCCGAAGGGGACCTATTGTTATGCAAATCAGCAGTCGAGCTGTGGAGCTAATGTACTGATAATAAGCGTGACAGGATTTTGGGGGCTGTGGGAAATTCTGTGCACTGTGTACACAGGATAATCAGCCACATACACGGTGTTTGTAAACGGAGGTAATTCGAGCAAAAGGGGAAAATAATTAAATAAACGTATCCGGGAACCTCCGGGCGCTGAAAGAGCCTACCTCTGACATTTCTCCAAAGACAGGAGGTGCAAAGCCAAACTACAGGACACAGGCAGGCATGATGAGCGAAAAGAAAAAGGACAACACAGCAGGTTATTAAAGGAAAATTAAAAAGGAGAGAGAGAGAGAGAGAGAGAGAGAGAGAGAGAGAGAGAGAGAGAGAGAGAGAAAGAGAAAGAAAGAAAGAAAGAAAGAAAGAAAGAAAGAAAGAAAGAAAGAAAGAAAGAAAGAAAGAAAGAAAGAAAGAAAGAAAGAAAGAAAGGGATTTAAGTAGGACACAAGGTGAAAGTATAAACCTTGAAATCATGCGATCATGGGCTTAAGCGAATGTACAGGAAAACAGAGTCAATCTAACATTACATTCTTATATTTATATATATATGTGTGTGTGTGTGTGTGTGTGTGTGTGTGTGTGTGTGTGTGTGTGTGTGTGTGTGTGTGTGTGTGTGTGTGTGTGTGTGTGTGTGGACAAAAAGTTTGTGGACACCTGACCATAAGACACCTGACCTTTTTTTTTTAAGGTTGATGTTGCACTAGATTTTGTGGAGATTTATGGAGATTTATTTAAACACGGGGGGGGGGGGGGGGTACTGATGTACAGTAGGAGAGATGAGGAGGTCTGGGGTGCAGTCAGCATTCACATTCATCCCAAATGTTTTCAATAGGTTTTAGAGCTCTTTTGCAGAAGATCTTCCAATCCAACATCTACTGTTCATGGAGCTGGTTTCAAGGGCATTGTCATGCTGGAACAGGTTTACGTCTCCTAGTTCAATTAAAGGGTACACTTTATGTTTCCGCCTCCAAACATGTCCAGTATACAGTAATTGTGCGCCTTACTCTTTGTAGTAACAGTTTGGGGAAGAACCACATATGGCTGGAAATGTCAAGTGTCCCAATACTTCTGCCCACAAAGTGTATGTACAAATATATATATATATATATATATATATATATATATATATATATATATATATATATATATATATATATATATATATATATATATATATAAACACTGATTGCTTAAATAACAGAAAACATATTAGATTTGAGGGTCAAAGGTGTAAAAAATAATTATACCTCATCCTCATTTTTGAAGCTCTCCCTTTCCGCACCGTCCGGATGATGCTTCAGGAACTGAGCCACGTACGTCATGATGGACTTCTCGTCCGGCTTGTCAACGTCCACATCTAAAGCACATTACAGTATTATAATACATTAAAAAATAATATAATACTCATAATCAAATCCTACACAAAAATATTATATATTTTTATTTATAATTATTTAATTGCAAAAAGTCATTTATTGAGCTGTATTAATTGTTTTAATACCTATACTATATCTAGATACTCATTTAATTGCAAAACTAATTACTACATATTACTATATACCATTTTTCAACCATCAGTTAAACGGTGTACGTCATATATCATATCTTATATATGTGTGTATGTATATATATATATATATAAGATATGATATATGACGTACACCGTTTAACTGATGCAGTAAAACAATAAAGATTCCCGTACTCATTAAGAAGGACTATATTTACCCTCAGGGTCGAGAAGGCGTGGGATGCCCAGCTCCCTCTCGGCCAATGAGAACGCCTCCTCCAGGTTGGCTCGGTTGGGTTGGTTCCACACGCGCTCCATATCAACCAGCTGAGGACGCATTGCAAAAATGACGGCGTGGAACGCTACACCGGAACGCCAGCTAGGTCCGAAATCCCTGACGTCCAGACCCAGCCTCCTGTAATCCCAAAGAAGGAATACAAATTACAAGTGTGTGACATTTTTACTGTTTTCGAATAAAGATTGTATGTGCTTGAAACCAAACAAGTAGGGTTTGTAATAAGTCAAAACAAATGTTATATATTGGACAATAAAAAGCTTTTTAGTACAGAAGAATATAAGAACAGGAAGAATAGTATAAAAGAATCCACACTTTCATACTTTTTCAAAAATTATTGGCTGCTACATTTTATAACAAAACAACATTTAGATGTTCAATATTACACCAAACTGTTCCTTTACTTTAAAATGATGATCTCAACCTACTAACAACATGTCTAGAACCGACCTGGTAGTGAATAAAGCAAAGAAGGAGGAAAGAAAAGACTAAGAAAGAAGGAAGGAAGGAAGGAAGGAAGGAAGGAAGGAAGGAAGGAAGGAAGGAAGGAAGGACAAAGGAAGGAAGGAAGGAAGGAAGGAAGGAAGGAAGGAAGGAAGGAAGGAAGGAAGGAAGGAAGAAAGGAAGGAAGGACAAAGAAAGAAAGAAAATAAAAAAGAAAGAAGGGACAAAGCAGGGTAGAAAGGAAGGAAGGAAGGAAGGAAGAAAGAAAGAAAGAAAGAAAGAAAGAAAGAAAGAAAGAAAGAAAGAAAGAAAGAAAGAAAGAAAGAAAGAAAGAAAGAAAGAAAGAAAGAAAGAAGGAAGGAAGGAAGGAAGGAAGGTAGGAAGGAAGGAAGGAAGGAAGGAAGGAAGGAAGGAAGGAAGGAAGGAAGGAAGGAAGGACAAAGAAAGGAAGAAAATAAAAAAGAAAGAAGGGACAAAGCAAGGAAGGAAGAAAGCAGGGAAAAAAGGAAGGAAGGAAGGAAGGAAGGAAGGAAGGAAGGAAGGAAGGAAGGAAGGAAGGAAGGAAGGAAGGAAGGAAGGAAAAGAAAAGTAGAAAGGAAAAAAGGAAGAAAGGATGGAAAGAAGGAAGAAAAAGACACAGAAAGAGAGTTAAACCAGAGTGTAAATATTCAGGATCAGGTCTTTAAGGCCCTGATCATGTGACCTCTGGACTATTTCAGTAACTGAAGTATAAAGGAATTGGGGATGTCAATTAGGAATCAGAGTGTAAACTAAATTCATACTTGGTTGCAGTTTTCTGAACCCATTTAAGCAGAGCTTTCTTGGCTCCACCCTGAAAAGAGAGGCGGGGCTTGCGTTTGACAGGCGGGCTGTTGGCCTCAGTGCTGTTGGAGCTGTCCACTGAGGATGTGCTGCTGGTCTGTACATTCTGAGGTGGTAGAGTGCTGGTGAGTTCCTCAATCTACAGATAGAAAACAGTGTGTGAGCAGATGATACTCTTTCAGTCAAACTGCTAACAACAAATAAGCTTTTTTCTGCTCATGCTCTTGCCTGAAAATATAATATGATGGTCCAGATCAAGCCCAAGACGATAGAGGGTCTGCCGTCTACTACATCCGTGGTGTTGATATTAACCAGTTTGATCTGTCACATTAAAAAATTCATCTTTTTATCATAGCTAGTAATAAATACATCAACATATCAATACTGCACATATTTCTATAAACTATACTAACCGGAGATCCTCTGTACACAGACTGGTGTTGGAGCCAAAAGGAAAAAAGAGAGAAAAAAGGAATTGTGAAAAAGAAAGAAAAGATTTAGAGCTAAACATTCTTAATAACAAAGACTTTTGGAAAAACACACAGTTCCCAAAGATTCAGACATCACTGTTTATACAACAAGAAAATAGTTTGTATTTAAATAAAGAGAGGGCGGGAGGGAGGACAATGAAGAAAGAAAGAAAGAAAGAAAGAAAGAAAGAAAGAAAGAAAGAAAGAAAGAAAGAAAGAAAGAAAGAAAGAAAGAAAGAAAGAAAGAAAGAAAGAAAGAAAGAAAGAAAATTAAAAATGATTGAAGGAGATTATTTTTCTAGAATCAGAAACGAGGTTGAAAGTAATTATGACGAAAATAGATTTCCAGGTGTTTGCAGGTGTTTTCCTCTGAGTTCCATCTGCAGAGCTTCTTCACAGCAGCTTCAATGCAGCATCAGATACACACTATTATTATTCATTACCACATTTATCCATAGTGTGAGAAGTGCAGGAATATCATATCATATACACTATACATTAATAACTAGAATAAAGGACTCAGGCAGAGAGAGAGAGAGAGAGAGAGAGAGAGAGAGAGAGAGAGAGAGAGAGAGAGAGAGAGAGAGAGAGAGAGAGAGAGAGAGAGAGAGAGAGAGAGAGAGAGAGAGAGAGAAAGGGAGAGAAGGAAATTTGGAGGGAGGGATAATAGAATCAGATAAAGGCATGCAGCAGCCGAGTCTCAGGTGTGAGAGGGAAAATGGATTTTCACCTCCTTTAAAAGAAACAAGAGCTGGAGAAGAAGTGTGTGGAGTGTGTGGAGTATGTGTGCAGTGTGTGTGTGGTGAGTGTGGAGTGTGTGAAGTGTGTGTGAGGTGTGTGGAGTGTGTGTGGAGTGTGTGTGAGGTGTGTGAAGTGTGTGTGAGGTGTGTGGAGTGTGTGTGGAGTGTGTGTGAGGTGTGTGAAGTGTGTCTGGAGTCTGTGGAGTGTGTGTGGAGTGTATGGTAAGTGTGTGTGGAGTGTATGGTGAGTGTGTGTGGAGTGTGTGGTGAGTATGTGGAGTGTGCGTGGTGTGTGTGGAGTCTGTGGAGTGTGTGTGAAGTGTGTGGAGTGTGTGTTAAATGTGTGTGGTGTGTGTGGTGTGTGGTGTGTGTCGAGTGTATGGTAAATGTGTGTGGAGTGTGTGGTGTGT